>NW_024962266.1:15007116-15317347 GCF_019238085.1 Lagopus leucura | reverse complement strand
AGAATCAATTTAGTTCAAGCATACCAACCCCAGTAGGCACGGTACTCTAGTCACAACATATAACAGCCTTACTTCAACGTTGCTTCTCCCAGAAGACACCCAAAACAGCTGCACAAGGTCCACATTCACCCAGGTGACAAGAGCTGGCTTTGTAGAAGAACACCTCAGCCACCTCACCCCAGCAACAATAGGACCCATTCAGGCCTGGGGTTTATACAGGGAAAGGGATTGACTGGCATTGACCATAACAATCAGAGGCAACAAATCTCAGCTGAAGCTTTACCAAGAGCTGCTGATGGGGTTGTTTCTGATATAGAGGGCAATAACATCTTTAATAACCAGTCTAGATTTGGGGGCTTATTTGTACCTGTGTCATTTACATATTTATGTAAATTTTACTTGCCTGCTTACTGAATAGCAATCTATGTGCAAGGAGGTGTTGTAGAATTAAAATCACAGTATCATCAAATCTGTTAACATGGGGTTAAAACCTTTACTCAAGCTGTTGAGAGCACCTGCCTCACCTTTTGCAGGGAAAAAAAAAGATACATTTGCCTTTCCTTTGAACTTCTGTATCAAGCTGGAAGGGGTTCAACTGCCCCAGAGTAATTTATTGTAGCTATTGGGAGATAGGAAATTTGCATACACATTCCTGTTATTAGGAGTAAGCAAAAGAAGGCATAAATTTCACTTCTGCAGAAAGCACATCTATCTTCATGTGAAAATGATTTATGTGGTGAAGCCATCTGTCTGTTTACACCTTTTAAAGTAGAATGAACAATTGCTAATGAAACAGTTACTTAGAAAAAGGGATAAATACAGTGGTGTAAGCAGGTGCAGGTCTGGTTTGCTTCACAGCATAAATGGTACACTTCAAAGTCGCTTCTGAATTGCTTATAATACTGGTTGTCACCACAGCATCTCCCAGTACGATGTGAGTTATGGCACTAATGGTTAGCTGGGACCTGCAGAAATCAAAAAGTTGATGTGTGTGGGAGAGACAGGGAAGGTGTGCCCCCAGATGTCGTCTGCAGACCCCAGTAGAGGATTGACTAGACATAAGGACAAAGTTTTTACAATAAGGGTGGTGATGGACAGGCACAAGTTGCCCAGAGAGGAGGTGGATGCCCTATCCCTGAAAAAACACAAGGTCAGGCTTAGTGGGGCTCTGAGCACCTGAATGAGCTGTAGGTATCCCTGCTCAGTGCAGGGGAATTGGATTAGATAAACTTAAAGGTCTCTTCCAACTCAAACGATTCTATAATTCTATGTTTCACAGCTGTGAACATCTCTTCTCTGCTCCCTGCCTGGCCCCATGGGCACTACCCTGCTCTGGCTGATGGCAAAAAGTTTCTGCCACCTGCCCTCCAGCTCTGGGTTTGCTTCACTAACCTGAGTGCAAGCCTACAATACAACAAGTGATGCATAACCAAAACATAATATACCAAGGTGATCCCTCTGTGCCAGACCACTGCACCGTGTTCAGAACAGCCTGGAACCAGTGCTGCACCAGAGAAGCTGTGCCCAAGATGTTCTCCTGGGCCATTCAGGCACTAAGAGCCTACTGGTATCTGTTTGCTGGCCCCACCACCACTGTGGGTCCACACTTGGTCGCTGTGATGCCTGGAGATTTACACAGCATGTAAGCAACTGCCAGCTACAGACCAGTAATATCTAAACACCCACTTTTCACCTCTTTAGGTGAAATAGGTTAAATCCATGTGTTTAGCTTTTACTTTTCCATGTTCTACAGTGCATAAATACAGACCAGATGTGCACGAGGATGGATAAACCTCTATCAGGCAGAGAGAAGTAGCACCAGAAGCTGCCTGGGCACTCTGAGCTGCTCTTGAGGTGCATGCACAGGGAACAAGCAGTCACTTTTCCCTGGGGAGGAGCTAATGGAGATGGCCTCACCTCTGGAGAATGTATTCCTCTGTTTCAGGTGCACATCGGTAATGGGAGCACAAAAATGCTATGAACATAATTGTTATTCACAATAAAATAGCTAATAAAACAAATAATTATCTAAAGATAAGGTTAAATTATTCAAAACAGGAAGAGCATCAACAGAAACTGTTTTTGCTGTTTATTAGGCGGACGTTGCTAAGTCTGAATGATCTACAAAAACTATGGAAAGAAATTCCATGAGCTTTGTAATTTTAGTGATGATTTTACTGACAATCTAGTGTGTTTAGATGTAAAGCACAGTGCAGGTAATGATTCTGCTCACTGTAGGACGCACTTAGTAAATCAAAAGTTTTCCAGAAACATGATCAGAGCTCCTTTATTTGATTGAGTTCCACTGGGAATTCAAGATTTAACATGTGTAAAATGATGTGTAAGTTAATTGGCAATAGCTTAAAAGATTTGAGAAAGGTTCCTCTAATGCAATGCATGCCCCTAGGAAGCTGTATTTGACTCATAACCGCAACTCCATCTTGTGCAAATGTCCTTCTGTCTTCCAAACAGAACCAGAGCCGAGCACCCCTGTTGCACAGCTGATGGTTGCTGGAAGCCCCCAGGCCAGGACTCAGACTTGCTGTTTTCTCCCCATGTGCAGGGTGTTCAGGTGTGCCACTGCTGAGCAGCCTCTTGCTGCAATGGAATTGCTTCTCTGACATCAAACCTCCAAACAAAACAAACTCTTCCAGTATAATAATATTTACTGAAGCATCAGCTTATGCTAGAGACAGCAGAAGACTGCTAAGAAGAAGGTCTAACCCAAGAGGATGTTTAGAATTTAAGATTTGCTTAGCCCTCATGGTGTAATTTATGCCATATGTTCTCTTATTTACAGTTTTCCAAGCAAACCATTTTCTATTAGCTGTGGAGCATGAGGAACTTTCCATACAACAGTAACTCTGAGCCTTCCCCCATTACACAGCCCTTCATATTCTTTCTATGGCAAGTCACTGAATAACATGTGCCTTCTATATTTTAACTGGTCTCTGGCAGCAAGGAGAAGTTGCACGTGATGAGCCTGATTTGCTGCAACCTCATCTGAGGGAACTGAGTGCCTATGCAATACAGAACACTAATTTGGTTTTCTGATGACCTTTTGCATACAATCCTGAAAAAAAACTTCCTTAGCAGGCTGCTTCCAGCTGTTGGGAGCCCAGGATGTTCTGGGGTGAGTCTTTTAATAGAAAGATGCAAGTCCTGTGTTATTAATCACACTGAGGTCATTGCAGTAGTAGTAAATTAATGACCACAAATTGTCATAAACCGTCTGAAGAGAAGGGGACGAATTGCCAACCTCTGCAGAAATGTTTGTGCGGTCCTCCTGTCTGCTCTGAAGGGAACTCTGGCTTCTATCTCAAGCAGTCCTTCAGGCTGCCTGCTTAGTACGTGTTGATTGGATGTTTCTGTGCAGCTTCAGCCTCATCCCTTGGCAGCCGTTCCAAGTTTCCAGCGCCTCTGCTGAGCAGCGGCCGTGTGCGCACCACATTTCATTACACACACGTGGGGGTCGTGCACACTGCTGCTGCCCTTCACATTTTTTTCTGCACATTGTCTTTGAAAAATGGGATGCAGCTGGTCCCAGGGCAGATTTATTGGTAACTTCTCTGGTCTGTTGGCCTGAACATTTGGGAAAATCCTTGCTCTACTGGAAGAATCGGTCCCATTACAGCAGAGAAGTTCCACATGTTCAGGTGACAGCTATGTCCTCTGAGGGACATGGCAGAGGGAAGCAGTTGTGCTCTCTTCTGCCTGAAGACTATAAAGTTGCCATTTCTCTTTTGCCACAAGCTTTTCTCCATCCCTAATTGCTCTGAAGATATTTTGCATCCATCCCTCCTTGTTTGTGTTCATCCCGCCTAATGATTGCTGTTGTTCAAAGCCAAGTCCTGCTGCTCGGTGCATCTAGAACCATCAAATTACTGCCTCTTCTACCTTCACAGCTTCAGGGATGGCTCAGCTGCAGTCCATTTCTCTAACAGTATTGCATGTGTGAAAATACCAAATCTTCCCCATTCCTGCCACCGTACCCAGCAATGGTTTTTCATTCAGTAAGTAAAGAACTGATATTTGTAATTGCTGTTCTTACAACGTTTGGTTTGATTTCCCTGCTTACATTGCTACTGAACTTACCATTGCTCTTCATACATTATTTTTTTAATGCAGAGCCTGCTTCCTCTGTATCAAAATGGGAAGATGAGTGGGTGAACATTGTCCAGAGCTTTCACTTCTCCAGGCAGTGAAAGGCTTTGCTTTGTTGTAAAAGAAATAGATTTTTTTCTCTTTTTTGTTCTTGAGAGCAACATTTGATAGCTAATAAAAAATGAAACACATTGATGGGCTTAGGTCAACACAAAGTGCAAACCAAAAGACAAAAACAAGGAAAAGATTGAGAAAGTGCTTTGAATTGTCCCTTTTCCTTGTTTGTCAGTAAAAGAATATATACAAGGGCAATTACCCCTGGGTGTTAAGTTTATGCTTATTTCTCTCATGTATCAGGTTTGTTGTAACCTTGGCATTACCACCTCTGGAAATCTAGCACATGTTACAGGACATAGAATCATAGAATCATAGAATCACCAAGGTTGGAAAAGACCTAAGAGATCATCCAGTCCAACCGTTCACCTATTTCCAATAGCTCCTACTAAACCATGTCCCTCAACACAACATCCAGCCTTTCCTTGAACACCCCCAGGGTCGGTGACTCCACCACCTCCCTGGGCAGTCCATTCCAGTGCCTGACCACCCTAATGCATGACATTAGACATGCAACCTGAAACAACATAGCTCTGAAGAAAACATATTTCTGGGACTCTATTTCCATTTTGCTAGTTTTAAGAAGTCTTAGTACTGACTTTCAATCTGTGGGAATCTGCAGGAGGATCCTTGTAGGCTGTAACACGGGGAAGCTCCCACCTGAGTGGATCAGCACTGGCCTATCCTCACCTCCCGCTGCCAGGAGCAGGCAATGTTCCATTTAAGCTTGAGGACCTGCACCCATTGTGCAAGCACTGTGCAAGCATTGGGGGATCCATTTCCAGCCAAATACCTCTGGAAAAGCAGACAGGAGCCAGGGCCAGACACACACAGCAGAGCTCCAGGACGGAGCCAGAGTGAGCAGCGTTCATGGCCCAGGACATGCTGCTCAGCTGGTTGGACTTTCTCTAGGTCTGATTCATGCTTTAGGTCTCTAACACCCATCTTTCTCCTCTAATTAACTCCTGCCATGTGTTCTGAGAACTTCTCCCAAAAGCTGAACAGTCACAATTGCAGGTATCTGCTTGCTTGTAGTGCAACTCAGATGCAGAAACTGCCCCAGTGCTTCAGGCTCCTCTCCAGCCTCTTTCTTCCTGCTGACTCTGGATCCATTTCACTTTATCTCTACAAAGAAGAAAAAGCAACACCAAGATGGCCTTCATGTTGCAATCTCTCTCTTTGATGAATAAACTGAGAGTATTTAATTGTTCCCATTTGACACAGACTGAACACGTTTATGTTTTCTTGTGGTGTTACCCAATAAAAAGAGACAAGGAAAGCTGATTAAGTAAAGATTAAGTAAAAATCCTCTGGCTACACATATATGTGCAGGAGGCTAAGTGCCCAAATAGTTAGCTGCAACAGCTCACAAGCTCTGCTGTAAAGATGATAAGGAGATTGTCCATCTGAAAGGATCCATTACTGTAGTGAGTTGACCTGGAGTTTACAAGAACAGGAAATCATCTAACTCCAGACTGATTCTGCAACAATGTACAACACTGCATAGGTGATTCCATAAGCCTTCTAGTTCTTGAAGCACTGTAAGTGTCACTGGAGAAAGTGATCTTTCCAAAGCCAATGGAGTTAAGCGAGCAAAGTCCTGTATACAGTGAGTATTCAGGAAGAATAAAGAAGTAATTTTTACCAGGGCATTAGCCATGAGACTGGCCTTCCCTGTGTGTTTTACACGAGGTGTTACTGTACAATGAGTACATCAAATTTACATCTAATTTTACCAAGCTCAGTCATTGCATCCTTTATTTTATATGATGTATAATCAATGTACTCACTAAAAAGAAGAGTTTTCATTAATGAGATTAATGCAACTGAAAGGCTATCCAACATGTCTCTTAAGCAGATGCTCCAAAGAGTCAAGAGCAATTTATCTTTTGTTTTGGCTGAAGTTAAGTCTACACTAGGAACAGAAAAATCCTGGAATATTTAGTTAATGGAATCTAAATATAACTTCTTTTTATGTCTTAGTTCCCAGTGAATAAAGCAGCTGTCAGCAACATGTTCTTCTGAGAGACATTCACATGTACACTAAGTCTGTTGTTTCTAATCCCAAAAATACAGTCACAGTCAATAGTCACCCACAAACAGGTGTGCAGATCAAACATGAATTCTGTATTTGCCAGCACATACACACAGTAAATAAGAAGGCAATTCTAAGTTTTACATAGTGGAATAAGAGGTCTAAAATTAAAATCAAATACTTTGACACTGTCAGATGGTTACCAGGTGCCTTATTCTATGAATTTTACATCATTAGGGACATATTTGAGAAACATGATTTGTGGTGTAACATGTCACTGAATTTGCCAAATTCAAAGGGTGAAATATACTGGGTAAAATCATTTCTCACACTTGACAGATTTAAGTGGCCTGACACACAGAAATGCAGGCTAGACTCTTCGAGCACATAATAGAGATATATTCAAGTGGACAAGTTAAGGGTCTGGAACAGAATCACTGCCTACAAAAGTAACAGGCTGTTTATGACCGGGTTGAAATAGTTGAAATAGTCCACAATTCTCTATTGTTCTGAATAAATCGAAAATCCAGCCCTCAGAATCTAGCTATGGACATCTCCTGCAAGTACACTGAGTAGGGAAAGTTATGACATGGTCCTGGCTTTGTTGATATCACTGGCAAAACTACAGATTTTTAACAAAGCCATGGCCACTACTGATGTAATTGGCATATTAAAAAAAAGTATAAGTGCTAAGCAAATGAGCAAAAACTGCTTAATTTAATGTGAAACATTGTCTGAATTAAAACTTGTTTTTATTTTTTTGCCTTTTTTCCTTTCTCAACTAAGAAAAATAGAATGTCCAAGCACATATAGAATGAGCAGTGCCCAACTTTGTTGTGGTTTAACCTGGCAGCAGCTCAGCACCATGGTTGTTTGCTCCTTCCACTCCTCCCAGTGGGAGGGGGAGAGAAACAACATTGGAAAAAAACCTGGGTTGGGATAAAAAAAACCCACGTACTGAGACAGAAAAGGGAAAGGAGAATAGTAATAGTAATGATAATATAAACTCACAAAACAAACGATGCACAAAGAAATTACTCACCACCCACCAACTAATGCCTATCCAGTCCCCAAGCAGCTCCACAGTTTTTAAAGTTTTTTTCTGGGTGTCAAATATAATGGAATACCCCTTTGGCCAGTTGAGGTCAGTTGTCCTGGTACTGCCCATCCCAACACCTTGTGTCCCTCAGCCCCCCACAACTGTACACAGAATAGTACAGAAAGTTGAAATGTCTTGGCTCTGTACAGCACTACTCAGCAACAGCTAACACATCGGTGTGTTGTCAACATTGTATTTCCCCTAAAACCAGAATATACCATCATATCAGGTACTATGATGGAAAACAAACAAACAAAAAAGCATCCCTCTGTCCTAGCTGAAACCAAGCCAAACTTCCGAGTAACGTTCACAAATTTGTGAGTTTCTTTCCCCAGGACGACTTTTAAAGGAAAAAGGAAGTAACAGAAAAGCAACCAAGCAGTTCTAGGATATTTCTGTATCAGAATATTGTTCCATTTCAACTATGAATATAGGCTATACCAGACAAAAGGAATGTGTTTTGAAATTGTTTTGAAATTAGAGCACAACAGTTACAATCACAGACATTCACTTTGCTCCCAAATATTTTTTATGTTTGTGTGTGTACCTGAAAAGTGTTGCACATCTGCCCATTTTTCATACAAATATGGGACTGCAACTCTCCACGTGCACCTTTGTCACTCCTCACCTGGAGCCATGCTCTCTGCAGTGCTAAGGAACGCCTTCATGTAACAGACAGACCATCAAAAGCTGTTGTGGAAGCAGAATGAACTGAGCAGCTCATTTATTTTAAGGAAATCTGTGGGACAGACACTGACTCAGAAAGCCGTCTTTTAGTGGCCAATGGATTTTTAGTTAATAACATTTTGATAACTCTGTTAATCCTGAATAATGTCTTGGTATGGAAACAATCTAGTTCAAAGGATGATTTATCTGTTCCAGTGTGATAAATGTTAAGCAAGGATAATTAATTCCATATTCTTAGATTCAAGGACTTAAGTTTCTGAATGGATAATCAAATTCATACTACAGTAAGATAATTCAGGAAGCATGATCAAATATTTTAGGTGCCATCAGAAGCCTCATCTATCATAAAAGAAATAATCTCATTCTAAGGGCAACTTGATACAGTAAGATATTATAAGCACCCATCACCTATTTATACATTCATACAAAATAAGAAATATGTAAATAAAGCTTGGACATTCACCTTGGGAGGATTTCTCTAATCCATCTACTCTTTCACAGAACTCTACAAGTATGAGTCTTCACAATTATGCTGGAAGTATCTCATTTACATAATCCCAGACAAAAGTAGATGTTAAATTATTAAAATCTGGAATCAAATGTGGCAATTTTGTGCCAACTTTTTAATACTTCATTCACTCGTACAGCACTTAGATCTATCTCTTCACACTTTGGGAACTTATGCGTGATGAGCAGGTTGAAGGTTCTGCAAGGTTCACTATTATAAAGCAATATTAACCCAAATGGTAATAGTTACAATAAAAATAAACTTTCGCCCTCTTTAAGACTAATAACTTGAAGCACGTCATTAGGAGGCAACCACATTTCTTCTCCATTATTATATGAGCATAAAGAAAGAGAAGTTATCAGCAAGAATATAATCTCTGAATGTTTTGTCAGGAAAACTCTCATGAAATATAAGTATGCAAAGAAGAATTTAAATACCAATTTCCAAGTCACATAAATTTGATAGAATGTGTCAGTGCTGGAGTATAAATGTGTCAAATTATTAAGGTTTGGAACATCCTCAGCAGACATCAGAACAATTATGTGAACTCTCCACTTTCAGAACTTGAACTCAATTTTTTTCTTGGTACAGCAACCAGAAGATTCTGCCTATTCAGAAATACCTTTGTAAAGTTCCTCCTAAGCCAAAACCCTAGCAAAACTGGACAACAACAAAAGTAGGAACATTATTTAAATTTGAAAAACAACCCAGTTTTTTAAAAACTAGGATTAAAAATTCTTGCAAGACAAACCTGATCATTCAGCTTTCACTTAATTGCAGAGAAATCCAGTTTCCTCTTTTTAGATTGTTCTTACCAACATATTGGTGGTCAGGCTGCCACCTACAGAGCGCTAATTCTGATCCTCCTGAACCTTATATAGAGCCACCATCCTTGCCTTCCAGAGCAAGAATGCTTTTCTGTAGTCAAGCTTTGGGATTTCATAAAAAAATGGAAGCCAGGAGCTGCTGGAGAAACTTTCTCTAGCAAATTGCACCCAAATTACCTGCTACTACACAATCCAATTTAAGCATAAAAAAAAATCCAACACTAAACTGCAAGATGTAAACATCTTTTCATGTCATTACTATGTTTTATGCGATTTGTAGAATCATAGAATGGCTTGGGTTGAAAGGGATCTTGAAGTTCATTTAATTCCAACCCAGTTGCCACATGCAGGCTTCCCATGACCCTATCCAACCTGGCCTTGAATGCCTCCAGGAATGGGGGTATCCACAGCTTCTCTGGGCAGCGTGTTCCAGTGCCTCATCATGCTAATGAATCAGAAAACAGATATCCTACTCTGTGATTAGAAATTCAGAAACAAATTGGAAATAAAGCTCAGGACAGAGTCAGGAAAGCTTGCCTGTACTCCGGCAAAGAATTTTCACAGGAATTGAAAGCTTCTAGGCTGAGGTCCTTCTTCAGATATCCTAGGATTTATATTCTCTAAAAAAATAATGAATTATTGGTACGCATTTTGCAGTACCCTGGTGCACTGAATTTCTCGAGTGAAGAGAGGGAGGAAAACCTTACTGTGAAAGAACAGCCAATGTTCTGCAAATAACCTGGAATGACAACTTAGCATTTGTGCAGTTCAAAAACATCATTGACTTCTATAAGTCATGATCGTAAAAATTGAGGCTGTTAAAAATATGCCTCCCTTTGGTAGTTTATAATTCAAAGTAGCATTTAGTGGGTGGAGTTGTAAATTAGTAAGTGGATTGCTGCCCCAGCAGAGCGTGCTGCTTCTCTGCAAAGCAGCTTTACTAAGAATAGGAACGTGGTCACCATGATAATGAAAAAGGGCTCAGCATGCCTAAAATGGTGATGGGAGATCCGGAGATGGTTTCTGTATGTATAACAGCTGCTCTGGAAATTAGATGTTAAAGATCTTTTAAAGAGTGAAATGGTTGAGAAGCATGTCAGACTTAACCATTATGGCTTAGTTTCAATTTTCAAAGGAAATAGTGGCATATTAAATATTTATGTTTTCAATAATTGTGAAGGTATGGCTCTATACACAACAAATGCCATGTCTACTCTGCCATAAGTGGCAGTCTTACACTTAAAACATCCTTTTTACTATCCCTTTTCAATGAATTAATCGGTCATAAAATGATACGCTAATCACATATTTGATCCATTCTATCAAACACCTAAACAAAAAGGGTCTGTTTATACATCATTTGCTTTCTGGAGAGAAAAAATACTATTGTTATTAGTACAAACAGAATTACCTGCATGGGAACCACTTGCTTGGACTGTTTGTAGTTGCAGAAGATTGCAAGTCAATGACTTTACATTAAGAATCCTGAGTGAAATATGTAGACAGATGTGGATGGTAATATAAAATAGGCCCTATCTTCAAGTGTTTGGAAGCCTTACTACTAAGTGAAGCCGCGAGTTCAGAAGAAAATACACTGAAGCCAAGCGTGTAGCAGGGTGACCTGTGTGATTACAGTGAAGCCACATTTTTGACTGCTTAAATTCCTCATCAGTGGACATCAACATCATACTTTCACCCCTCTCTGGCCTTATAGAACGTGCACAGCCTATATCAGCCTTAAAACAATCTGCAGGAAGATTTTCAACAAAAACAAAAAGAAATCTGCCTGAAATCATTGTGTCTTCTTTGTGCTCTCGTGCAATCCCCTCCTTGGATGCCCTGCTTTGATCTCTGTTTGTGCTGGCTAGCTCTAAGGCTCCAGCACAGTGAGGGCTGTACACAGTTCTTATACCACTGAACAGTCTGTCAGTGAAGGAGGCTGGGTCACAGGTCACTTTTCCTGTAAGAAGACACCAAAGTGATTTTGTCAGAACAATTCTACTCTTGCTCATTTCCAAAGCAAAATGATGGACTCAGTTCTAGTAGATGATGTTCAAAGCTGCATGTTAACAGTTCCTACTTGATTTTCTTGTTAACAAAAATCCAAGTGTAGAATTCATTCACTATTCACTACTCAGATCAAATGCACCACTTAGAGCCACTGATATCCAATAATTGCTATCTTCTACACAGACATTCCTTAAGGATACAAGTATCCAGAGAAAAGTCTGAGATTCTCTTGTCTTACTGCAAAGTGCCCACCTTATAACAGAACTTACAGCAGTTTTTGTGCCGTAGTTGGGAAAAAGATAAAGTTCTTAAATCAGCTTTAATCCTCTAGTAATAAGCTAATGAACATATAGGATTTAAGAGAATAGGGCCCCAAGAAGCCCAAAGATCTATGCTTCTGTTTTAATTTGTGCATTCCCATACATTAATACATCTAAAGCATACAGTAAAACAATAATCTTCTTCCCCAAATACTTTCTTTCTCGAAAACAGCACATAGGCACTGATATGCTACCCTACATTTTATCACCAATAAAGAATTGCAGGAGCTGTGAGTTCAGCTCAGCTCTTAAAGGCCTATTAGCTTCAGGATAGTGCTTGCACTTAATTCTAACTGAAGCTCCCAAGCTCCAACTGAATATTGAAATTCACTAGCTAGAAAGTGAATTTAATCAACCTCAAAGCACCTTGTTCTTGATAACCCTGAAATCCTCGTGTGGGGAAACACAGAACAGTATACAAAGTGCTGACAAACTATACCATACAGTTTTTAATTATTTTTTATTATAAATTGAATTTTCTAAGTGAACTAGAACTGCACTAAGTATTTTGACCTGATGTGTTATTCTCTCTTTAGGCTATTCCAAATAGCTCAATAATAGAGCTATGACATGGTATAATGAAATACATTCCAGAATTGTAAAAAAGCAGTGATCCTCTTCCAGACAAACTGGCATGACTGAAGAGTGAAATGCAAAAACCAAAAATGTTACAGGAAGATTTGCTATCAGCAGATCTCACATAAGTTGTAGTTTTATAAAAAGACTTGAATACAAGAAAATTACTATCAGATAGCAGTATTTGTTAGGATAAACAAACATTTGTAAAATAATGAAGAAAGAGCATCAACATTCTGCACATAAATAACAACAAAATACTATGCAAAGCAAACATAGCATGCATACACCAAGTTATGTTTCCAGTCAAAAATAAATATTTCTAAAATACGAATTCTGAATCACATATACTTACCTAAAGGTACTGCTTCTGAAACGACGCATTAACAGTTCTATAAGCGTATGTTTCTCTCTATATTCATATAAACAGTTACTTCATGAATCAGAATTGTGTTTTGCTGTTTTTTTTTTTGGTTTTTTTTTTTTTTCTTTATATTAGCCCCATATCAACTGAATACGACGACTCCACCACTTCTCTGGGCGGCCTGTTCCAGTGCTGCGTCACTCTGACACTATCAACACATTCAGAGCTATATTTATATCTGTACTTGAAATACTTTCCTAATTATTGCATATTACCTAATTATTGTAAGATAGATATACTCCTCTTCAGAATGAGATGTAAGACAAAATCTGGATGAGATAACTGGCTGCAACCATTTCATGCAGTGCAGTAAGCACTAGGGGGAAGAAAGGAAGGAAACCTAATGCTTTCTAAATTCCTTGTCTTAATATAATGGATGCCATCATCTTGGGCAGGTAGCATGTATCTGCATTTACCATGGACTGAAAGGAGAGACAAAAATTTATAGCATTTGATCTGAAATGTGGTCATATACAGACCAATTTTGTATGCATATCCTACACTTACACACCTTTCACTACTATCGTGCAGTCTGCCTTTTCACTTTATTCACTTCTGTGAATATTACAATCATTTCCATCAGTAATGCCACATAAATATTCTCTATGTCATCAGCCAGTAGAATATACAATAATAATCTGTGTATCTAGACCCATAGCAGAAGTTTTCTCAGAATAGAACTAAAGCTACAGTGCTCAATCCCACAAAATTCCATAAGAGTCAGAGCCAAATCTGGTACTGTTTCTTTATTATTAAAATAAATGAAGTTACAGAATTCAGCCAAACATTGTTATGTATGAGGTTTTCAAAAACTGCACATAATTCTGGATGCTCTGGTTCTCGTTTTCTAACCTTTGTAGGCTGTCTTCCAGCTCTTTCAAGTGTATCTCATGGTGCTTTTCATCCTAAAGAGTAAAAAGAAAGGCAACAACTTAGAGATAAAACGCAAATCAAATAACAGTGTAATAGAGTTAGTACCTACATTTTAGAGGCCTTATTTATCCATTAAAGTTTTCAGAGGCTTTACAAACTTGAGAAACTCAAAAGGACCTCAAGGTATAGAAGCCTTGCTTATGTCCAGCCAAAACCAAACTGAACATGCTTGAATACGTTTATAATCCAAAAAAGACCTTGGATAATAGAGGCTAACCTCCCCAAAGAAACAGATTATTTGTATGTTCAATATTAATGCACCTCATTATAGAATGACACTCAATTTACTTCTTAACAAAAAAGGATATTATGGTTATTTACTTGCTAAGTATTATTAAATTTCATACTCCTGTTCAGCAGTTGAGACTTTCTGGGCCGAAAGACAAGAAAATTTCCTTAATTTTTTATTTAACAGTAGCATAGTAAGAAATTACTATGAAAAAAAATATTTGAAACTGTGTAAATTACTAGCCAATTTCTGACTTTGTTTTAATGTTTTTATCTTAGTGTAAATGCAATTATTAGTTGAATTATACTCAATGGAGATAAAAATAAGAGCATACCAAATGCAGAACAGTATTTCTGATGCATTATTTGAACCTTTAAGAGAATTTGCACTAATTTTGGTCTGTGATTTCAATTTTGAACACTTCAAGTCAGAGTACAGAATCATGTTTTTGAGGATCTAAGAATGATAATGTCATGTATTGTCTCTTATTTATTGTAAAGAGCTTGTAGCTTATTGTCACTGATTGTTGGACAAATGTCTATCAAAACTTCAATCAAAGTCATTATTAGTAGAAAATGTGTTGAGATTTCCTGGATTAGTTGAAAGAACAGATTGGATGTAGCAAACCCCTTCCATCCTTCTTTGTTTTTTGGCTTTCAGAGAGTATCACCCATTTAGCAGAACCACGAGTTAAGAAGGTAAGCATCTACATACCAAAGCCTGGATATTTAACATCTTGTCTCTTTGAAAAAACAAAACAGTCCTTTTCTGCTACCAACCACCACAACATCAGTATACAACTGAAAGCTTTGCATATATTCCTGCATGGTAAGAGGTTTTTAATCAAGGCAGGAAAAAAAAAAGACGGACAGACAGAAAGGGGAAAAAAAAGATACCATGTTGTTATGAAACATTTTCTCAGATACAGTTATGCTTAATGAAAACAAGTTATCTGAGAGAGAAATTAGTTTCATACCTACTTTATGATTTTTATTTTGTTGGAAAACTGGCCTGAATAAGAAATATAAGCTCAGTGTTATTCCAGTTATTTAGTAAGATAAACTGGGCATTTGTTAAACCTGCTAAAAGTGTCAATAGACAAAATATATTGTAAATATATTGTCAAGTTTAAATAATTTACGTTCCTCAGCACACTTTTTGTATTAATTAATTGTATTAATTATTAATCAATTGTGTTAAAAGTTTGGTTTTCAGTGAAAGAAACCTTATGAAAATGATGATGTGACAGTTTAAGTCATAAACAATATTCTTTACTCACATGCTTAAGCACACAGAGAAGTTCTTCTTTCTCCTCCTGCCTCTCTCTCACTTCATTTTCAAGAACGAGCATTTTTGTCTGAAGGGCTTGCTCTAAGTTGGACATTTTTTCAAATTCTTCAGCCACCTAAATTCCCATGAGAGAGAAATACGTTCACTTATATTTAAACCCTAAATCAAATCATTTTCTTGTACCTTAGCATTAATAGGGATATTTCCCCATTCCATCATTTAACATTTCAGCTATTTCCCATACACAAAAAATATATAAACCTGGAAACTTCTGCCTGAATCTGAATGAAGTTTCAGTTTGAAAAAAATTATATATTTACAAGAGGGAGCACATTTTGCAACACATGTATACAGGTATTCCAACTCTTTTTTTTAAAAAAAAAAAAAAAAACCAAATTATACTCACATAGCATTGAGAAAAATAACACCACTTTTTCCATGCATGATTAATCTGAGATCGAAATTACAGCCTCATACCTATTTTAATATTAAACAATACAATGCACTGAAATCTAAATTACTTCATTTTCTTCTCCATTTGAAGAAGTGTCCACATCCTTTGTGTTAATAATAAATCTTTGCTTAATATTAAATGCATGCAAATTCTTGCTCTAAGATTAGAAAGATTTCAGCACTAAGTTCTTGTGGACCAGTTATTGCAAAGAAAACAAGAAAATTCCATTGTGTGGGATTTAACCTAAGCAACTCAATGTTGGTTAAAGCATTTTGATTTGTCACAGAAATGATGAAGAAATGTTGGTCCACTGAACTTTGTCATTAATTTCAATAGGTTTTTAATTCTACAAAGATACTGAATGGTGCAATTCACATTTCAATAGAATTCCAAGCAACTTCTAGTATCGTTCCCTGTAAGCAAATAATCTTGTCCCATTTTTCTTCCCAAGCATATTTATTCTTTTAATGTCATTTTCAAGTAGAAAATTGCAATCAAAGCTAAGAGCTGTATTAAACCATCAGTACCATTTTTCTTCCTTCCTTCCAAGCAGATTCCAGTTGTTTGGTTAAACTATTATACTCCGCAATTTTCTCCTCAAGCTGCAATTTACTGCACTGAAGGCTCTCATCTTCTTTTCTGATCAGATATGCAAGTTCTTCATTTTGAAATTCCATCTTTTCTAGCATCCTTTGTGCAAAAGAGTTTAATGTGTTAAATTTCAGTACAGTGTAATAGCACAAATCAGTCAGTCTGATTTTTTTTTAAGAATTACCTTTTAAGATGTTCATATTTCTTCTGAATGTTACTGTTTTCTTCTTCCAGGGAACGATTACCCACAGAATTCACACCATCTTCCTCCTGTACAGATAACAATTCCTTTCTTGTTGAAGGACTTATGTGAAAGATATCAGAAAGTAAATTAAGTATGCCTAATACAATCCAATCAATCTAGTTTTGAGTTCACATCTTATACTCAGGCTATTGAAAAAAATAAAACACTAGAAATTTCTGTGAACACTTAAGACTGAAGATATGCTGTGTAACAAAGTGAAGTCCTAATGAACCACATATGCTGCTCATGTAACCTTGTGTATGAAGAGTTGGCCATGTCTACGTCCTTGTGAACTTAGGCTTTAGGCTCCAGCAAGAATAAGTTTCCTCACCACTACAATCACAGGAGCCATAAAAATGATACAGTATATATATACACACAATTATTATGGAAAAACAGGGTTGCACTGACAAAGAATTTCTGACAGTATTATGTATAATCAAAAAAGGCAGCTGAGTTCATAAGAAGCGACTGAAAACAACAAGAAGCCAAACTGTCCTACCCCTACTCAGTATCCAGACTGACAAACTTTTACATGCTTACATTTAAATCTTGGGAACAGTACCAATGAGATTATTGCTCTTGCTACCATCCATCAGCATGATATTAGCAGTAAATGGCCACATTTCCATTCTGGCACCATGATTTAAGGACAGTCTCCATCATTTACTGGACTACATCAAGCAGTTGCATTCAGAAACTTGAGCAAACATGGCTGAGTTTGCTTATATAATTATAGGCTTTCTATTAACAGACTGATACTAAAATACACTTTCAGCAGAAGGACAATAAGCTGTTATTATTAAGCTGTGAATAACAATAAGATGTTCTGGTCCTGATGAGCCCAGAAAAGGGCTTCTGCACGTGTTCCAGTTTCTTCAGAAGGAATTTCCCTAAAATCTAATCATATGATTAGAATATCTAAAGGAGATAACCAAGATTTACTGCCAAAATTTAACTGCTATTTGCTAGACTAGTTGTTATATTCCCCAATTATTTCACTATACTCAGGAGAATTTTTTTTAATTTATTCATAAAAAGAGGTAATAAAATTAAAAAATACAAGCAATTTTGTACGTGCACCTCAAAACTAATCATTGCTTAAGTAATTCACTAGGCAAAGATGGAATTATGAGCTTCTGAAACAAGTATTTATAATGACAGAAACAAGCAAATTTTGATGCTATAATGATGATAATGACAGGAAATTGGAAAAGAAAATCAAGATCTACATTTTAAAGAATAAAGCATGTAGAGACACAGAGATTCACTGTGTTTCAGCTGAAGTCAGCATGTCTTCCACACACAGGAAGGTTAAACTTTTTTCCCACCCTACTGATTCAAACGCCTGTGTCATTTGTGCTAGCAAATTATTCTCTTCCAACCCAAAGCACAATAAAACAAAACAAAAAGAGGAAAAAAAGCCCAAACCAGAGAAATGGATGCCACGGCTAAAGAATGCTAAGAAACTTTTAGATTCAGGCCTTAAGGAAAATAAAAGCAGCAGCGTTAACAGGCTGCTAAAAGTAGAAAATGTTTTCTTAAAGCAGATAATTCATTTCTTTTCATCCATCTTTATAATGTATTCATTAAAATCATAAAAATAAAATGCATAGCTATTTTTCAGAGCAGATATTGCCTGGTTTATGAATTAGTCATTAAAAAAAAAACAAAACAAACATAGCACTAAATTAATCCACAAGATATAAACAATAATTAGATTTGCATGTTTATTTCCAGAGAAGAATTCTGAAAGTCTTATCAGCACATGGCTATCCGAAAGGACACAGAATATATTAGATTAAGGATACAAAATAGAAAAGAACAAATAACTAGAATTTCTTCTTCCATACTGCACGAACATAAATACACTCGGCAATACTTTCTCAGCTTCTGATTTATGAAGCAAACAAAGGAAACAACCTATCATAAGCACTAATAGGAAAAAATATTCTGGAGGCTTTCTTCTATATAATTTCCCCATTTATCTTTAAAAACTTGGACATACAAAGCACCCAAACCTGTGGCTCCCTGAGAGTTTTGCATTTCTGTTGATCCTTTCCCAGTACACAAGATTTTCTTGAAATCCTCAGATTTCCTTCAGCTGCTTTCAGTAAACCACAAACAAGTTCTAACACCTTCAACTTAGGCTCTGTTCTGTCCCTCACCTGCACAGTATCATCACAGTAGAAAAATGCAAGTCTAAAGCCATAAACTAACTGTTATGATACCTAACAGATTTCCACAAAAGTAGTACATCTAAAATTCTACATAAGTTGCATAGTGTCATCTGTTACATCAGAAAACCCAAAGTGACAGGTTCATTGCACAGTTTTCTCTTATGACCTGTGGTTGGAGACTCAGTAACACTGATAATGAACATTCACAAAATTAAACAAGCATTAGCAACACCCAAATTTTGATTTTTATCATAATAAACTGTAGAAAATTGCATGCCAACAGCAGCTTATGGGAAAAATTCTAGCTAAACGTGTTCTGCAGTATTTGAAAAGACAACAACTGATGCCACCTAAAGCTGCATACAATGCCGCACAAATATTATTTGTGGGACCAGAAAATATTTTTCTCCATTGATGAATCAAGGAAAATAATGAGTATAAAATAAAATGAACATATGAGGTACTTTTTTTGAGAACTAATTCTATTCTCTAAAACCACAGCAGGCAATTGAAAACCTGACCGTTTCAGCCCTGCTTAAAAGTATATGCAATGTTATGAGCAGCGAAACCAAGGAAAGTCATTTTCCTGCTGCTTTTCTATGATGCTTTCTGATGCCTAAGAAAGCCCAACCATGTTCCAGTATTCAGCTCCACCTGCTGAAAAAACTTAAAACTTGTCTCTGTATTGGTTCTTGCTTTTGACTGCTACATAAATTGAACTTATACCACTGAACAGTCTTGCAGTGGGCTTTTTTCCCCCTACACAACTTTCATAGATGCTCTGCCAAGAGATGTAGTTCAAAAATCATCAGCAAAACTATATTTTTTAAAACAGTGAATGGAACGAACTCTAAGATAGCAGTCCAACCCCTTAGTCATTTGTCTTTGAATTGTTTTCTTCCTAGCTACTTGCAGTTGTGTAGTACCCTAAAAACAGCCACTCAAAAGTTAGTAAAGCACTCAGTGCATTAAAATCAGATTTAACGTGGAAAAATAAAGAGCCAGTACCTTGTTACTTCTATTAAGTGGATTGCAGTAACATCTGTAGGATCAACATCCTGCAGAACTGTTTGGGAACATGCTATATTACTGCTTACCTCATAGCCTTCTAAGCATTTGCTTTCCCTTATACTTTTGTTTTCACTGAAGACTGTTTTATACCTGAATTTCAGTACTTTCACTTCTGCTTGTAATTCTTGTACCTAGGACACAACATATTTTTACCATTTTTTTTTTAATCTAGAAAAATAAAACTACTAGCATTGCTTCTATCATTCTCAGTGTTAGACAACTATTATAATCATCATGACAAAAAATATGTTTTATTACAAATAAAACCTTTATGATTTATTCAAAACGTTTTATAGATTTAAAACTTACGTTTGAACATTTCAATATGCTATTCACCTGATTTTTATAGTGTTCAACAACATTTTCCTGTAGCTTGGTCTTTTCTTGCAGACGTAGCAGGTCATTTTCTACAGAAATATTACTGACTTCCAAAGCAGCAAGGGAAGCCTTGATTAAAACATGGGAAGGAAAAATAAAAAGCAACAATGAAAGGCATTAACAGGTTGCCCAAGGAGGCTGTGGATGCCCTATCTCTAGAGGCATTCAAGGCCAGGCTGGATGTGGCTCTGGGCAGCCTGGTCTACGGGTTGGCAACCCTGCACATAGCAGGGGGGTTGAAACTAGGTGATCTTTGAAGTCCCTTTCAATCCAGGCCATTCTATGATTCTATATGATTAAAACAACTCAATCTACAATATATTAATATCAAGTGACCTGAAGAAATAAAAAAGTAGTAACAATTACTTATAAGAAACGACAGTCCACAGCTCATTAATCAGCGTGTAAGAACATTTACTTTGGAAGATGAATACATACAAAACCTGGAAATTTTTTTTTTTTAAATTGTATCAGTAATCAAAATAAATTCAATTCTTGTGTTTGTGAAAATTTGTTTTATACTAAAGAGAATAATTTCCAGGAAAGCAATTTTATATCTACTGACTGTAAAACAAGTGACATCCTGGTTAAATAGAATGACTAGAAAATCCTGTTCCTGGCTTTGCCATAGATTCCCACTGATGAATTTTTAACACCTCATTCCACTTACTATTAAAAAAAATGGATGACAACATTTATTCTGCAAGTTTGGGATCTCCAGACAGAACAACAAAAGCAAATTAAAGGGGTTAATCTGTAAATGCATCAGAAATGCAAAGCCATTCCTGAGTGATTTATAGTAATCTCACCTTTAATTTTTCATTTTCAAGATAAATCTTCTCATTTTCAGAGTTAACAGAATTTAGCTTTCCAAGAATTTCCTCACTAGTTTTTCTTCTGAATTCCTCCTTTCTTTCCAGGTCTTCAGAAAGGCTTGTGATCTGCCTTGTTGGATAGCAAAAAATTCCATGTAACATACAATGTTCCCACAATTCTTGCTATGCAAATCAAATTGTTCCTTAGGACGAAGTACTTCATTGCTCTTATTTCATACAAGAAAAATAAATAAATACGTGGGAGAACACATTTAAACATCTAAAGAAAGCACTACCCGTTGAAACATAGTTTTTTTTCAAAAAGAGATGTGATCCAACAACAAAGTAGACCTAGCTCAGTTGTAAATAAATGTATTACCTAGAACACACAGGTGTACTTCCAAGGCAAATATGCATGTATCTACTGTAAAAAAAAATAAAAAATACTGAATTTAAAGAAGTCTATCAGACAATGTCCTAATAAGTGCATTTCATGTTACTTCAGGAATAGTGCTTTCCATTATTAAAAACAATTTGCCATTTGTTCCTCACATTTTTTTTATGTTAATGAAGTTAAGCAGTGAGAGTTATTTCACTCTTCAGGTAGTCATATGGTACCACAGGTCTTGATAGAACTGTACATTTCAATACAGACTTGTATTTCCAGTTCAAATACAAATGGCAAAAAAAAAACAGCAGTGAGTAATAAGAGCACTCGAAGAAAGTATCATAGATGTTTTCTTTTTCCTCTTGTTTCCTAGATGCCTATGCATATACAGTAGACCATAGCTGCCTAGACAGATTTTCAGCCTCACATCATTTACCTGTACTCCTGCGAAATTTTAAAATATGCTGAAAATATTTTTAGAAATAACAGATTTTCTGAAACAAAAATCAAGTAGTCAAGCCAATTTAATTTATGTATTTGAGTATGAATCAAGATCTTTATAAAATAAGCATTCTGCGTTAGTCCAAGCCTTACTTAAAAGCACTTACTGGTTTCTTTTGCTTTTTAAAATTAGAGCCCATATTAAAGGATATGTTATAAGATAACTGTCATTGTCTGAAAAACATGGCATATTCTTCATCTACATTTCACTGCTTGAGTAAGATTGGGCAGTTTTGTCTTGCTTTTTCAGACATGAGGAAACTGTTCAAATGTGCATCTGTGAGGAACTCTGTCCTAGGAGGAGTGAGATATTAGCGGGACCAAAATGATTTTGCTGCCATTAGTCTGCAGTACAGCCTGGAAGCCCAAATAAGACATTTTTATGTTGCAACAGATGCAAGGGTTAAGACTCAAGCTGTTGAATGATTAAATAAATGATTCTGTGAAACAGCACAATAATCTCTAGCAAGCTCCAGCTGAAAGAAACTATGCAGGGGAAGTAGCAAGTTCCTTGCTTCTATAGAGGAGTTATTTAAAAAACAAACAACAAAACAACTTGTGAAATGAAGCTAGAATTCTAAAACTTGTTCTGGTTTCTAGCTGCTAAGTTCTGCTCAGAATTTTAATACGAGTACATACAATTGCTTGCATTGTCAATACTAACATGCTACTAAATACCAAATTTCTGTGACTGCAGAAAATGAATTAGATCTCCACCAGTTTAACTTACTTCTTTAGGTCTTCTGTCTGAACTGCTAATGCTGTCTTTTCTTCTACCATTCTATCATGCTGTTTTTTCCAGAGATTGGAAGCTGACAGGATCTCAGACAATTTCACTTCCTACAGAATACATTAATTACAAATCACGTATCGTAAAGATGCCATAAGGAGCACCATCTAATTCTACAAAATCTTCTAAACAAGAGCTATTTATTGGAGATCTATAGCACAAAGCAATGTAAATTTTGTCTTATTATCTCAAATAGAGAACCAATAAACAACCCACATTTTAAAAAGTTAAAGTGAAATACAAACTTACTTTCAAAGTATAGACACAGTTCAACACAGGTATTATATAGCAACTTCAGAATGTACCATTATTTAAGATGAAATACTTCTTAAAACAAAAATGCCTCCAAAATATCTCTTCTACATATAAAACATATAAGCTAATACCAAAATAAAATTCTGTCAAAGCATTTCTAGAATTAAAAAATACACAGCTATATAAGAAATGCAAGGTTTCTAGCAGTTACCAACGTACTATCTTGACAGTAAATGAGGTCCTTAATGGAAAGAAAATAACAGTACAACTGCAAAACACTATCAGTTCAGGAGATAAGCAAATGCTACTCCTCTGTGCTGCTAAATGTAACTTCTTACAAAGATCAAAACAAATTATTAATCGCATCCAGATATACTGACTGGAGAAATATCCTTAATAGAGGCAAATCCTAAACAATGGCAATGCACAGAAATTCTGATAACGCTCTTATTAGGAAATCTAAATAAGTTGTCAGAGGTCTCAGTGCAGTCCTGATCCATTTTTTCCAAAAATTACACACTGCACACAGGTAAAGGGCAAGGCAGAAGCCACCCAACAATTTGAAGTCAGGTGCTTGAATATTTTAAAAGCTCAAAGCAAGCAGCTTAGAAATAGAAAGCTAAGCATCAGTACTGGACACCATAAGCTAATAAACAAAGGAAACCAAGACTTCAACCCCAATTCTTATCTGACAACATATCATTCTTTTGAGCTTAGCTGTAGCTCCACAGAGGTCTAAGAAAAATCAGAAGATGCATAAAAGAAGCTGATCAGACTCCACTTATTTACTATGAAGCGTACAACTGCCTGAAGACATTCCCTAAATTTTAACAAAACGAAAAACTGTGAATACGAGAATGGATTGCATGTCTCTTACAGCAAGCTTTTCCTTAACTGAGGAATAAAAACACAAACAATCCAACAACAAACTTTCCTATTTTACAGAGGCAAAATTTTCCCAATTACTCAATTTAATGCAGGACAACACTGGTCAGTGTAATCACTCACACGTTCTCTTACTCTGGAGGTTAAATTTTCCACAGCTTCTTCAAAGCATTCAGTTTTTTGTTTCTGGGACCTGATTGCTCTTCTCAGATCAGCCTTCTTTTGCTCACTTGTTTCCCTCAAGGCCACCATCTGATGCTTGTAGTCCTCAATTTGAAGTTTCCACTCTGCTATTTTCTTCTCTAGAGTCTGCAGCATATTTAAACATCAACCTTATAATTCTGTCTCTGAGTTATCATAATGAAGAATGGTAATTGCATTTATAACCTTTTTCCATTAATATCTCTGTATCTGAAATCTTCTGGTTGGCACAAGGAGTTAGTCAACATTTGTGCTACACGAGGCAAGAGAAATTACATGTAGGGAAATTTGTTACAAAGATAAGCGAGATAAGAGGTTGAGGAGGCGTACAAACAGAAAGCAGCAGAAGCAGGGGGAAAGACATCAGTCTAACCACACCACATGTTCTTTGAAATGAATGCAAAATTTCTGCAGATGACACAGCACTGACACTAAACCCATTCTTAAGATGGGAAATTAGAGTGCTTACACCAGCACCTAGTTATTCATTTTTATGAATATCACCTTATGTTACTAGTGATGTAAATTGATGTAGTCTATGCTCTGAATCTATAGTGAGCAAGCACATGGCTAGGACTGAAGATCAGTAAAACTGTAAATGAAATTTTAACATGAAAGTCAGGTTTTGAGTATTTTAAGTCAAGAAGACAGGAAAGAACAAGGTACTTTTCTTAATATATGCACCGTGTTATAATCTGTTATCAAATGACAATTTACCCTTTTCATGCAAGATTTAACTTTTTCTCATGCATATAATGGTACCATTCTAAAAATGAAATAGAATTGTCTAGCAAACAAACTTTTTCTAAGAGTTTCTTATGTCTTGTGTATATTGTATATATATGCTGTATACATAAGCGATAAAATCCACACTGGATTCTTCTTCAAGAATTTCAGATACAATTATTTTTAAAGGTTCTGTACCTTGCCAAAAACATGCACAAGCTAGTGGTTGTCAGTAACTTATCATAAAGAAAAGTGCAAGTTCCATTCATCTCACTTGCTATTCTTTTGCCAAGCTTCAGAAGTGTATATACACCAGTAATATAATTTTTTTCCTCAAGTCACTGATAAATATCCTAACTGTAAGAATGATTAGAAATGTTTTTTTGTTTTTTTTTAATAGTTGATTCTGGGTCTAACATGAAAGACCAAAACAGCACACCATTTACCTAGTAACCATGTTAATCTGCCAGATTTATCTACCAGTTGCTATAAAATGCACATATTACGCATTAGATGCTATCTGCCAGTACAGTTGCTGCTAATGACTCCAAAAGCTTATCCACAATCAATGGAAAATTTACACAGTTTGCCATGTGAAAAGTGGTTTACTAGGATTTAGTCTTAGATCTTGGCTTACTAGGATTTAGTCCCACTGCCCTGCCGTGAACAAGGACATCACAGCTAGATCAGGTTGCCAAGGGCTTCACCCAGCCTTGCCTTGGAAGTCTCCAGGAACAAGACACCAACCATAACACTAGGTAATCCATTCCAGTGCCTCACCACCCTAACTGTAAAAGACTTTTTCTTCATTTCCAACCTAAAGCTACCCTCCTCAAGCTTAGTCATTTCCCCTCATTCTACCACCCTGCTAACAAGTCTGCCCCTTCTTTCTTGTAGCTCCCCATTAGATAAAGAAAGGCCGCTATCAGGTCATCTCAGTGCCTACTCTTTTCCAGGCTGAACAGTCACAGCTCTCTCAGCCTGCCCTCATAGGAGGGGTGTTCCAACCCTGGGATCATTATTGTAGCCCTTCTCTAGATGCATTCCAACAGCTCTTTGTCTCTCTGCATATAAATATACGCAGGAAATAGTTTTTACATAAAACACATGACTTGCAGGAAAAACAACTTCAGTGAATAGAGAAACTGAAAAATTTGAGTCTATGCACAGTTTTCCTTAACTACTGATTTCAGTAAATAACTGTTATCTCCTGTTACAACCACAGGGGGTCAGAATCACATAATAAAGAGTGCTTTGGGCATTATTCAGTGACCAAGACTGAATTTAAAAGGTGAATTAATTTTGTGAGCTACTCCAATCTTTTTCCTAAGTAGTAACAAAATCATCTACAGGATTTTAGCTGTCAACTGATTGTAAAAGAAACAAACAACAATTTTATACAAAGATTCAATGAAAACACAGTTATTCATCAATTACTTTTTCCAGGTACTACTTAGTGAAAATGAAGTAATTCTAACCAGTGTGCTACATAGTACAAGAAATCAATTTTTATTCATTGGAAAACAAGGAACACAGTGATACATAAGTGGTTTTTTCTCTTGCAATTGAGCTGAAACAGGTTCCTCAGCAACTTCAAATTCGCATAATTTGTAGGGGTATGTGTGCTACTAAGAAAAAACTGAAAATTAATAACATTATTTTGCAGCCAAGGTTTTCTCATTTATGCCTATATTCATTACTGGATTCAAATACTAAAATCTGAGACCGCTTTCAACTCCATTTTCTGCCATCTGACCTTGTCCTTGATGTGGTTCTACAACCAGCATCAGCTGCAAATGCCCAAATTTACCTTTTTTTTTTTAAAAAAAAAAAAAAAAAAGTGAAAAGGATTTCAGTGCTAAGCCAGTACTAAGGGGATTATTGATTCCTCCACAGTTTATGAAAAGAAACAGGTGTTGGTCTGTCACAATTGTCTCAAACAACTTCCAGTGGAAAACTCATTCTGGGACTTGTCTCTCTCTTCCTTAAGCAGTTTCCATACATTCACTAGGATAGATATCAGGCTTTCAGATAGTAAAATTAGGTGAATACAAACACTTCTATGTTGGCTTAAATTTCATTAGCAGGACTACTGGTCTGTATAAGTTGAAATAATTAGAAGAAAATTACCCGCAATTAAGACAACGAAGATAAATTGAAAAATATAAATGCTATTTTTAAAATTTTTTTTCAGATTTTTCTTAGAAAGTTTTCTTTTAAGTGATATATGAAATAATATATTTTATTCCATTCGACCAAAGCTACCAAACCTAAAAAAGATTTAACTCTTAATTTTGAAATAAACCCACAGAAGGGCTTTGCTAATTTGCCTTTGAATTTAAAACAAAAATATGTTGACCTGTGTTTTCAGCTTTAATTCATTGTTTTCCACTTCTTTTCTTTGAATCTGATACTGCAGATGAGCTTCAACTGCATTTACCGGTTTTGACAGATAGTTTTTCAGTACATGTACCTAAGAAAGAGAAACAAACACAGACTTACTGGTCTCTGGAGACAATGCTATATGATGTAAACTTTATTCTTACTACTTTATTGCAGAATTTCCAACTATCATTTTAACTCCCTCAAAAGGTGAAATAGATAAAGCAGAGTCTACAAGTATACTCATAGGCAGTAGCTTCTTAGTGATGTTATCAGTGTTATCAATACAACTTTTCTGTAGAAAGCTAACAAAAAAAAAAATCACAAAATTTAAAGAATATCTGTACACTTATAATCTCTTATTTAATTTAATTTTGTAAGATCAAGTGGGCCTGGATGCACTAACACAGAAATCCAGGCTAAACAAAGGTACATAAATAACAGGTCCATCAAAATTGAGCCAAACTGATGAGCTCTGCACTAAATAATTAGATGTGAGCTAACCTTCATTAGACCCCAAAGATCACCAATTGATCTAAGAATTACTGATACGTTTAAATCATTCAACTTCAAAGGCCTACATAAACAGCAGGGGAAAGACAACTTCCCACCAGAACTAAAGCCAGCTGATCTATGAAATTTTTTTGCAACTTAACTCTTCTGGCTTGCTTAAAATAATAACAAAAAGAGAAGGAAATCATTTTACTCGTACAGACTGGAGTTAATGTTAATGTATCAGTGCAAGTGTTTACTGCAGATACCGGTAAGAAGAGCATTCAAAGTCCAAAGCCTTTAGTCTGGATTTATGGCCTTCCCAGAACTGTGGGGCATTAGCATTGAGGAAAATTTGTAACCAAAATAGGTGTGGATACAGTGTAGATGTTTTATGTACAGAAATGTCTTCCAGGCATCTTTTAACGCCTAGATCTTTGAAATAAATGCTTTCATCAAAACAGTAGACTAGAAAATAAGAATATAGTATACTGGGAAAAAACATTTATTCCAAAATAGCTGGTCACTCACTTTTTTAAGCTGAATCCTAGATGAAAGTTCTTTAATGTGTTCTTCTCTTTCTACTATCTTTCTCCTGAGACTCTTCATGAAGGGGAAAAAAAAAAAACCACCAACATTTTCATGCCTAATAGCACACACTGACAAATATTTCAGTTAGAAATGACTGAGATTCCATTTTGTGATGATACATTACAAATACTGCCATCATTTCTAAAATGGCAGAAACTATGGCCTGATGAATCAATGTTTACTTTAACTGTATAGACCATAACAGGCTTTTGCTTGAGTCATGTCACTAAGACTTAACTTGAAGCATATTTCACAATTTCATACATGCCCAATTGTTCTAAATACTTCTTATATTGCTCTAAAAAAGAAAAAAATCTGCTTTCTAAAAAAAAAAAATATAACAGGTGGTAGGAAAAATGATAGGAAAACAAATGATGAACAGAACACAGCACCTGTTCAAAGATTTTAAAATGCATGAATACAACATAAACATAGCCCTAATAAATATTTATGAACAAAACTCAATGCATTTTTTAATCACACAGCTCTTTATATCAGCTCTCTGCTCTGCTATTTTAGCTTTATTTATTAGTTCAGTCCATTTCAGATATTGTTTGATGAAATAAAGAATGGCTTTGAAATACAAGGGATTGTTTACTTAGGTTTTTTTGTTTGTTTGTTTTTTGGTTGTTTTTTTTTTTACTGATGATGTTGGGCTAGATAATCTTTGAGGTCTTCTCTAATTTTAATGAAGTTATGATCATTTTCTGCCCATTAATATAGGAATAAATTACAAGTTCTAGTTGAAAAAAACTAGGACTTTCGTATAGGAATACTTATTTCATTTACAGTAACTGCAATAGTAGAGTCTACTCTACACACAAAATGATGTATGATGCATTCTATTTTGTAACAGAAGTGATGCCAAAGTCCAGCACGTATCCCTTCTAAAAATTCACAATAATCAAGTGCTAGTAACAGTTCAATTGTATCAGTAAGCAGAGTATTCCCATGATACTCTGATGTGAAACTGTATACCATGGCATAGTCCTTCTTAAGGTATCATGTAGAATAAAAAAGTAGCAGATATTTCAGTTTACTTACAGTATTGTGGGTTTCATTTTCACTTAACTTCTGTATCAAAGCATCAATGTTTTCTCCGTCTATCTGCAAGACAAAAGCAGGAAATGTTAACAAATTACTTCAGTTTACAATTGATTTAGTACTTTGCTTTAAATTTGGCATACTACTTAGTTTATTTTCAATTTGGTACATATAAATATTAAAACTTGCATTCTTATGGGCTATTTAGCTTAAACTTTAAAGATTCAATTTACTTAGTGCATAAAACTTCTCAGGGAAGGAAAACAAACTAGGGTCATTCCCTATGCCAATTTATTTCTTCCACCAAAAAAGTAGTCTGAAAATCTTATGTGCTTAAATGTTATTTGAACACATAATCAAAAACAGTAAAAGCATTAGTACAAACTGTAATACTTTACAGACTAATATTAACTGTTAAAGGCTTTCAGTAACTTCAGTTAGATATAAAAATTTGAAGAATGAAACATAAAACAGCCTAAAAGAACAGAAAAATCAATTTATGCTGCTACTATAAATCTAAGAGAATATATGTAGTTATAACATTGCCAAAGACATTTTAAAATATAAAATTTGGAGGAGGTCTACGTTTAAATAAATAAACCAAAACTAACAGTAGGACTTCCACTTTGTACATCCAGAGCTTTTTACTGCCACCGCTAAGAGAATGAATCTGACACCTCCAAGGAGACAGGATAACTCAGCATTTTATGCCATTAGACATAATCTAAACTCTGAATGACAGTCAGCACCATAAGACATCCCAGATCACACACACACCAGCAGTGAAATTACCAGCCATGGAACAAGGGCAGAGCAAATCCTTCAGTCATGTTCTAAGCTCTGCATTCTAGCACACGCTGCTGCTGTGCTTGCTCTCCCAAGCATATTACACTCCATATCAGGAATTAGAACAGCTGCTTTTAATCCTTTTAAAATAAGTAGGTCTCTTCCAGCTGGAACTACCTCTGCCTGACTAGCTCCTGCACCCTGTCACGGCCCACCTGGCTCTCCAGGTGCATCCATCTCCTTAATCTCTCTGCATTCCCATTATTTTAAAGCAGTTCCATGTGGGGCTATCCTCTTTCCCTCCATTGTCCAGGTACTCAGAACCTGTCCTGCAATTTACAGACACGTGATCCCTGGCACAGGAAGCTAGTGATTGCTTTGGATCATCTTACGTGTTTCTGTTCTCTTCTTTGAAGTAAAAGCCATAACAGTCTTTTGGTGGTTGTGAGTGCTGTTAACTCTTTTACCAGCAGATCCTCTTGTGTATCAATAACTATCATTTCTGATGTAGAAAGTTTACAAACCTGTTAAAACATTGTAACCAAGAAATTATACGTGATCCGCAATGCTCCCTCAAACATTTATTACTAATATGTAGATACTGCTTTCAAATACAGATAGTAAAAATAAATAAATGATTGCAACATTTAAAAGTGAAATATCAAAAGAAAAAATAGTGCTGTAGTAATCTTTAAACAGTATGCGAAACACAGAGGTTCCTCTTCCAGTCTAACAGAAATAAGGTATCATTAATATTTGTTTCTGACAAGCACCCCAAAATCTCACCTCAAAGCCATCATGCTAGCATAATAAATAAATAAATAAATATTATAATTAAAAAAAAAAAAAAAAGAAAAAGACAAAAAAAGTGGAAACTTTGGAATCAAAAGGTTTCCCAGAACTCCTTGCAAAGAAGTCATCTTTTCCTCATCTGCATATAATATAAATATGAAAAACTTTCATGTAAATGTTCTTGGAGAAAAATTCAAATGAAACTCTGGGATGACAGTTTGAATTGATAAATTATTTTAAAAACATGACAACCTCCCCCCCATTATAGTCAGGCAGCATTGACTTGTGACTTGTGAATCTTTTTTGTCTGCTAAAAACAATGGCAAGCAGGCTTTAAGGAACGTATCTAAATAAGGTTGATGTATATGTCTGTCAAAGGTTAAAATAGGAAAACTCACACCTCCCTACTCTTTCAAGAACTTTTTTGTGCATCCTCTGCAAATGGGGTTTAGAAGTGGGACAAGCATTTGCAGAGATCAGAAATTTAAGACTTTCTAAATTTAAAAAAACCTCCGCAGGCATTGATAGAGATGATAAATTTAAACAATAGTAACTATTTTAGAATTCAGTATTTAGTGTGTGTACAAAGTTTTGACTACAATATACTTACATTTGTCATTCTACCAAGTATGTCTTTAAAAGTTGGAAACAAATTCTTTGCTGAATTAACTGCCATTACTTCAAAAATCTCCTGTGAAGCACCATTTTCATGAGAGGCATTTTCTTTCTCCCTGACCACATACAAAATAATAAATGCAATTTGACTTTTGCTAATAAGTATGCAAATATACAAGGCTCATGCATAGTTAATAACACGTAATTTTACAACTGTTTTTTTAGAAGATGCATAGTAAAGTCGATGGGGTATGGATCTTACACTTTGGCTTCTCTGCATCAGTGTTCTCAAATACTTATTTAGAAATAAATTAAAAGGTAGCTTATTAAAACATTCCTTTACAATTAAATTTTACCTTTTCTCTTTGTCTGAAGCGCATCTTCTCTCTACCCTTCCATTCAAGTTTTGTGGTATGTGATTTTTTTGTGAGCTTTCTTTAAACAGAGGGGACAGTTCTGTAATCTTGATCCCATGTTTATCAGGATGTGGCCCCCACACCTTCTTCCAAGTTTCCTCCTGCACAGTCGCTGCCAGCTTATAAACAATATTTTCAGTTAGAGTTTAATTTGTTTACAGTGGTGCAGGTTCACTACCATGAAATAAGTACATTGCAAACAGGAACGGTGATTTTCTGCCCCCAAGGTAATTGATCAGCATAAAGGGAATTGTTAAGAAGACTTCAGAGAATTGAGAAACGAATGGACCTGAATTAATCTTGCCTTTGTCTTGTTCTCACATAATTATCTTTGCCACAGTCTACGAAGCTACTCCCTCTGTAGCTGTCAACAAAAAGCCTCATGCCATAAGACTGTCAGCTCTATGAAAACCTAAAGATCAAGAGAAGTTTCTCTGAAATTAAAGAATGTTCAGAATAAACACCCGTCTGTCAGCCTGCAAGAAGTAAAGGTTATGACTTCCAGAAGAGAACTGAGGAAGTCAAAGATGAAAAATTACATTTAATTTTAAAAGCTATCTTGGTTCTTTACTCCACAAGGTTTCCATATCACACTACTGCTCATATTTAACTGCTGTTAAATGTGAATTCATTGTGATCTATCTCCTATTTTGACTTACATGACCCTCTGAACTCCTTCCAACTTTGCAGGCATGTTTTCATGCATAGGACATAAAAGAATATATATATATATTTCAACTATTTCTAATAAAGAAAATGATAAGACTAACTGTTAAAGATTTGCATAATAAGTTTATGTTCACATTGGTACTATGTTTTGTTCTACTCGTTTTCTTACTTGTTGTTCTGGATCGTCAGATTCTTTGCTTAGCTCAGTAAAATATATTCCATCTTGGATAGATTTTGTAGTTCTGTGACAATCATTTTTATATGGCAGAATCAGTGAACAGTGTTTTTCCTCTTCTTGAGATGTAACGGGTACCCCACACCTTTTTCCCTGAAACATATTCATGATTATGCAGCATTTAGTACCATTCACTGGTAGGGTATGCACCTTTCCAGTTCAAGGCATAACAGCATAAAACAATTCAGCTCTTCAAGCAATTCGGAAGTGTTAGGCACAAAGAAAGCTCACTTTTGTTTATGATTTCCAACAAGTGTACAACCCTGTGATACCACAGAACACACCCTCTGACTGACAGCTCACATCTCATTTGTGAGGCAAAGGTGAACTGCCTGCAGTGAATTTGGAGATACCACGTGTCACAGCAATTCATCCCATTTGGAGGCAGCAGCAGCTTTTCTCTTTTCCTGGTTGGGATCAGCTGCTTACCTCGGAGCTGCACAGGGATATGTGCTGCCCGTGGCACAAAGTCCAGCTCTGGGAGGTATGCGCTGGCAAACAGCCCACTGCTCTGCTCCCTTGCCAAGCACCAGGAAGGTCCCTTGCCTCTGCCATACCCGGCCATAACCAACTACTCCTGCTTCCACACCAAGCTATGCATCCTCTCCAAATGGGTTCAGCAGGCAGAAAGTTTGTATTCCTCCATATGTATTCCTCTTGTCACGTATTTGAGAAAATTTGTACCAGAATTCTGGGACATTCCCCTACAAAATCTGGATGTGGAGTGTTTTATCTCAAACTCTTGCTGTAAGGCAAATAACTACACTCCAATAGTGCAGTTAACTGTTGTTGTTTTTATTTATTTTAATGTGTACTTACACTTCCCATTTTACTACATGCTTACATTTTGTAGCAGGCCCCAATTTGAGTAACACAATCTAAGTCTCTGTATCTTTTTCTTACTTACAACCAAAGCTGGGCTGTTGAATTTAATTGCTTTCATTGAAAATGGCACCTTGGAAGGCTCAGTGTGAAATTTAATTCATCTTGGTTTGTCTATATGTTCAGGAAAGAAGAAATAAGATTTTCATATCGTTCTGGTGTGCCGTTTTTCAGGCTTAACAGAAGTGAATAAACTTGCCTCGTTAACATCAGCAAGAAAAAACTTTTCCCGAGCAGCAGAGCCACGTGCAGGAGCGGTGCGGTGACACAGCGGTGGCGGCGGCGGTAACGGCATTCTGCCGGCGCTGCAGGGCGCTCCGTGCGGCTCAGCAGCCGTCGCTACCTGCGGGGTTACCCCAGGACGCAGCTGGATCCCACTGCAAAACACAGTGTACCGAGGAGAACGCAGTCCCATCAGAGATACAACACAACGCAAGCGAACTTTTGCGCAGGTATTAATGCCGCGTAAGGCTGTTGCTCACTAACCGCTTAAGCGGCGATGAATTCACAGTGCGCACAACGATCACCCCGAGCAGCAGCAAGCGGAACGCAGCCGGAGGAAAAGGCGAAGCTCACAGCTGCAGTTCCACTTCCGCACGCCGCACACAGCTGCAGGGCCCCGCTCCCCGCACCGTCACCCCACACGGCCCCCGCACGCCCGGCCCGCTCTCTCTCCCGCTCCCGTTCCGCCGACCCCGCCGACCCTCAGCGGGAGCGGCCCTCACCGCCGCCGCGGATCGCTGCAGCCGTTGCCGCGGCAACCGGGCGTCAGCAGCCGCTGCTCCGCTGCTCCTCGCGCACCTTGGAGCGTGCAGCGCCTCGCGCCCCCGGGAGGCGGCTGTCACTGCACGGACACGGCGCCCGGGGAGCCCTGGAGATCAGCGCGCTTGCTGATCCTGTTTGCTTTCTTTCTGCTTGTTTCCATTAAAGTACGTTTTTCTGAGGTTGTCGTTATTTATTTAAACGGACTTCTCCGAATCTTTTTTGTTGCACAAAGGGGAAAATCATGCTCCTAGCCTTTCTGCTCCTTGTGTAAATCTGTATTGTTCGTACAAGATTAAGAGATGTAAACTGAGGTGCAGCACCCGGAGAGCACGCAGGTAACTGCCTCCTACAGGTGTGACATTTCGGTCGTCTCCCACGGAAACGCCTTTTCAGAGCCCTGCACACAGCCCCGTGCTCCTCAGGGAACCCCGGTTACAGCAGGAGCGTTGCTCTGCTCAGAACTGCTGCACACCGGGGGACCCCAAAACCTGCAAGCTGATGTCAGATACCCGTGGCACTCATGTCACCACAGGCTTCGTCAGTGTTAAATGGCGTTTCTTTGTCATGCGCTGGCAATCTACTGGTACAGATTCAGAAAAACAAGCTAGTGTGTTCTGATGCAGGAGTGGCACTCAGTGCACACATCCACAGCTGTGTTAAGAGGAGCATGGCTGGGGACGGATTGCTTCATTCCTCCCTCCCTCCACAAATGCTCTTCAGAACAAGATGAGGCACAGATTTCTGAAGAGAAAAGAAAATTCATATACGCACAAAAAATCAAAGGTTATATCCCAACCCTTATAATACTACTAAAGATGAAATCACTCCATGATTCATTATGGATTAATGGCATGTTTATACCTGTATTGCTGGGAAGATTTTGTCTTTGCATGTGGAGAAGCCTGCTGCTTTGTTCTTTATAGGAACAAGAATTTTAGCAGTGAATCAATGATCTCCATCAGAACTTTGCATTGGCAAAATTTGCCAATGAACTTTGCATTTGTTAGCTATGCTCTTGGTGTCTCATATTCTGCTGGAACAGATTTTGGAATTTTAACTTCTCAGAAGTTGCTATAAGGTAGATCTATTTTAAAAGCAATACACGATTGCAATTATCTAGAAACAAGCTGATTGCTTATGTAATAAAAAAAAAAAACCAACAAAACAAAGATGGTAAGGGTTAATTAGCATGATAGTCAACACTGCACTCTGTACCTTGTGAACAAAGAGAGAAATACAAAACTGTTTTAAGATGGCCCTGTTGTATAATGTTCCTCGTGGGAAATAATTAAAGGAAATATAACAAACAATTCAACTACCACATAACCAAAAGACTTAATAAAAGAGGTGCTGGAGAGTGACTTCTTCAACTACTGCAGAAACTGCTGAGTGTTTGTCCCAGCTCATGACTTTATCTGATTTAAAGGTATAATGGAACTTCTCATTTCTGTGTCAGAAACTTGAGAATCCAAAGCCATTCTTTGTTCTTTGTTTAATTTTGGCAAGAGCTACTTACTACAAAAAGACTCTATTTTCACTTCATCGTGGAACTGGTCTCTTTATAACTGCATATAATATGCTTGCAGTGCTGTGCTGGTGCTCCTGAAGGCAGCTGCTACATTTTTTCATTTTTCAGAGGAAGAGCTAGCAAGCTTTAAAGATAAATTCAGTTACCTGCTAAGAATTCAATGTGAGGAGAGGACAAGGAAGAGACAAAAAAACCAAACCAAAACAAAACAAAAAACAAGGTTTATCTAGGAGGTCAAGGGGTTACATTAAGAAAGAAATGTGATTTCAGTTCCTCATTTTTCCTCCTGGATTGATTTTTACACTCCTGCCCATGGCCAACTTGTTATTTGCAAAGATACATTACAAAATGCATGGAAAAGTCCTGAAACCCAACGTTCTGTGCTCATATCAGTAAACAGGACTGTAACAGTTCCCAAATCTAAAGCTACAGCTCACAGACCAATAAACATATAAAAAGTGGTACTAAAATGACTTTCTCGTCAATTAATTTGCTTAGTCATGTGCTCTCAGATTCTAACTGAAGGCTTCATTAGTACTCTTCGAAATACAAAACAGAACAGTTCTCCTGTGTAATCCTTTCACTGAACCATCAGCAGTTGTGTTTTTTTCTTCTCTTTTGATTTGCTTCTGCCCTGTCTGTAAAATTGTTCCTTCCCCACACCTCTATGTGCCATAATGTGAAATGCTATCTTTTCTGGGAAAGGAAGGACTTAATCTTCCTTTCTCTTAGCCAGTCTCGGACACTTACTGCCTTACACAGCAGTATATGCCCAGGAGAGTTGATAACATATCTTCCCACAAAATAGACCTGGTGGTTTCTTCTGCGGCATGCCAGCTCCTCAGGCAGGTCTGCCCCAAAGTTATGCAATCATAGGATTATTTGAGTTGGAATTTTTCCTAAAAGGTCAGCTAGTCCAACTCCCCTGCAATGAACAGGAGCACCCATAGCTTGATGAGGAGCTCAGAGCCTCCTCCAGCCTAACCTTGAGTGTCTCCAGGAAGGAGCACCCACTACATCTGGGCAACCTGTGTCAGAGCATCACCACCCTTATTGCAAAAAGCTTCTTCCTTATGTCCAGTCTAAATCTCCCCTCTTTTAGTTAGAAATCATTTCTCCTTGTTCTGTCACAACAGACTCTGATAGGCTTCTTTCTTACAGTCCCCCTTTAGACACATAAAGGCCACTCTCAGGTCTCCCTGGAGCCTTCTCTTCTCCAGGCTGAACAGCTCCAGCTCTCAGCCTGACCTCACAGGGGAGCCCTTTCCTTAGCAGAGATTGGGGTCATCAGCACTGAGCCAAAAGAGTTCTGATGCTGTAAGCTCCCACCTAAGGATCTCTGTGTGGAGGACTTCACAGAAAAAGTAGACCATCTTCACCGCTGCTAGAGCAGCAGCAGGTGTTTCAGTACTGCTTCTGTACCTGAATGGATAGAATAAGGGCAGTAAAAGGCAGCGCTTTCCCCTGAACAACATTTTACATGGAGGCAGGTCTGGGTGTTCTCCATTTGCAGACCACTGTTTCAGTGCTAAGCTTGTTTGGCTTCGGCTGAGATTCATTTGGGAACATCTCACCTTAGATGGAGGATATAGCACTGCAGCATCGCAGGACTGCCTTCACTGCATGCACTGACCTGCCTGGGCCAGATTTTCTAGTCCTCTTTGTTACTGTAAATGAGCCACAGCTCATTTCCATGTGAGTCACTTCCAGTTCAGTCAGACATTTCAGCTATTTACACGAGACTTTCTAGACCTTCTAAGGAAGCAATAGTAGATTTCATTTCTCTTTACTAATCAATCCATGAATATACGTGCATTCACTTCTCAATTTTGACATTCTCCCTGTGCAGTGCATCAGGCTGGAGAGCAGTCCCTGCAGAAAGGGATCTGGGGGTTCTGGCTGACATCACGTTGAATCTGAGCAACAGTGTGTGCTGGCAGCCAAAAGGGCCAACTGTACCCTGGAGTGCATCACGCCCAGCACTGCCAGCAAGCAAGGGGAGGGATTGTCTCCCTCTGCATTGCACGATACAGCCTCACCTCCAGTACTGTGTGCAGGTCTGTGTGCCACAAAAAGGACATAAAGATATCAGAATCCAAATGAGGGCAAAGGAAGAGCATGTGGCTAAGGTGTGTGAGGAGTGGCTGAAGCCCCTTGGTTTGTTCAGCCCATAAGAGAGGAGGTTGAGGTGTGGCCTCATGGCAGCCCACAGCTTTCTCATGAAGGGAGCAGAGGGTTGGGCTCCTAGCTAAATTCTCTGTTTTATCAATGTGGCCACAAGTAGCCCTGGAAATCCTGCAGCCCTGGAAGTTCTGCCTTGCATCAGGCGGAGGCAGAGACCCCTCCATACATGTGTGGATTGGGCAGTGGGGCTGGATACAAATGGTGCCTGCTGACAAATGGGAGATGTCTGGAAGAAGCATTGTGGCCCATCAAAATGAGTGGGAGCTTTGGTGGGTGTTACGTTACCAACGTCAAGCCACTCTCCTGGTGTAACTGTAGGGCTGTAACAGTAGGGATACCATCCCCAAGCTGTTCATGCAAAGAATAAACTTCTGCTTAAGCCCTAAAAGCCCGCGGATTCTCAGTGTGGGCTGCTGGCGCGCTTTGGCTCTCCGATTTCAGTGCCAGACCCGCGTCGGGCAGAACGCCGGGAAGGCGCCGGGCACCGACACCAGCCCGGGGGGGTTGCAGGGCAGGCAGGGGAGGAGGGAGTACGGCAGACGCCCGCCTCGTCCTCCTACGCCCGCAGCTCTTGTGCCGGGGAAGGCGGGCGGCATGAGCGGCGGAGCGGCGGCGGGGGCTGCGCTGCTGGCCCTGGCGCTGGCGGCGGCAGGGGAGGGGGCGGCGGTGCTGCGGGACGGCGGTTACGATGGGTTGCTGGCCGCCGTGCATCCCCGCGTGCCGGAGGACGGCCGGCTCGTCGCACGCCTCCAGGTAAGGCGTAAAGCGGCGGGCCCAGGAAGGGGCAGCCCCGGAGGGGGAACCGGGCCCGACGCGTCCTTCAAGCCGCCGCTAAGCTGCGCAACAGATGCCGTAGTCGAGATCGATAGCGTAATGAACACACTACTAATCCCGCCTTTTCATTGCGTGTTTGCCAGGAGATGATCACCGAAGCTTCCTCTTATCTGTTCAGTGCTACAAAAGGCAGGGTCTATTTCAGAAGCGTGAAGATTCTGATACCTCCGACGTGGAAAGAGAAAGGTTATGAGAAACCAAAACACGAGACCTATGAAAAGGTAAGACTCAACACCAGCTGCAGGAAATGGGGTGCAACTAAAAGTTACTTTGAACATTTATCTGTATGCCCAAACGTACGATAACTTTTAAACAGTGATATGAACACCATTCACATGAGAATGCTCTCAAGATCAGACAAAAACCACCACTAGTAAGTACATAAATAATGAGCATCAGTAACAAAATAGTAGTTACAGCCTACAGTAACAGTAGTTGTAGCAGCCTGTTGGTTTTAAATGAGAAACAAGAAAGTGCTGGACTGCAAGAAGCTCCATGTTAGAACCATCAGAGTCTGTAAACTGATTGCTTTACAGGCTTTTGAATCATTTTAGAAGCCTGATTTGAATATCTTTGATCTGATCATTCTTATTTCATTTCTCTACTCATTTCCACATTTATGACAAGTTGGGAATGTTTGCTTGTGAGTTCCAGTGATGACTGGTTGCCTTTTTCACCTTTTACATTCTTAACCCATCATCTTTCAAAGACATTACTGAATGGCTTGGGTTGGAAGAGGTCTTAAAGATCATCTAGTAAATTAGGTCATAGTTGCCTAATTGCACTGTGGCTGACATTTGTGCTGAAGACAGCAGTAATACTTGTCTAGGTGGAGTTTCAGATTCATTAGCAGAGGACTGGCAAGAAAGCCAAGGAAATCCAGAACAGCAAAGTCACCTTGTTGCTACGGAAATAGAAAAAGAAACATAGACTCCATTTATTCAAAACTTTGTGTAGCTGCAATCCAGGAAGTGGGACACACATGAATCTGCGTTTTAGCTACTTGCATGACTGCTGGTACTCAATGACCAGCTTCACAAGTATGAGATATTTGCAGCAGACATTCCAATATATTCTCTCAGTAGGTAATATAGTATATAACATATAACATTTGCAATAAAATAATATATGCATCATATATAAAAAATAAATATACGTAGGTTGCTCCAAAAGCAATGGCTCCTATGTATTTCTGTGGAAACTACAACAGCTACTAAGAGCACAACAACACTGTTTGACAGAACAAATTCTCAGCTACAAAACACGATTTTTCAACACAGTCACCACCGTTAGCTGTACATTTTCACCAGTGATGAACAAAAGTTTGTATGCCATGCTCATAAAAATCTACACCAGTAGAAGTGATCACTGTCACTGTTGCCACTGCTGAAATGCACCAGTCACCACCTCACTGTGCTCACACTTACTGTTTGGTCTCCATAAACATTCAGCAAGTGTCAATGTATGTCAGTGGATTCAATTTTTTTCTGCGTGGAGGAATTCAATAAGACACCTTTGCTTCATCCACACTTCCATATCAGACAATATTCTGTCAGACTGCCTCTCTGCTGTCATTTGTCACACAGCAACAAAATGAGATACTGATGGGAGGACTCAGCCTCTGCTGCCATCCCACCAACATCCACCTCTGACATTGTGGGCTGACATAACAAACAGGACATGACAAACAGGAGGCATTACTTTCCAAGCAGCCCTCGTATAATATATAATAAATACATAATATTATAATATTAACGTATGTTTTAGTTGTGTTCCTGCTTGTCACCTTTCATCGGTAACATTCCTCAGAGGCAGAGTAAAGATAAGAGGGACATACCCAATCTTTGTTTTCCAGTCTATCTTGAATGGACAGATGCTTACTACCAAACCCTCTGATTTGCAGATACCAATTTACACTTTCTTCTTCCTCTCTCCTTTGAATGCCTGCTTTTCTTTATATTCTCTATAGTTGGAATTCTGTTTCAGCCTATTGTGTTAAACCTTCCTCCTGTCTGAAGTCATCCCAACTATCAGTACTTGCAGCCAGCTCTGCAATCCCACCCAAAAAGAATCTTTCTTTCTAAGTCTGGGGAAAAAAAAGCAAAACCAAAAACCTGCGGAAAAATGTTGACAGTGATGCTTCTGACTAATTCTTCAAATAACATTCTCAATACGTAGTGAAACCTAACATGAGAGTAAAGTTTCTTGGATTTGAAGTATGGGAAAAAAAGGAAAAATGTGGCTATCTACAAGAATAGAAGCTGTCCTTTCTCATGGCTCTCCATTTTATTACTGTAGTCACAGATTCTAATTATTTTTTATAAGAAATGAATCTAATATGTAAAGAGCTTTAATAAAGAAATAAGTACACTAGTATGTCACTTCAGGTTTTCATTTTGCTGCTGGGAAATCTATCCATAATCTTCTATTCATCTTGCTGCAGCAGAAGTTAGGAGCTCAGTTAGAGCTGGGTGGTACTGCATTGGACAGTTTAAATAAACAACAAAGCATTTCTTCCTTTAATCAAGTTCCTACTTGTAATTTTTTGTACTTTTTAATGATTTTAGGCAGATGTCATAGTGGCAGCTCCTTATTGGAGGCATGGCGATGACCCATACACCTTGCAACATGAAGCTTGTGGAAAAATGGGAAAATACATCCATTTCACACCTAACTTCTTAGCAAACGATTATGTGACAGACATCTATGGCTCACGGGGTAAATTCCCTAAATTGTTTACTTCTCCAGTTTGCCCTTACTGTGAAACAAAAGATGGAATATTGAAAGCTGATGATAAAATAAACCAATTCTAGTTAACATGAAAGCTAAGATTTCCAAATGATATTAGTTAAAGATAGTCAAACTTAGGCACAGAAGTGAATTGCTTGATATTAAAACCGCTTGTGGTATGATGGTGTGATTAAAGTCCCCAGTGTAATATCACTGATCAACTGTTGAGGCAGTAATGTAACAGCCAACTCTGGTCACTCCGTGTTTGCACTTCTGTCCTCTGCAGGCAGAACCTTTGTACATGAGTGGGCCCACCTTCGTTGGGGGGTCTTTGATGAGTATGACAATGACAGACCATTCTATGTCACTGGACAGAATCAGGTTAAAGTTACAAGGTAATTCAGCATTTGCCCCTTCTACAAACTCTTTCTGGTATGTTTTAGAAAGCTGCCTGGTATTTTTCTAAAAGCTCTTGAGCTATCCCAGTTTCTTTTAGCCCTTATTTATTTTATCCATCATTAAATATTCTTCTTTCTTTATGAGTAAATTACTATTTTCTGTGCGTTCACTTTTACACTTTTCTGTGGTTGATGGCTTGGCAGAGATGATGAATGTTACATTTTTCTGGTCTCACACTGGAGACTTCATCACTTCTGGACTCTACTGCTGGAGAGGAAATGGTGCTTGTTCAGAAATCTTCCTTCCCATGATCTGCTTAAGCATTACTCCCTTCTCTGAGCATGCTGCAAATCTGGGGTTTTTCTGCTGAGCTTCTCTTCTTCAATTCGTTTTTTCATCTTCGCTAAATCTGCACATCTTCACTTCTACATTCACCATTGCAGTAGTGCCTGACTCATGACCTGCTTTTCCTCACTATCTATACAACCAAATGGACCTTGAGAAACAAAGTTTTGTTACAGCACGTTTGACCTGGAACTCACCAAGCCTATGGTACACCAGGAGGTCATTTACAGCAGTTTTTCAGGGTATGGAAGTATTTGGAAGATGTGACTTCTGGATGAGTAAGATTGCTTTTGCAGTTGTAGACTTTGTATTATTTGTACTTAGTCAAGAGGCTGAAGTGTTGAAAAGGAAAAAAATAATGATTCTTCTTTTTGTCACTTTGCAATGGATATTCATATCTTTTTGCAATGTCAACTTCTATGCAGTTGAGCTGCAGAGTACACTGCAAGCATCATTAATGTCAGCCCTATATTTGGGTAGGTTTTTAAGTGGAAATGTATTCTTTTTTATCCTTAGATGTTCCTCTGATCTTACTGGAATCTATGTCTGTGAAAAAAACTCCTGCACTGATGGTAGTTGTGTCATTAATAAGCTAACAGGACTTTTTAAGGAAGGATGTGCATTTATTCCTGAGAGGAATCAGACTGCAGTATCTTCAATAATGTATATGCAGAGTTTATCATCTGTAAGTACAAACATGTGAGAACAGATTTCTTTCAGTGAAACATACCGTTACAAAATCTGATATATCCTCCTATGCTACATTTGGTTCAACTTCTATGTAAGCAAATCAACTGTAATGTATTACTATGAATGCGGTACGAAGTTAACTGTGAGGTGATGTCTCAACTGTGTGTATACAAAAATCACCTGCTATGGTTTTCCATCTTAAATTTATTTATTACTCTTTTATTGCTTACTTCTGATTTCTATCTACCTGTTTTGAACACTTTAGGTGGCAGAATTCTGCAATGAGCATAATCATAACAGAGAAGCACCCAATTTGCAGAATCGAATGTGTGACTACAGAAGCACATGGGAAGTAATTAAAAACTCTACAGATTTTGAAAATGATCTTCCATTGACCAGCAGCAGCCTTATTAGTCCTCCCTCTTTCTCACTGCTTCAGAAGAGAGACAGAGTCATCTGTTTAGTTCTTGATGTTTCCAAGACTATAGCTGGGGTAAATTCTTCATCAGTATATTTCATTGTATATTGTATTTTTTTTTTCTTATGTTTTCAGAACTTTATTCATCTAGAAATAGTCTCCATGCAGAGACAGAGAAACATGATGTAAGGAATCCAACTCGACAGTGAGAGTGTTTGGGATTTTCTTACATCTTTGAGGCAGAGGAGCCATGAATGAGGCCAGCACAGCGATGCAGAATACTGGCCAGGTGGCTATCAGTGGCAAGGCTTTGAGTGGAATAAAGGACTTTGTGTGCTGGGTAGCATGAAGTGTGAGAAAGATTGACGATGAGCCAGAAGGGTAGGGGGGAAGCTGTGAGGAACAAAAAAATTCCAGAAGAGATGGGCCTGAAGGCCTTCTTCACTGAAGAACAGTGTTCAACAGTGGGTGGGCTAAATATTGGCTAACTTTAAGGCTTATCTTCAGTGAAACAAACTGAATAGCGTCGCAGGGTTTTGTATTCTAAATTAACATTGGAGCTTGAAAAAGTGAGTATTTTATGTTCCTTCCCTCTGTGATATTTTCTGCCAACAATTTTTATCTATCAGCTTGTAATTTGCAGCATTCATTGTTATTTCACGTGCTTAATGAAATTCTTCGCTTTTCACTCCTTCTGTGTGTAGGGTAACTGGATCATTAGATTGCATCAAGCAGCAGAACTGTATTTACTGCAAATTGTGGAAGAAAACACTTATGTTGGTATTGTCACATTCAGTGACAAAGGAGAGATCAAAACTCACGTGCACCAGATAGTCAGCAACGAAGCACGGAAACAGCTTGCTTCATATCTCCCTACAGCTCCAGGGGGGAAGAGGGCAAATGTTTGCACAGGCCTGAGGCTGGCGTGTGAGGTGAAGCACCACATACACTGCTTCTGTTTGCACCTCTTATATAGATGGTTTGTTTCTTCAGTAGTGAGGATATTTGTGTCTAGGCCACATCAAATGCCTTATACTGATTACTGCATGGTTTCTGAGAAGAACTCTCCTAGTTTTCCTGTGAACCTGCTATTTATCACCTTGTAATAATTAAAAATACAACAGCCAAACTCTTTTTATAAGAACTTATGTGATTGTTGCAATACGTTTCATGATATTTGTGTTATAAACCATCATGATATATATTAACTTTACAACTTTAGTAGTTACAAATGTTACGAGTTATGTAAGTTTTATCTTTACTATTTTTCCATTTTGCTTTGTAAATTATTTCTAAAACTGAAGCTGACATACACTGCATTTCTGCTGTCTTTGATTAAGTGGGATTTTGATTGCTAAATTCAACTTAGATTTGTCTAAAATCCCATTCCTTTTTGGCCTTGTTATGCAATATGAATTCATTAACATGGTTTTATTATTGCATCTTTAAGAACTGTATATTAAGGGCAACTTTTCCCTGCATCAGTTTACCTCAGCCTGCTGAGTACTACAACAGCTCAGCAAATGAATTATGTGAAATGTACTCATCCCGCCACCAGGGTGGGTCACCACCACCCTGAATTTTGTCTGGGAAATCTGGGAGCAGTTATATTTTTTCATGTCTGATTTTAATTGACTCCTGCATGCTGAAGCCTTTGGTCTCAGCCTTCTGCTGGGAGGATTAATATCTGCATAAATATACTGGAGAGAAAGGAAATTACTGGAGTTTTTCACTGCATATCTCATTGTCAAGTACCCATGTGTCACATTCTCATTTTGGTCCCTGCTTTTTCTATGCCTTACTGCTATATAAAACTTAGAGGGTACTCATCATGATAGAGTGTCTTGAAAGACAGTGTCAAAATTAATTACAGTGTAGATTATGTGATATTTATTGCTTCTGCTAAAGTTTGTTCTTCTACCACCAGGTCATTAGGAAGAAAGAAGGACATCTGTATGGATCTGAAATTATACTGGTGACAGGTGGACAGGACGATAGTACAGGCAGGTGTTTTTCCGAAGTGATTAATGGTGGATCAGTCATCCATACCATTACTGTTGGGTCCTCAGCTGCTAAGGAAATCGAACACTTTTCCAAAGAGACAGGTAAGTACAGGAATAAACCATGACTCCAATCTGAAGATGCTGAGAAAACTCTGATGAAGAAGGTGGTGTTTGTCCACAGGGAAGTGAGATGGCTGTCCTCCCTCCCTGGCACCACTGCAGTTCTGCGGTAACATTTGGTACATTTTGCGAATCAGAAATAGCTCTTATGTCTTATGTAATATCTAATAGCTAAGTCTGTAATAAATCATGCTGTTTCAGGAGGATTTAAGTTTTTTGTCCCAGAAAGGCTGGACTTCAGTGACTTACTGGATGTTTTCTCTGGAATTATGTCCAGAAGTGGAGACACATTCCATCAATCTGTTCAGGTTTGTTTTATAGGTACAGTTAATTATTCTGCTTATTGTTTTTTTAGATAAGATCAAAATGTATCACATGTATCTAGGTGTCCTGCTCCCTCTTTCCTGATGACAACTTCACCAGCCTGATGTATAATCGTCTGCTTGCAGGTTGAGCAAAGTGATGAGAAAATGCAGTTGTGTTTACTCTAACTTCTTTTGTGTTATCTGGAAAACTGTAAAAGTTTCCTTGATTTCTACTGCATGCTAGAATATATCCAACTTTTTCTCTGCAATTTGCAGAGATAATTACCACTTCAAGCAGGGCGCAGAATGTCATCTGGAAATTTGATCATCCAAGAACATGATGAGGATGAAGTTCTGTCTGCATCAGGAATGTTTTTTATTGCTTTTCCTCATGGAGGAGCATATAGATGGAACTTTAAATCCATAAATCAGTCTTATTCAGGATGATGCTCTTTAATATCATCATTTTCAGCTGGGAAAGTAGTAATATCCTACATACCTCTGCATTTCTGGAATTCCATCCAGTAAAAATATAACATTAGTAGAAGGCCTAATTTTTCTGTCACTCCTATGATTCTATGGAGCTGCCCCTAAATTGTGCTATTATATAATTGAAGGGGAGAATAAAGTCCCCAGTTATCAGAGGCTAATATTAGTGTACATCTTCATAACTTTTCAAGTCTATCAGATCTGATAGCTAAAATGGTAGACCAAATCCTTCTTTGTAAGAATGTGTGATTTCCAGAACTGATAGAATAATTTTGTTCTTTCTGATAGATTGAAAGTGCTGCTGAAAGTGTTGCAGGGTACAGGCAACTCAGGAGGACAGTGACTATTGATGGCACTGTGGGACGAGAAACCTTCTTTGTAGCCACATGGCAAGCTGCTGAACCACCAGAAATCATCCTGATTGATCCGATTGGAAGAAGCTACACCATCAAGGACTTTGAATTAGATTCAGTATTCCACTTAGCTCGCCTCCAGATTCCAGGAACTGCAGAGGTACAACTCATTCTCTTCTTGTCTTTTAGCAATGGGAGGAACATCCTGACTCTACATTTCTTCCATTTCATCAGTGTTAGGTTAATTAAAATCATTTTGTGGCTTGAGATAGAATTGCTCATCTACACCATGTGACTGCTGCTGTATCCCAAGCAGAAGTATCTGCTGTGTTCAAGAGAGCTACCTGAAGGTTTTGTCTGTATTGTCTTTATTACAATTTACACTTGATTTACAACTTAACTGAAAATTTCTGAATACTAATCAGCAGCCAGTAAATGAATTTTCTCTCTTTTCTGTTCTAAGAAACAGATAACGTTTAACATAGTAAGTCCATTTAAATTTACTGTATTGTGCATAGAAACTTCTCTCCATCATAAAAGCTCTGAAAACGTTTTTTTCCACAGAATTTTATTCTTAATCTCCTGAATACTCCACAGAAGCTAAGGAAGTAAATTGAAATTGATGTTTGTATTCTCACATGGAACGGCTGCCAAGAGTCAGAGGATAGAATCATAGAATGGCCTGGGTTGAAAAGGACCACAATGATCGAGTTTCAACCCCCCTGCTATGTGCAGGGTTACCAACCACTAGACCAGGCTGCTCAGAGTCACATTCAGCCTGGAGGATAATTGGAAAGCACTTCTTTACTCTGATTTGTAAACATGAGTGCTTCCACTGACAAAATGCAGATACTTGTAGGGTTCTACCTCGCCTAAGTAGGCTGGCAGAATTTAAATAAGGACAAATTAAATTATCCAAAAGATTGTTATTTCATTTGAAAACATTTGGTTGGTTTTTTTTTTTCAGACAGGAGACTGGGCATACACATTGATAAATGTTCACCTGGCTCCTCAAGTTCTGACAATGACAGTAACTTCTCGAGCAGCAAATTCTACTCTACCCACTGTGTCTGTGAAAACCTATATGAGTAAAGATACAACTTACTATCCCAGTGCAATGGTTGTCTATGTACAGATTAGCCAAGGCTTTTCCCCTATTCTTGGGGCAAATGTGACTGCCATTTTCAGTTCAGAGAATGGAGATATGGTTTCCTTGGAACTTCTGGACAATGGAGCAGGTAACAAGACTCTAGGACTATAAATTCAGAAGTATCTATAAAATTAAATTAAATTACTCCTCTAAGTACTGTTTTCACTGAATACATCAGGATATAATGCTCTGAGGCAGAGTTTCTAATGTTCTATGGTAACACACACAAGTGTGTGTTCTTGTTGAATTTATCTCTAGATAAGCTTTTGTTCAGAACAGGATTTATATGCATGAATTAAATGCACAGACACGTTCCAATAAGTTCATTAGTTATCAGTTGTCATTCCAGCTGATTGAACTGATGATGTTCAGCACATTGGAAGATGTGGTCTTTAAATCTCAGTAAATTAGAAAGCTGTTAGTAAGGTGAAGTTTAAACATTTCCAGGCAGAAGTTGCAGGCCCTATGCTCTATTGCCTCTTAATAGTCGTCAAGAAAAGGTGTGAAACTCCCAAAGGTGTTAGAATTTAGTAATGTTTAGTAACTCACACATTTGCTTTGCATAAATTATTATGGTTAGTTAAACTTACTGCAAGGTAACACAATCTTAACTGCACAGACCATCATGTTGCTAGAAAGGATTTTTGAACAGAGTAGGTAGTTATGAACTTTTGGAGCAACTTAGATTTGTTGTTTCTGCATTAAATTTCACAACTGAAAACAATCAGAAGATTATAGTAATGAATACTCTCTGGTTTGCATCACCTTGGGGGTAAGTCCTTAAGTGAGAATACTTTCTGGGAATACACATTGAGCACTTGAGAAGTGCAGGTCCTCTGTCTCCCCTGAATTCCTGGGCACTCTCCCAGAACGCAGCTTGAGTGCACCTGCGGCAACTGGTGAAATAAGATGATTTTCCTAAGTTAGCTTTTTCTTCAGCTAACGTTCAGTACAAGGAATGCATCTTAACTTCAGATCAATTTAACATGCAACCAAAGGTAGAAGAGCTGCACAGATTGCCTATTGAAGAAGAGTTTACCTATTCTTAAACTCTACTTTCTATGTATGAATATAGAAAGCACAAAAACTCACATCCATTATTATTTGAAGTCAATTTATATCTCTCTTCTACTAGGTTCTGACATTATTAAGAATGATGGCATCTATTCCAAGTACTTGTTTTCTTTCTCTGGGAATGGAAGATACAGCCTAAAAGTTCATGTCCAAGCTAACAGGACTACCGTGCCACAGACTGCAATGCCATGGAGTCATGCCATGTATATACCAGGTTATGTAGAAAATGGTAAGATGAAGTAGTGCAGAGAAAAAAAATAAAGCTTCATTGCAGGACCTGAAGATGTCCATCCCTTTGAAGATACTAAGAGCAGGCATTATGATGACAGCTCTACCCCAGTAAAATACTGAAAGCAGACTTCAAACAACTATAATGGGACAGTATCTATGTAATGTAGATAAATAGGATTTGGTTTTTGTCTCTGAAGAAACTATCCATAGGTTTAGTCTGTAGATGACTCTATTCAGTCATCTCAAATAAAGAATGGTTAAAATATTAGGAGATCAAACTCTCCTGTTTATATTATAAAAAGCAACACTTACTTCAATTTCATATTACCTTTCTTAGTAGCATTCTTGAAACTACAAAGAAGTAGACAATGCCCTTGAAATGATCTTAAATGAAGTGGATGGTATTTTTGTGTTTAAAACAGTATAGGTGAAGTTCAGGTAGTTTGTGGAACACAATAATACTCAAACAGTTAAGATTAATAAGCATTTTTTAATCTTGTAGGTAAACTCAAGATGAACCCATCAAGACCCCCAGCTATTAAAAATAATATTCAGGTCAGAAGAGGAGGTTTTTCTAGAACAGCTGTGGGAGACTCTTTCACAGTATCTGCAGTTCCAATAGCACCTTATGTTGATGTTTTTCCACCATGTAAAATTATTGACCTTGATGCCAGAATGGAAGATGATAAAGTCATTCTATCATGGACTGCACCAGGAGATGATTTTGACGAAGGCCAAGGTACGTTCGTTGGCTTGCTAGCCTGCCTCCTGCCCAAGTTGAAATATTTGTAGTGGAGTTTTGTCTCACTTACGTCAATGGAAATTTCATTAAAAGCTACTGTGGTTCCAGGGCTCTATTCATGCTCTGTGAAATGCTGTGTTAATTATTCCAGTGGTGAACTGGCTTGTGAGGATGGTATTACGTAATCAGTATCTTAGAAGTATTTTGAAAGGAGAGTATTTTAAAACAGATATGAGGTTGGAATGATAGCTAACAAACAGATGACAATATCTTAATATTTGTATTTTCAGCCACAAGTTATGAAATCAGAACAAGTGAGACTCCTCTGGAATTAAGAGACAGCTTCTATAACACTACATTTGTGAATACTTCCACTCTATCACCTCAGCGTGCTGGCTGCACAGAAATATTTGTGTTTAAACCAGAAGCTTTTACAGCAGGGAACATAACCGTAATCTATGTTGCAATACGTGCTGTGGATGAAGTTTTTCTTCGCTCTGAGCTATCTAATATTGCACAAGCAGTAATGTTTATTCCTCCAATGGCATACACCCCTTCTAATTTGAAGTTTGGTGTTTCAACAATATTGTTACTATTCTTTGTATTATTAACAGCAGTGTGTCTAACAGTAAGTACAAGCCTTTGTTTAGTAAAGAAAAAGAAGAAAAAGAATCTTTCAGAAAATACAGCTAAGCTGCTTCAACATAAAGTGTAAGCTTGTCAGAGCTCTGGGTACTTTAAAACATTTTACTGCTTAGACTTGTAAAAGTAAATATCCTACAATAAACAGAGTGAACAATCAGATTCCAGATATTATGAAGACATAATGACTTAATACCTGCATATTGTCTATGAATTTTATCATGGAAGATTGAATGACAGTAAATCAGGTAGAGGCTGATAGCTTTGTACTGCAAATATGCAATATCTGTGTACAGTCTTAATGCTGTGCAGTGTCATGGCCTATTCTTACTGTGTGGTGGAAAAGTTTAAATTGAGAGAGATACTGAAGATACTGTTCCTTTTTAAAAAACAGATGACAAGCAAAACTAAGCAGTGTGAGTTGTGTTTATGTTTCTGTAAGTGCATATGCCATTCAGCTTCTAGGTGGGGAATTCCCAGGGAGGAGGAAATTGTGATCGTAGGGTGGGGGAGAAAATTCTGCAACAAGACAGAAGTAATCTTTGTCCTGACCCAACTAAAGACAAAAGAATGTTTACTAAAAGCCAGAGCAGAAGGAAGGAGACCAGTTGGGGCACTTTGCTTTCAGCTCTCTGACATGTCATGTCTGGAGAAAAACTGTACAGTCTGCAATGGTTCCAGTATGTTTCTGCCACCTGTATCCTTAAACAAGCAAACACAGAGAATGGCTTTCTACCCTAAAGATGGATCTCTGCTATAAAAAATCTCATTAGAACTTTTCTTCCCTGTTGTTACTGCTCCCCTTGTTTAGAAGGGTTTAGAAGGCTGAAAAGTGCTTATTAGTAACACATTGGGTTGCTTTGAGTTTACTGTGTCCTTCAAGGAACTTTTTCTGATCCTATAAAGACATTAAAGTTATTCTTTTATTTTTGTCTACATCAGTGTATATGTAAATGTATGTGAATGTTGGTGTATGTGCACATATGTGTGTATGTGAATATTTGTGTACGTGCACATATGTGTGCATGTGTTGCGGAGGCTTAATTTTTTCCCGTAATGAGATTGTAAATATAATGATTATGACTCAAAGCCATATCTAAAGATAAGACAGGGCAATATCTTATGGACGGACTGAGTCAGTTTGTACTCCACTACCTCAGAGAGAAAAGAACTGAAGAAACTCTAGAATATGTTGTGTTAGATTTGCATTGTTTCTTTGAAATGAATTGGATACGTACAATAAAGTCAGCTAGGTTCTCTGATGCAGGGAGGATCTTTTCCTCAAAGAATACAGTATAGGTGCAGTGTAAAGAGCATTTCAGAGCAGGTGCAAACTTAAAGAGCTTGCATTGCATTGCTAAAATTTGACATTTACATGTCATTGCCACCACCTCCTCATTGCACCTCTGTGGGGTGACAACTGCTGCTGCTGCACCCAGAGAGGAGCCAGTTTTGTAGCAGCCGCAGTTGGAAATAACTCAGTACACCCTGCTGAGAAATAGAAGTGAGGTTGCTGTTTGGTACTTTAGCTCTTTGGTGATAATATACATTGGAAAGAGAAAAGCACAGAAGCCCATGGAAAGAGAAAGATGAGGAAGGGAATTTTGGCATGGGAACGATCCTTGTTAAATCTATCCAAAGTGAAGAACTTAGGGCAGATCTCTCTGTGAAAGAGACAGGATCATAGGGTCAATCGAAGATCGAAGGGTATAAGCAGGAAGTCACTGGAGCTAAACAACATTCCTGCCCATTCCAAATCCTTTTATAGTTGAGTCTAAACCCAGGGACAGGTTTTTGGAGATTTAAGTAGTTCCGTTCCTAATGTAGGAGGTGAAGGAGCAAAACTGCTGTGTTATCCAATGAATGTAGGATAGGCGGTAGGTAAGATAGAATAAAAAAACAGGAAGAGAAGCAGTGAGGGTGACACAGGGCAGTGTTTCTGTGGGCTCTGGTCTGACAGAAGATGGTGCTGCATGGGGAGGACAGGCCTGGCTCTGCAGGCCGTCCCGCTGCATGGCCACCACCTTCCTTCAGCTGCCACCAAGTGACCTGGGTAAACCTGATCACTTTTCTGAGTCAGCTGAAACCTCTTCTGTGTTTCCAGCACAAGATACGGAAAGTGGCCCTGCATTATATTGGCTCACACTCCTTTGTGAAATCTTGCCCTTGGAAGAGAGTCAAACATTACAGATTGCTTCTGAGATTGTGTGTTTTGCCCTTTGAGATCATTTCACCTTCTTGCTGATTGAACCAGGAAAGGAGAGAGGATCATCACTGAAAAAAATGGAAGAAACATACTTTTCCCTTGGATCAAGGTAAAAGACAAGAATAAAACAAGCACAATTTTTATAATGATCAAAATCCAATGAGTAAACAGGAACAAACAGATGAGCAAACAAAACCACCACCACCGAATACAACACCCAAGCAGGAACAGAAAGTATGGGATAAGCACATCAAAATGACAGAAATAAATACTTCTTAGGCTTCACGTAGCCAGAAAATGGCTGATTTTAATTACTATACAGCAATATGGTTTTGACAATGGAGAAATTACTACAGATGTTAACTGCTTGCTCCATAATGAAAGAAAAATCTGAAACTGAAATGCTTTTTAGTTTTGAATATCAGTTTTATTCTTTTGTACATGACAGCAGAACAGAGCTGCAGAGGGAGTGACAGGTTCAAGGCGTCAAGGGAGTCCTAAGAATTACAGAACAGTAACTAAGTGCATTGTGTCTTATCAAGATATCTTAATAGCTATCTCTCAGTGGTAATGACGCATGACTGTTGTCATGTCAGCTTTTTTTGGTTTTTGTGGCATCTGGCAAAACTTCAAGGAGTGATCAAGTGAAGAAGTATTTGAAGAGTTCTGCCTTCCTTTACGGACTGCTCCTGGAGTGCATTGATTACTGTTATGAAGACTGTAAAAAGGTGCATGACTACACTTACTAGGTCAAGTCCAATTATGTGTTTCCTTGTCTGCCATCCCATGTTATTACTTGGTTTGGACTTACGGAAAGAGTTTGTAATGTTTACAACTAAATAACAGGAACAATTTTCTTCAGGAACTAAACAAGCTCAACCAGATTGTTAAGCTTAGGAAGTGATCTGAAGTAATCTGGTGTTCAAATAAAAAATATTACCCAAATGAAGCCAGTTGGAAGGGCTAATAAGGAGTTAGAAAGTTAGGAAGAGATGGGAAGACATACTGGGAGCAGGAAGATCATTTTGACTGTTTTCCAGTATGTCAATCCTATGTTTTGCAGGTGCGCAAAGCAGACTTGATCTTGGCATTCCACAGTTAAGGGCTGTGGAGGCTGTGGAGGGAGAGGCTGTAGGATGACTGCAGATAAAGGTGTTTATGGGATGGCCAGGGCATTTGAATCAATAGGTGCATTCAGGGTTTTGATGAAAGAAAGTTGTAATAAAGACAGCAGGTAAGTAAACATGTAAAAGGCACTCATAAAAAGTAAAGATTATAAAAAGAAGACTGAGAAAGAACAATTGTTGTGTTATCTCACCTTAAAAGGGAGTACTCCTCATCTGGAGTACTGCGTCCAGTTCTGGGCTCCCCAGTACAAAAAAGACAGGGATCTCTTGGAAAGAGTCCAGCGGAGGGCCATGAAGATGGTGAAGGGCCTGGAGCATCTCCCCTATGAGGAAAGGCTGAGTGAACTGGGTCTGTTCAGCCTTGAGAAAAGGAGACTGAGAGGGGACCTGATCCAGGTCTATAAATATCTGAGGTGTGGGGGGCAGAATGGCGAGGCCGGACTCTTTTCAGTGGTGAGTGGAGACAGGACAAGGGGAAACGGCTAGAAACTGCAGCATAGGAAGTTCCGCACAAACATGCGCAAGAACTTCTTTACAGTGAGGTGACGGAGCACTGGAACAGGCTGCCCAGGGAGGTGGTGGAGTCTCCTTCTCTGGAGATGTTCAAGACCTGCCTGGATGCCGACCTGTGCGACCTGCTGTAGGGAACCTGCTTTGGCAGGGGGGTTGGACTCGATGATCTCTGGAGGTCCCTTCCAACAGCTACAATTCTGTGATTCTGTGATTCTGTGAAGTGTCAGCTAAACAGCAATTTCACCTTTTGACTTTGTATTAATGTGTGATGATTCTGTCCCAAGAGCTGGCTCTTTTCCCTTCTGTCCTCTAGTTGGACAGTATTCTTTCTGTTCTTACAGTATGACACTAAAGAAAAGTGCTACAATTTCTATCTCACTTGAGCTAATGAAAAATAAGTTTTCCAGTGGAAAATAGACAAATATCTTCCCTTGGGAAAGATCAAATTAATACCATATGCTTTCTGCTGGACTAAATAAAATGGGCAACTGATCACAGGCCAATAGTGAAAGCTAAGAAGGTAATTTATTCAGCCAAGTGTATTCTTCCTGAAGGTGTGAAAAATATTCTAGCTTGATTAAGCATAGCTTTAGACAGGCACATCACACATCACAAGCAGGAAATTGAAACTTTACATGATTAAGCTGATTACGCAAAGACCTGCATGGCTGATCCTGGTAGAAGGTGCTCTGTTGGTGGTCAAATGGGACATTGGGCCATGCTGAGCCTTCTAGATCTAGCCAGCACTTTTGCTTTCAGGCTTTCTGCTGCTTCACTGCTGCTTTTAAGCACTTAACCTTATCTACTGGTACCCATTTTACAGTTAATGGCTGCTGCAATAAACCGAACATCCTGATTTCCACAGAGCCAACAACATCTGTTTCACAGGCCTTTTCTTTTGAAGATTGTTGGAAGTTCCCAGCTTCCTCTCAGTTCAATCGTTTGCCAGGGACAATGATTAAACTTTCTCACACCACTTCAACTGAAATACCTGTTAAATGGAAAAATCCCCATCTCAGGCATCAGAAAGGGATGAGGAGGCTAAAACTGCGGAGTCTGATCCCAGGATGCCCCTCACGGTACAAACACCTTCAATATGGGAGTGGCTTTGCAGTGCCATCACACTCTCTCATGTTCCAGTCTGGATAAGATTGTTGACCTTTGGAGCTGCATGTAGTAGAACAGAACAGGTGTCCTGTAAAAGACCTGCAAATTCCTCTGCTATTGCAGCAGTAATAAAGAAAACAATTGAAAACATTCCGCAAGGAAATGTTATAGCCTGATACAGTAAATCCAAGGGTCAAACTGAACCAAAGATCACAATAAGTAAAAGCTCTCAAGGTCTGAGTCATGCACAATTCCCAGCTCTGTCCGAATGGCACAGCCAAACACATACACTTAACCCACTTTGACCTCTCAGTGCATTCAGTGCTGACTTCCCCGTGTGATAGATAATATCTCACTCCCCTAGGAGTTAAGTCAGAAAACTTTGCTAACCAGTAGCATGTAGAAGACCTTTAAAAAGGAGTTGTTCATTAATACTTCCTAAGACTTCAGTGACTGCTAAAGACAAACAGAAAACTAACTCAGTTTTGTTGATATGCCTCCTTAGTCTGGAGAGGAAGTAAAAATAAAAATTAGAGAGGACAACACACTGATTAAGTGAATAACAACTGATGTGAGTTAGAAATTGGAAAAGCAGAAAGTTAATGAACTACAGTATCAGGGAAAAACTGTTGTAGCAGAAAATGTGTCAAAAATGGCAAGAAATGTTAAGCAAGAATAAGGCAAGTGCCAGATACAGCATAAGTACAGCTGGTTTAAGAAGAAAAAAACCCAGCAAATTATTCTAGCAAATTCAACCCAGTTATTCTATCCAATATTCAATATTTCTACCTAGAAATATTCAGGCATAGGTTTTTTTAGATTTATGTGCCTGAATACCTTTCACAAATTATTTTTAAAGATTTGTTTAAAAACTTGGGCAGCAGTTCACTCTCATACCTCCTGAAGGTTCTGTAAGTTCTGTAAGTACAGCTGAAAAGAAATAATGCTTTTATGAAAGGGAGAGGAGAAGACCTGCAAAATTACTGAAAAATTTAACCATCTATTCCACCAAAGTAATTGAAAGACAGATACAGGAATCAATAAGTAAGGAATTAAAAGATGAAAATATTATCATGACCATGTTTATTCTATTTTTCTTCTTCATTTTTATACAGTTATGAATTTAACTAAAGATATATTTATGGCATGAAATGTCTGTGTGATTTAAATATAGCAGTGTATTGGATAAACTAAGCACTTCCTTTACCTATGGAAACTACCCAGCTGAAGACTCAAAAAGTAGCTGGTAGCGAATCACCACCTCACAGACATTTACCAAATCATTGCAAATCAGCAACAGGCACAATGCCACTGAATATTCTATCAAAAAAATGAATAAAATATAAGGCTACTTCTGGATAAGTTTCTTAGAATATGAAGTGGGAAATTGCGAGGAGGGTTAGAATGGTCACACAGAGCTATCTGGCATGGTTGGAAATCTGCTCTAACTCCAGAAAAGAGCACATTGTGTTACCACTGTATTATTCATCTAAAGACAAAGAATGCAAGACATCTAAAAGGTGGGACATTACATACCAACCGTTCACTACTATTTATCATCGCTTTTACTCTTGTGATGATCTAATCTTGCTTTTCCTATTCCAATTCCATGTTATATTATTATTACACTACTAGAATTATGTAGGAAATCCAAAAAAGCTGTTTGTTTGATAATTTCTGCTGACTCAGAAAATTATCCTGACTGAATCTGACTTAAAATAAATAAAAGATCATTGATTACATGCAAAGGCATAAGGAAGTAAATTGTATTTTTGTGATGACAGTGAGATACAAGCATTTCTTCCTGAAGAATGCAACCAACTTAACCAATCATTTTTCACTGTACTCATGGAGATCAAAGTCTTCTTACAAACTGTTACGCCTCTCTTGGCTCCAAAAACAGTTGTATAAATAGGCACGATAACCCACTCCTTTCTAACCACAGATGTGGGTACAGGGACAAATAATGGGGGTGCTTAGGAGTTTGATATTTTTGCTGTCTTTTCAGCTCCTGCATACTGCAAAAGGCTCCCTGGTGTGGCTAAACGAGAGCGGCTATGAGGATTTGGTTGTTGCAATTAATCCCAGAGTGCCAGAAGATGCCAACATCATTCTGAACACAATGGTAAGAACATGCATATATCCACTAACTGATTCTCAGTAGTTAAGAATGCCTTGACTTTTTCTACTTCAAAAGTAGCATGAGTCCCATTCATGTTAGTAGATTTTGAATTAATAATGAATGAAGCACAGAGTTACCAAACTAGTCATTTCTAATTTGCTTTGCCATATTTTGCTTACAAAGGGCACTTATTTCTTAAGACAGAGCTGTATACAGAGATATTTCTGTTTGAAGACAGGCTGAAATTCATTAAAGTAGCTTTCCAAATTGTCTGAAAGAATGTCCTTTGAATTTTTTTAATAGTCATTGGTTATACTGTAATGTGTTATTAGCTAGCAATATTCCTAATGCTCCATTTAAAATTGTAAAGGAAGAAGAAAAATGTTAGATCTGGTGGTATTTCTAGCTTTAACTTCCATTGCAGTCCACATAGATGCTTCAGTGGATCAATTTCCCAGGAATCGTATGCTGGCCAGGTTCCAAAGCAACAAAATTGTTTCAACAAAATCAAATTATTTTGGAAAAAAAACTGCTGAATAGGATATATATTATGACAAACACTTCAGATTTTGCATATAAATAACGCCTTCTATACCCTGAAGTAGGATTATCACCATCCCATGTCAGTTCTAAAATCAGGTATGAAGGATGCCAGCCTTTGGTTAGGCATAAAGTTTATAAAATTTCCAGACTTCTTTCACCTAGTGAGTACAGGTTTACATGAAGCAAAAGCAGATGTGATAGCTCACTTGCTACTTTCAGTCATTGACTGTCCCCTTATTTAGCAATGGAGTTTGGATCACTCAGTTTTCACAGACAGGCCACCAAATGTTTTTTTTAGGATAGAAGTGTGCAAGTAAGTACTGTTGGTGTAAGATATCTACCATCTGATAAATTAGCAGTGCTGTCAGTATTATGAGAACTTGTTCTGATATTCTTCCTTCAGATCCTTTGAACCATTTAAGTACCCTATTCTGTCTGCAGAGCAGACAAGGGTTGCTGTGGGGACAGCCAAAGTCCCCACTTCAGCTTCAGCTATAAGATACTTCAGCTGTCATGGGTTTATCACTGACCACTACCCCCAGTCCTGGCAAACTGAATGTCTACAAGAAATCTGTGTGTATAACGTAGATATTTGCAAATGCTGTCAAGCCAGTATTAATTTAAGGGTAAAATTCTCGAATTTAGTAATTTTTGTCTCACATGAAGGCTAGAGTGTAAATTTTATCACAGTCTCTGATTAAGAGGAGGATTAGAGAACTGCTGAGAGAATCCAAGAACTACAGCTTAGGTTTTGTGGTTTCTTCATTCCTTTTTTTCTTAGTAAAGACTGTAGTCCTTCCTTAGTTTTGTATTATGTACTCAGTTCTGCTTTAACTACTGCTATTTTCTGATTAGGCTGAAGTATTCATTGCATGAACAGTCAAACTTTAAATATTAATGTAGATATTAATGTGCTTTCTTTCATTCCTCAGACAATGATCAAAGATGCTTCTAATTATTTGTTTGAAGCTACAAAACATCGATTTTTCTTCAAGTCTGTAAAAATTATACTTCCTAAAACATGGGAGAAAAACAGCACCTATTCAAGATTAAAAACAGAATCATATGACAAGGTATGATTTAGAGAACTGCTTATGATTAAAACCACAAGAAAAATCAAGACTGATAAGGCTACATTATGAACCACACAGTTATGACAAATCCTGGAAGTTCTTACTCAGAAGAAGAGTTAGTGGGAATGTTGACAGGAAGAAAATAATTGCAGGACTTCATTTATTGAAAAAGAATCACCTAAACCTTCTCTACACCAACATTACATATGCCTTTGGTCTTACTGTTTCAGGCAGATGTCATCATAGCAGACCCTTATTTGAAGTACGGAGATGATCCCTATACCTTACAGTATGGAGGATGTGCAATGAAAGGACGATACATCCATTTCACACCCAACTTCCTGTTAGATAGCAGCTTGGTTAAAATTTATGGAGAAAAAGGTAATGCTACAATTTAATTTAATTACCTGCTTCATTATTAATATGAAATGGCCAATATTTTTTAAATTCAGTTTTGCCAAACTGAAAAAACTTGGAAGAGAGACACTTTTTTGGAAGTAGTAAATACTTGTAAGATATCTCAAGCTAAATATTCAAGCAGTGGATCAGAAGTTGTTAAATTCTTCAAAAAGCTTAAGAAAAGGTTAATCTTCTGCATTTAATTAGCAGTAGCCATCCTTTATGAGCACTTAGTGAGCAAAATGTCCAGTGACTTTATACCTGGTTTTGTATTATTGTATCAAAAATATAGAGGTTTGCTGCAGTGTGGGACTGAGACTTCACCAAAAAATGATTTTCCTCATCTGATGTTTGCCAGTTTGGAAAAAAGTGTCTCTATAATAATTCCTGCATTTCTATAAGATTGATATGAAAACCAGTTCGATCTTGCCTACTGAATTGATGCCTTCCTATTAGATGACTGACATCATCTACCTGGACTTGTAAAGAGCATTAGATATTGTCCCATGTGACATTCTTATTTTTTAAAAGGAAGAGATGTGGATTTGACAGGCAGTTCACTGAATGAATATGAATTTATCTGTTGGCCATATTCCAAGTGTTGTAGTCAATGGCTCCCTTTCCAGTTGGAGAACAGTGAGGACTGGTGTTCTTCAGAGTCTTAATTGGGTCTGGTATCATTTAACATCTTTAGTGATATGGACGGTAGGATTGAGTGCAACCTCAGAAAGTTTGCAGATGATACCTGAGCTGAGAGGTGTGGTTGACTCAACACTGTAGGCAAGAGATGCCATCCAGAATGACTTTGACAGGCTTGAAAGGTGGGCCTTCTGAAGTTTTGCAGCTCATGAAGTTTAACAAGACCAATTGCAAATTTCTGCTCCTCCAATCTGAGCATACAAGCTGGGCAATGAATGGATTGAGAACAGTCCTGAGAAGAAGGACTTGGGGGCACCGGTGGACAAAAATCTGAATATGAGCCAGCGGTGTACCCTTGCGGTTCAGAAAGCCAACTGATCCGGGCTGCATCAAAGGAAATGTAGCCAGCAAGCTGAGGAAGTGATTCTCTCCTTCTACTCTGCCCTTATGAGCCTCCACTTGCAGTACTGTGTCCAGGCTTAAGACCCCCAAGACAAGAAAGATGTGGAGCTCCTGGGGTGAGTCCAGAAGAGGCCACAAAGATGATCAGAGGGCTGGAGCACCTCTCAGATGGAGCAAGGCTGGGGTTGTTCAGCCTGAGAAGATGCCAGGAAGAAAGCATTACTTCCTTCCAATACCTAAAGGGGCTTACAGGAAAGATGGGGTTGGACTCTTCATCAGGGACTGTAGTAATAGAACATGACTTTAAAAAGAAAGAGGGTAGGCTTAGATTCAATACAGTGAGAAATCCTTTACTCAAAGGGTGGTGAGGCAGTGGCATAGGCTGCGCAGAGAAGCTATGGATGCTCCATTCCTGGAATTGTTGAAGACTGGGCTGGATGGCGCCCTCTGCAGTCTGATCTAGTGGATGGTGTCATTGATATGGTTGGAACCAGATAGTCTTTAAATCTCTTCTGATCTGTATTCTATGATTATATGACTTTTGCCTCGAGGAAAAATGATTAACCCTCTTGCTTAACTATTTCACAATTTTCTACTAATACCTGAGATAAGAATTATTTTATTTCCTTAAAATTAAAAAAAAAAAAAAAAAAAAAAAAAAAAGCCAGGTATGCTTTAAAATGTTTTAGTTTGATTGTGCGCATATTATTGCTTTTCAACAGGTAGAGTTTTTGTCCATGAGTGGGCTCACCTTCGGTGGGGCGTGTTTGACGAATATAATAGCAATGCACCTTTTTATGTTTCTGAAAATGCACGTGTTGAAGCAACAAGGTATCATATTTCATTTTTCTGCTTTTACATTGCACTCTTTCAAAGATTTAAACAATGTTTTCAATCTTCTTGTAATGTGTGCTAGGTTACTGCTTTGTAGAGTCTCTGTGATCTGTTTGTATCGTTAAAAGATGCTTATTCAGCATGGTCTGTTGCCTGCTCTGTGACCCAGAAAGCAATAGCTGCCTTCAGTGCTGTTTTGTAACAGCACTTTTCTATAGCTCAGGCTGGATAATCTTTTGCTTCATGTGCAACTGCAGACTTTAGTCAGCACTGGTTATATACATAAGATAACTTTATTAAATAGCAGTTGTTGACAACACGGAAATTCCCTAGCCAAACCTCTGTGATTTTAAACAGTTTCTACAAAGGAAGACATTAACTGCGTGGACATAAAGAATTAATCATTACCAACGTCGACACAGTCTATTGCACTGCAACTACTAGCAGAATAACTTCTGTGCACAGCCTACAAATATCACAAAAAATTTATCAACTCATCAGCAGAAGCCCACAAGTATTTTATGATTATAAACTCTTCTAGATTACTTTAAGAACCCTTCCAGGAATAGAGATTGTCTACCTGTGTACTTGTGTGTTGTCTAGAACCATGCTGTGCCAATAGCAATTTGTCTTCAGGCAGGCAAAATTTTGAAAAATAACCTCCCCTTTATGGATTATGTGTAGATTACCAGCCTTGCCCACTTTCTCTTCCCCTAGGTGTTCAGCTGGTGTCACGGGTAAACCTGTATTCCAAAACTGCATTGGAAATCAGTGTACGACAAGAGAATGCCAATATGACGGTCAGCTGTATGAAGCTGGATGCGTATTTGTACCGGATCTGAATCAAGACAGCAAAAATTCTATTATGTACATGCAATACTTACCCTCTGTAAGTATTACTAAATCTTTCTGGAGTAAGAATTTAGCAACAATAGTCAATAAATGATCAGTTATGTGTCTTTGATTAATTTCTGTCTATTATTTGATTATATTCTGTCTATCCCACTTCACATTTTCTGAAAAGCTTTCCTATACTCAAACTTCTGGTTTAGTAACTCTTACAAATTTCAATCTGACTTTTTAGGTTTTTGAATTCTGTGATAAAGATACTCACAATTATGAGGCTCCAAATATGCAGAATAAGATGTGCAACTACAGAAGCACATGGGAAATAATCATGGAATCTGATGACTTTAACAACTCACCTGGTGTTGATGGCCTTGCACCCCCCTTTGAGACCACCTTCCAGCTACTGCAGACTCAAGACAGAGCAGTCTCATTAGTACTGGATGTTTCTGGGAGCATGTCATCGGTAAGAATAAACATTTCATAAGCAAGTTTGTGCAAAAACCGTAAGAAGCAAAAAAAAGTTACAGAAGTTAAATTATTTTTAGTCAATTCAGTCATTAACTATTTTATTTTAGAAAAAAAACCAAAAACCTGTCGTTCTCATCAATTCCTATAAGAAATCATTTCAAAAAACTGAGAGTTGTAGGCTGAACTTGGTCATTTTCTCTTGTAAAATCTCCTTTTAATAAGTTTCCCACCTCTATTCCATACCTAGAATGACAGTGCCTTTATATTTCTTACAAGAAGAAAATGCCTAATAGGTGGCATTTTACACTGTATTTTCATTATGAATCATTTAAAAATTTTAAATTAAATATTTAGGTTGCAATATATCAACAAATTAGATTCTTTTTGATGGCATACTGCATCTCTTCATCCACAACTTTCTCTTCCATAGTAGTGAGCCAACAACCATTGTACTTCCTCTGAAAATATTACAGTTTCAGAATTTAATTTGTCAAAGGAATTCAAGCCTAAAAATAAGGTTGCTCATCACAAGAAAATAACTCAAAAGGCTGTATCACATTGAGAGATATTAAATATTTGCCAGTTGTGTTTTAAAGGAAAACATGGATGAAGAAGCATAAAGCAGTATGTGCTCCAGTTCTATAGGGATGGCAAAATATCATATATCATAATACTAGAATTCTCCTAAAGTGCTCCACCAACAGATCTATTTTGAGACATGCCATTCTAGCCCAGAGCTTGAGACTGACCTTCAGCAAAGATTTGCAATCATAATACACCATATGAATTTTTTAATACGGATGTCTATCATAATACATTTTACTACGGCAGTTGTTAAATAATGTAATGCTGAAACATTACAAAAAATATGCTGTAAGAATAGCTATAGCTGCATGAAAGATGTTTCCAAATGTAGCTGGATTTTTTTTTTTTTTTTTTTTTTTAAGTAATCTCTTCAAATATTTGCATTTAACATATTCATTCTGTTACCTTAATTAATTTATATTTCTGAACTATTTAGTCTCTGAGCTAAGCTACTCCTCAGGAATTATAAAAGTTGCCATTTGCATTGCCACCATGCCATGAAAGTGACAAAAATCTTGATTAGGAATAAAGCTGTAATATCAGAAGATGGATCTTTTCTGATGACATCTCTCTTGCAAGCTGCACTATGCTGCATTTTCATGGTATCAGAACATGAGCATACATATCTTACCCTATGCAGATCGTTTTCAATTTCTAATAACAGTCAACATCAAGATTTTCCTGTATTTTGTCCATAGTCAAAGCTTTTCAGAAGAGATTGCATTCTAAAGATGTTTTTTATTCACAAACAGAGTAACCGCATCACAAATCTCCGTGCTGCTGCAGAGGTGTTTTTAATCCAGATTATTGAAGTTGGCTCCCGGGTTGGAATTGTCACATTTTCATCTACCGCTCAGGAAAAAAGTCCTTTGACACAAATAACCAGTACGGCAACACGCCAAAAACTTGTACAGAGTTTGCCTACATCTGCTAGTGGAGGAACCAAAATCTGCGCAGGCATTGAGAAAGGACTGGAGGTAAATTACAGTGTTCTCCTCCAGAGGAGAGCCATGAAGATGATCAGAGGGCTTGAGCACCTCTCCTACAGCAATGGACCAAGAGAGCTGGGGCTCTTCAGCCTAGAGAAGGCTCCTGGAGCACCTTACAGTGGCCTGCCAGTACCTGGGGAGGGGTCTACTGGAAAGCTGAGGGGGAACTATTTATAAGGGTTTGTAGTAACTAAAGGGGAAAATGGCTTTAAAGGGAAAAGAGTAGATTCAGACTAGATATTAGGAAGAAATCCTTTTCTGTGAGGGTGGTGAGACACTGGGACAGGTTGCCAAAGGGTTGTGGATGCCCCCTTCCTGGAGACATTTAAGGCCAGGCTGCATGGGGCTTTAAGCAACCTGATCTAGTGGGAGTTGTCCCTGCCTATAGCAGGAGAGTTGGAACTAGGTGATCTTAAAAGTCCCTTCCAACCCAAGCCATTCTATGATTCTATAATTTAACATTTCCTACATCTAAGTGATTATATATTGCAATATCAATTGCAAAAATATTAAAACAGCTTTACTGTTAAACAAAAATTCAAACACTGCTTAACAAGTCTTACATTTGAAATAACAGTTCTAAATGTATACATTAACTGCTCTCTGGAATAAACCAGTATTTAAAAGATAATCAGTTTGTATCTCACATTCTTTTTCTTTAATACAGATAATTACCACTGCAATCGGTACAACATATGGCTCAGAAATCGTGTTACTGACAGATGGAGAGGATTCATCTATGTCAACTTGCACTGAAAGAGTGAGAGAAAGCGGGGCAATAATTCATACCATTGCACTGGGTCCGTCAGCAGCAAAAGAACTAGAAGAGTTTTCAAATATAACAGGTAAATAAGAGAACTCTTTTGCTGGCATTCATAGTCAAGTATGAAAATATCAAAGCATAGCAATTCACTGGCTTGGAAAAAATAAATAAATCTGATTTATAATAAACCTAAAACATTTAATTTTAAAGAAATCTAGTTTTCATACAGGCTTTTTTAATGCAAACAAGTAGAACTTCATATATGCACAGTTCTGCTTTCAGAGCTGTCTTGATTTGAAAAATAGAATAACACAAAAGTGTCCTGTTAATGAGGAGATGTAATTGTGATATTCTTACGTAGCACATAAAACATAGTGTTCTGCAATTTCTCAAATTTTATTTCTGGCATAGCACGCAATGACTGGAATGCTCTATATTCTTGAACTTACAAGAATTTTTTACACTATATGCACAACAAACCTTTTCTCCAGCTTTTGCAACTGAATGCACTGGCTAGGAAACTGTAGATGCCAGTAGATGCCAGACTGTGCTTGTCATGAGCCAGCTGAGCTGGAGATTCATAGTTTTAAAACAAGCATTTGAAACAATTCATAGGGGGTATGCTTCATGCTACAGTACGTACAACGTGCCATGGAGGACAGAAGACTCCTTGCGTAGCCCTAGAAAGCAATCTGACTACAAACAAGTATAGTGAATAAATATGAGAGGTGCGCATGCTGTGCATATTCAGACTTGTAGCCACTTGCAGTCCCCAGAGCTCAGCAGTCAGTCTCTCCCTGACTCTGAGAGAATAAGACACGGCTCCTGAACCAAAAACACTAGGAAAAGTCTCAAGATATTGTACTTCATTTTATGCTGCAAGAAGTGATTTTTTTTTTTTAAGCTGAGAGATAAAAAACGAGGTGATCACAAGCCAGAACAGATATTTTCATGAATTTCCTGTGATACAAGTATTAACACATTGGGGAAAAAAAAAAAAAAAAAAAAAAAAAAAAAAAGATGCATTGCTTTGTCTGGTGTGTTACCAAATTGCCTGTCTCATTAGAACACTTCGTACCAGAAGTCACGTGAAAACTGGCATTTTTAGAGTATAAATCAGTATTACTGAATCTTTTGTCTTTCAGGGGGTTTACAACTTTATGCTGTAGATGTAGATGTCCCCAGTAAACTAGTGGAAGCATTCAGTGGCATTACAACAGGAAGTGGAGATATTTCTGAACAATCTATTCAGGTTTGGATTTCAACACTTCTTTTACCTCCTATGCATTTAGTTGATCAGTAATTGAATGAAGTTAGGCACTAATGATCCTAAACTAATAGTGGTTCAAATTAAAAATAGTATCAAACACAATTTTCAGTCATCAGCCACAGTTATAATAAATTTATTGCCTTGAATTGACACTTCTGCCCCACCCATATAGAAGAAAATAAAGTTAATGACAGGCTATTTTCTAATTGCAGATTTAATTGCTCATACTTACTAAATAGCAATAACAATTTTTCTCTCTCTCACAGCTTGAAAGCAGAGACCAAGCAGTTACTGCTTCAGAATGGATAAATAATACTGTGACCATTGACAAAACTGTGGGAAATGACACTTTCTTTGTCTTCTCATGGAGCAAAAGCCAGCCATTTTTCTTCGTGAGGGACCCCAAAGGAAAAGAATATGGAAGCTCAGACTTCACAGTTGACAGTTCAAATTTAAGAACAGCTAGACTCAATATAAGTGGCACTGCAGAGGTAAAGACAATGACTTTTTGTTTGTTTCTGAATTAATATTTCCTGTGAAGAAGCATACTGCTTTTCTTTTCTTCTCCTTCATAATGTTCTAAATATTTCTGTATTTTATTTTCAGGCGGGAGATTGGCATTATTACATTCAAAATGTTGCTACAGTATCTCAAAATATATCAGTAACAGTTACCTCTCGAGCAGCCTCTTCTGATGTTTCTCCTGTGATCTTGAAAGCCTACATGGAGAAGGCAAATGTATCTCCTTATCCAGTTATTGTTTATGCAGAGATCAGCCAAAACTTCTTGCCTGTTCTTGGTGCAACAGTGATAGCCACCATAGAGAAGGATGGTGCTAATGCAGTAAGCCTTCCTCTTTATGATAATGGCACAGGTAAGGATCCACATACATAGCAAAAATCTTTGCATTTATGCATCTTGGAATCCAAATCTGTGTGTTACCATCAGACTTACCAAGTTGTATCATACTATGATGACATCTTAAATCAGTGCTAAAATAAAAAAGTAAAAGAGAGAAACCTACTGTTTCAAGACAGAAGTAAGCTACAAGGCTTTTGTTTGGTGAGCTGAACAAATAAATGGGTCTTACACTGAAAAACTGTCACATCTTTACTGTGTTCCTGTTGTGAAAGTAGGAGTACTAGGGATAGTAGAAGGTAAACTGCTCATATCCACTTCTGTTTCATGCAACTACTTGACCTCAAGTGGGAAGGTAGAAAGAAAGCCAGCTGTTTTGTTAGTCCATCTCATATTCTATGAAGATGGACTACAGCCTTAACATTAGCTCACTAAAAGATAGTAATATCTCTTTTGCATGTTTAAATAAATGCACTATTATAATTATTAAATACTTTTTCTTAGAGCAATAGCTAGACATTCTGGAGTTCAGCATCCCTTAGCCTCTTTTCATCTTTCCTCTTCCTTTTTTTCCATTAGTATTATCATCAGTGGTGCAGCCCTGTAGTTTTATGAATTCAGTACTAGTCAGTAGTATCATCTCATTCTGACCTGGTTTTTACACTGCCATACTTAGAAATACAATATTTCAATGGGCTATCTTGTGTTTCTTAAACACCATCTCTATTCTGAACTACTGAGATTATTTTTTGAGTTGCTGCTAAGATTTACAGTAGTTAGCTTGGATGCCACTGAAAGACCTTTTGTTGCAGCAACTGTGCAAGTTCATGTGAAGAAACTTTTCTTGATGAAATCCTGACTAGAGGCTGTTTTGCTTTTCTTGATGAAATCCTGACTAGAGGTTATTTTGCTTTTCTTGATGACATCCTGTCTGGAGGTTGTTTTGCTGTTGTTTGGTGTTTTTTTTTTTTTTTGTTTTTTGTTTTTTTTTTTTTTCCAATTTATTATAACATTTCCAATGTTATACCTAGTAGATGATCACTGAGTATTAAGTTAGTGGTTAGAGATAGTAACAAGAGGTTTACCTAGTTAAAAGTGTCAATGCAAAGTAGTTCTTTTAAGCAAAATACATTTAAAATAGAGGTTATTACTGTGGGACAGTACCTGCTTTTAAAGATGTCTGCTTTAAAATAAAGATGTCTGCATTAAAAAAACATTGTCAGGTTTTCTGCATTGTAATATTCAGGTTTTATATTTGTGTAAAAACTAACCTCATTTACCAGCAGGTATCTTCTAGACATTAATTCTCTATAATTTAATATGAAGGTGCTGATATGACCAAGAATGATGGAATCTACTCAAGTTACTTTACTTCTTTAAGTGGCAGTGGAAGATACAGTCTAAAAGTGAGTGCCCAAGGGAGAAATCAAACCGTCAAACTTGGCCGTAGGCAAAATAGAGCCTTGTATGTACCAGGCTACATAGAAAATGGTAAGGATATTTGTTTAATAGGCAGTTATTTATGTGATTTCCATGTGTGTGGGGAGCAAAAAATATAGCAAATGGGACCATTTAGATTCACAACAACGATACTTAATAATACTTAAAATAGACAATAAAAACATCTTAAACTGTCATTTTTACTACAGAACAAAACAAATCCCCTTCAACTATTGTTTCCTATGTACAGGAATAATGTAAAGTATCGTCACTAATCCAAAATAATATTTTTTCTTTCTTCTGTGAAAGGAGAAATATTGTTCATATTCTGTATGTCAGCAGCTCAGAAAAAAAAATTCCACAGTTCTTCTGAGATTTTACAATGGGTCTTTGGCGTAAATGCATTCGACATGCAATGTTAGTACACAAGTTAATGCTAGTAGAAAATGTCACTTATGTATTCTGTTGGTTTATTTTTTTTAGTACTTTTTAATGCTGAAGATACTTTAGTTGTTGAAAATTAATATTCACACATGTATATAGTACGATTTAGAAGAATCAATATAGATATTGTCTAAAAATCTCACCAAGTATGGCCTATAAAACATAAGATCTTCTAAAGTCTGTGATGGGTAGAAAAAGATAGAAAGAACCAATTTATGACAGCCAACGTACACAACCTGCTTTACAAATCACATAATTTCCTGGGTTGAAAAGGACCATAGTCATCATCTAGTTTCAACCCTCCTGCCACAGGCAGGGTTGCCAACCATCAGACCGTGCTGCCCAGAGCCACGTGCAGCCCACATCCAGGGATGGGGCATCCACATCCTCCTTGGGCAACCCATTCCAGTGTGTCACCACCTTCTGAGTGGAAAAACTTCCTCCTAATATCTAACCTAAACCTCCCCTGTCTCAGTTTAAAATCATAGCATCATTTCCAGTTTCTACGCATTTCAGAATTTTTCCACTGTTTGAATTTCCTAATCAGTATGCTCAGCATTCTGAGATCGCCTTATTTGCTGTCTTTAAATCACCAACTTTCTACTGAATTTGAATAAAGAAGATAAAGGTTATGAGATGAGGTAAAAAGATACAGTGAAAATAAAAAGAAATGTAGTTCGGAATTTTGTCATGGTGAAAGTTGAAAAATTTTTCAAACAGGTAAAATTCAGATGAATGCACCGAGACCTGAATTGGCTGATGAAGAAATCCAAGCCAATCTGGGAAGTTTCAGCAGAATTTCAACAACTTCTATTAAACTGGACAACATTCCACAAGATTATCCACCCTGTAAGATTACAGACCTCGATGCCTACATAGAAAATGAAACAATAGTGTTGACTTGGACAGCTCCAGGAGGTGTCTTATTCGATGGAAAAGGTGAGTAGGATACTTTATGGAATCAGATTGATCCTCCTGTCCTAATGGACATGCCCTAAGGACCAGCAGTCAGATATGAGGGCTGCATCTTTTTCACCAGAAAATGGAACTATATAGAAAGTTATCTTGTTGCATGTTACATGTTTTAGTTCTTATTTTCTTTTCACAATAAAAAAATAACGTGCAAACAAAATGAAAAAGAAGTAAAGCAAGGAGTATTATTATTGAAAAGGCAAATTAAAATAAAACCACAAGACACTTTACTAAAAGGTCTCAATCCATGTTTGTGCAGAAGTTAAGAAAGAAAAAAGATAAAATCAATGAGATGCGTACAGCGTGCACAATCTGAAGCATTACTATATGCACAGAAATACAGTAACATTCTTACCAAAATCTTTGCTACATGGGGAAAAGGAAAACTAATGCACAAACATTTGTGTAGACCAGAGACTGTGTTCAAACATAGTTACGTACATTATTTCAGGTTTACATCTTAAACTTATCTGAAACTGTGGAATAAGAAACACCACAAGAAAAAAATCACACTTTTTTTTTTTTTTAAATCCCAGCTCCTTTTATGCAGCTGTTTTATAGCAAAAATGATCAGTCATTGCCCTGTAGTTTAAGGCAGCACTGTATTGGTTAGGGCAAATCAGTATTGGTTTGGAGCTGGGCATGTCAGATACATCTTTATTACATAACAGTGAAAGAGAGATTTGTAAGAGGAAAAGAGAAGAAGGGGGAAGTCTTGAAAAGCTACAATTTTGACACAGAAACAGTAGAATCCCCCAAAACTAGTTGAGCATATATATATATAGCAACATAACTACGGGTTCTCTGATTGCAGACAAACAGGAGAACCATTCTATGTCTGTCTTAGTTTTTGGCATCAAAAGCTCATGCTGAGAGAGAACAGTGGCCAAATGCAGGACAGACATCTGCTACATACATATATTTTTAAATTGCTGTTTTTCTTTGAATAACAAAATATAGTCCTTGCAAAGGTAAGAATATTGATGAAACAATGTTCTTAAGGCCAGTTAAAAGTTGAGTTTCCAGACCTGGGAGAAACAGACTCTTGATGCTTCAAAGTGAGGGTTAACAGCAATCCTGTCACTACCCATGCTAAGCAATGCAGTCATTGTAAACCAGGAATCTTTCCAAAACAGTTCTAGAAATCTGATACTGTCACCTTAAGCACGGATATTAAAACATCTGTATTCATATTAATTTGTTTTTACACATACTCTTTTTTTTTTTTTTTTCCCTAGCTGATCACTACATAATAAAAAGCGATGCAAATCTTCTGAGCCTAAGAGATGAATTTGATGATGCTACTTCTGTGGATGCCTTCAATCTCATACCTCAGGAGGCTGGTAATGCAGAAACATTGAGATTCAAACCAGAAAATCTGACAATAGAAAATGGTACCATAATCTACATCGCCATGCGTGCTGTTAATGATAAAAACCTGACTTCAGATACATCTAATATAGCAAAGGCCACATGGTTCATTCCTCCAAAAGCATCTGTGCCTACAGATGAAGACAATGCCAGTGATGGTGTTAACATTACACTAATAGTGGTATTGGTAGCAGGATGTGTAGTACTTGTCTGCATTATTGTAAGTTCAACTGTATGCATTTTACAAAACCAAAAGAAAAGAAGGGATCCTGCAATCAGAATGTAACAATATTGGTAAAACACTTTAAAAAAAAAGAAAAAAAGAACGAAGGAAAGGAATATAGAGTAATTTTTGCCATATGTAAGTTTCAAAGCAGAGGAAAGTAATTTAATGTAAGTGCGCTTGTTTTAAGCAGATATGTAGTTCACTTTTTGATTGTCTTATAAACATAGATTTTCAAAAGCGTGCCCTAAACGTGTACTTTCATTTTTCTAAGCAATATAAGTACTTCACTCTTCTCTTGCGAAATCTTTCCAATATAGTGTGCTTTAATTGTGTGTTAAATAAAGAAGAGAGAGGAAAATATTTTCCCTGCTTTTGTTTTGCACACAGTAGTCAAGTAAGGCAAATTGCAAGAAGTCAGAAAGTGTTTCGGATAGTGTCATATGGCGTCATACGTATCTTTTACAAGGTAGGATTAATGAGCCAAGCACAAAAATATTTACCTACAGGCTGTTTATTTTAAATATACATATATTTAAATATACGTATATTCAAACATGTATTTCCGAGTGTGTTGGAGAGTTAAATATAACACAGAATTGCAGGAGTTGGAAGGGATCACAGAGTCCAACCCCTTGGTAAAGCAGGTTCCCTACAGCAGGTTGCAATGGTAGGTGTCTGGAGGGGTATTGAATACCTCCAAAGAAGCAGGCAGCCTGTTTCAGTGCTGTGTCAGCTCCGCTGTAAAGAAGATCTTCTGCATGTTTATGGAACTTCTTGTGTTCCAGTTTTTGGGCATTGCTCCTTGTCCTGTCACTACACACCATTGAAAACTGTCTGATCTCATCCAGTTGCCTCCCACACTGTAGCTATTTATAAACATTGATCAGATCTCCTCTCAGACATTTCTTCTCCAGGCTGAACACCCCCATGTCTCTCAGCCTTTGCTCATACAGGAGATGCTCCAGGATCTTTATCATCTTTGTTGCCCTCCACTGGACTCTTTCTAAGAGATCCCTGTTTTTTTTTTTAACTGGGGAGCTCAGAAGTGGACACAGTACTCCAGGTGAAGCCTCATGGGGGCAGAGTAGAGGTGGAGGATCACCTCCCTTGGCCTGCTGGCCATACTCTTTTTAAACCAACGCTCTTTTTCATGCACTCAGTATTTCCAGAATGAGAGTATAAGTACTTTCAGAATAAGATTTACAAGAGTATATGCAAATAAGAACATACAAAATGTTCTTAAGTGGAGGCTAATGAAAGCTATAAAATAGGAGCTAGGAAAAGCTTTTACGTAACAAGAGGTAACTTAAAAACTTAATACACAAGTTCTGTTCTTTATCTAGGGTCCAATTTTTTCTTGTGAGTTTCTGTATTTCTACACAGTGGTGTTTCTTAATGAGCCTTATTATTGGATGTATTTTCAGATCTAAAATTCAACTTCCTCAAGCAGTAACAAATGTTTCAATTTCAGGTAATACGAAGGCAGGAATAGAAGCTACATTTTAGAAAACAGATCTCTTTGCAGAAAAGAGTCAGACATAAAAGGACTATTAAATGATATTAGTTCTCTTAGGTAGCTTGTAGGTCAGTGAATGTCTGTTTTCCAGACATTTTTCCTTTTGATTGCTTATCAAGTGTCTTCTCATTCCCTGAAGTATTTCTATGGATGCTGCATCCAAGTTCTTTCGTAGGAACTACACCACACAATCAGAATAAGCAGGTTGCACTACTGTTTCTGGAACTGTTTCCTGGCATTATGTAACAATATTACAGAACTTACACACACAATCTTCGTGATCCAAGGCAATCCATCTCCGGCACTCGACCCTACTAGCCCAGTGAGCAAGAGCTGCAGTAAACTGTGGTGACACTGACATCTAGTGGGCTCCAACAACACTTCCAGTTTTTCCAAATGTTCCTAAAAAGTTTTGGACAAAGCATCTCCCTCCGGGATGCTCTGACCATAACATAAATGCATATTTGAGAGTAAAATAAAATATGATTAATCCATGGTTGAGTTTCTTACTTGAACGTGGCTCTTAGTCTAAGAGAATGGAGAAGATTCATTTGAATTTTATGGGGAAGCGTCTAAAGCTTTCAGTTCAAACACCACAGCACTCAGCACCCACCTCCTGAACATTTCTGCAAGACAGACACATTTTGCTTTTTCATCTTTCCAATGACAGGGTAAGACTTTTTACTTATTTTGATTATTACCTTTACACCAACAGTATGTGTACTCTAAAGCTGCATGGGTTGGGACACCAGTCACTGACACAACTGCCCCACTCCAATTCAGTCTCGCTAGAAAAAATGTACTTCTTGAAATAAAAAAGCTTTGTTCCCAGATATGATCTTCCAATGGTCTTTAAATGATTTCATCATCCTGCACGGTAGGAAGTAGACTTCACATCACAGAGAAGTTTAGTCTAATTATTTCTGTATTACACGTGTGGCAAAACTGCAGTACCAAGTGATAAAGTGACTTTCCCACAGTCATCAGCAGGGAAATATTAGAGATGCAATTATATCTCCAGTCTGTTATTGCACAGTAAAAAGGAGAACCCCCAGAATTTTCCTTTAATTTTTATTTCTGTTGGGACCAGTTCTGGCCTACAGAATTCTCTATACAGTCTTCCTCTGAGTATAGTCTTTTCTAAGGCAGACAGTTGGAGTGTGGGACAAAATTATTATCTTGCCTGGGTAACAAAATAACCCACTATGGCCCCAGGAATTATGAAACTGCAAGGACAAAAATCACATAAACAGATATTTCAAGAAAGCCTAACTGTACACTAATGCAGTCCAATTCTCTGAAACTTCAGGGCCTTGGGCTACTGACTGTTTTGCCAGTTGCTGTATGCAGTCATAATACAACTCCAGTCAACACGGTCAGAAGGGGCAAAGCAACAGCTGCTATGAGGATCAGTGGAAATGTGCACTAATGCAGAAAGAATCATTAATTCTTACTCAGAGAGCTGCATTTTCTGGAGGTAAGCACACTGTTGAGAACAGCTGCTTTCTTGTTCTGACAAATCCAGTACCCAGATTTTACACGAAAGCCTGATTGTACGTAGGCCAGACAGCTGGCCCTACTGATTTCATTACCTTTACTCAGTTATTATCAAACTAAACTCACAGTTGTTAATATTGGCACAGATGTACACGCACATAAACAAGTGCTCTTTCCCATTTCAGTAAAATACTTTTTGACCATTAAACTGAGAGAAGTTTTCAAAATGTTTCTTTACAATGACATAAATGTATCTCTTTTTAAAAAATTATTATTATTTTATCTTTTAGCAACATTAATGAATGTTAAATCAAATTTACCTTTGGATTTCCATGCAGGTGTATTTGCGCACTTTGAAAATCTGGTTCAAAAACTGCAGCTATTCTTTAGAATATTTGTTGGTGTTCTGAAGGGATATGACTGGTAATATGCTGCCAGAACTCTGAATTTCCAGCTGTTCAACTGCATTAAAATAAGATATAAATATATAAATATAAATAAAATAACTATTTTATGAAAATATGTACCACAGTTGAATAGTCATGAGTAGAAAGGGAAATAGCACATACACTGGCAAAAGAGGTGACCCATGTCACTCAGTGTACTCTAGAGCTGAGTGTGCATGAATTTCAGCATGAGTTCTGTTACTGGGACTATATGTTCTACCAAAATATATTTATTTGTTTTAATGCATTTTCACTGTGATATCAATTGAATATGGAGGCATTCTTTGGTTGTCTTTTAATTTAAATATTTGTCTCTAAAGCCTTGAATTTAAACATTAGCCTCCCATGTAGTCAGAGCACTGTTTTCAAAAGTAACCATCCCTGCTGTCTATCCTACACTTCTGAAGGAGGATACTTTTCCTCCAGCACTGGTGAAGAAGTAAACATGCTGAGTCCTCAGTTATTTTCAGCCTATTTTAGTGGATCTATAGAGGGTATCTCTACATGCCTTAATTTCCTTGAATATACCTTTAGAACTCTTTAGGTCACTGTCCATATGATGTCTTATGATGTCTGCACACAAGGTATGGCCCTCTTTGTCTGAACCAGGTATGTTGATTTAAACAGAGTTTTTCCTGAACACTAGATTATAGGCCTTCAGACTATAGACAAAGAGAATTTCAAGAAAGGAAGTAACTCTGTACTGTTTTGGGAGCGGGAAAAGCCTGTGGAACTCAGGCAAGATGGAAATCCAGATAACCCAATAGCCAGTTTTAGTCTTATCTTAGAATATTGTGAGTTAAAATGGGGAAAAACATATCCATGCCAGGGTTGCTTTATATGAAACATATAAACATGCAATTGAACAGATCTTACTCTTTGATAAGTGTGGCAGCCCTTAGCCTGAGGAGTTATTTTCTCCCTCTCATTCACATTGACTGCTGTACATTTGATAAAAGAGGAAGAATGTTAATAGCAAGAACTGAAAGTAACATCCAATGCCTCACATATGCCGAACAGCCCATGTGATAGGGGTGGAAGTACTGTTTTAGTAAATCATTTTCCAAAGAATTGGAACTGTCATCTTTAGGACTCTTGAGAAAAGAAATTATCAAAAGTAGGCAATTCAGATCTTTCAACAATGCTCTAATCCATAGGAGCTTAAAAGATGGGACTCTTCCTCTACTTTCATCCAAGTAATGCTCAAAAGGAGAGCAGTTCCAGAAGGAAAGAGCTGAGTTCCAAGGCAACAATTGCCTCTGATAGGTGAGGCTCACGAGCAGCTATAGGTTTCATGGTTCAAGATCAGCAGCATTTTGTTCTGGTCCGAGCTGATCCATGCAAGCTCTAGTGAAATGCAGACAGTACACACTGCTCAGATGTCTCCTTGAGGTGGTACTTCTGTCTCAGTATCGGGCACTGCTGCTCTCAGCTCTTCAGCACCTTGTGGAACTCCACAACTGTAACTGCCGACACCATTGAAAGATCTGGAATTCAGTAACTGCCTTTGTGCCTCCAAATTTAAAATCTGTAACGCTGCATTATCTCCTTGAAGAACAGAGACTCACTAGAGCTTATTATGCTACCAAAACTTGGAAACATACTTGCCATCAAGTTTTTATATATAAACAGTTACACATAACATGTCTGTTATGTAAGAGACACAAAAAGAGCTAACATACACACACAGCAGCTTTCAGGCCCTCTCCTTAACAATACTGCGGCACAACAGGAGCTTCGCACAGCTTGGGCTGTGTTTTGGTTTTAGTTCCTGGAATCTGACCAGCATGTAAGAAAGATTGTGTTGATCCTTCCAGTTATTTCCTTTTTCTGGAGCTCACTTCCTGCCGTCATGCCTTGGGATTTCCTCCAGCCTTATCAAACGCAGCCCAGTGTTACTTGCTGTGTAGGTTACGTGGTCAGTTACCTGACTGAGTGACCAGGACTGCTTTCAAGTTGGCAATATTAACTCATCGCTACAAGACAACACACTGTAAAGCTGCTTCCTAACAGCCCACGTCGAAGCTCTCCCTTCTGGGGCACTCAAAAACCATGATGAGGGACGTTGAAATAAATAGTGAAAAATCATTAAAACTAGAGACTAGTTGCTTGCTCACCGGCACTATGCTACGGTACCGAAGGTACTTCGAACTGTCCCGTGGCACGTAGTGCTTCTTGCAGCTGTCTGTACGCGGTTATCCAAACTAGACTGTTCAACTAGCAGCGCATTCTGATCGGCTGCTCACAAGTTCTGGACCAATTCCCATCGTCACGCTCTACGCGCCTCACTTTTTTCTTGAAGGCGAGCACGATTTGATCTACAAAGCCTAGGGCTCAAGAAACGGAACGAGCAGGCGGCAGCAACTCCCCGAAGCACACGCAGCACGGTACCGGCCCGCACCTCTCCCTCAGGCGCGCAGCGCCGCCCTCACGGCGGGAAGCGCCGCGCGCAGCGGCCCGGCCTGGCCCCTCCCTCGGCGGCGCGAGGCGATCGCCGCCGTCACTTCGGCAGCCGATCCGGGCCCTGCGCCTGACGCCGCGGCCGTGGCCAATCGGTGGCTGCGTCGGGCCCCGGTACCGCCCCCCGGCGGATCCCCACAGGGACGGGCCGGAGCGGCGGCCGCCGCTGCGGGTGTCCGGGCTGAGTCAGCGCCCCGCCGCCCCCGCCGAAGATGAATATCATGGACTTTAACATGAAGAAGCTGGCGGCCGACGCGGGCACTTTTCTCAGCCGCGCCGTGCAGGTACGGCCGCTCCCGAGGGGGCACGCGCTCCGACCGAGCTTCGTCGCGGCGGCCCCGGCTGTTGGGAAGCGGGCGAGGCCGCGGGCCGGTCCTTAGGGCCGCCGTCCGTCGGCCCGGCGCGGGGCGTTGGCCGGGGATCGCGGTTCCGGGCTGGGCCGACGGCTGGGCGTGCCGCGGGAGTGCCGGGCCCGGCCGCGCTGCTTGGGGGCCAGCGGTGCGCCGCGCCTCGGGCTGCTCCGTGACCCCGCGCCCCACTGCGCTCGGTTGTCTGTCTGTTTGTCTGTCTGGATACGGGCATTTTTCCGCGGCCCGTTGCACAACAGCCGGGCTCGGCGGGCGGGGCAGCGCAAGGTCAGCGTAGGCCGGGAGGGGAGGGGGCGGCCGGGCTGGGCAGCGGCAGCTGGGGGAGATGGGGCTGGAGCAGAACAAAGGTGTGACTGCCGTGGAGTAAGCCGGTGTCTTCACTGGCTGCTCTGAATGCATCCTGCTGGCCGATCGGTGAAACTTGAGCTCTGACGTGACACGTGCGAGCATCTGTCTGCTTTAATTTTCGTTTAGCTTCGCTGTCGCTTTTAGGCTCGTTCGATAGCCCGTTGTTTCTCGGTCTGTCTTCTCCTTTCTTTATGCTAAGGGCACTATAACTGGCTTCTGTTCCTTTGCTGTTGTCTTGAGCTGTAATCCTCTTTCTTTACATAATCAAACCTGAACAGATTTCCTGTAGGGAGGTGGATATGGTGGATATCCAAACTGAGCGCAGTAATTCACAGTAATTTCTCCTGCTCTTTCCTTGAGTCAGGTTTGGAATGTGATTAAAGTGGCTGTGTGCTCAGATCAGGCGGACTGTTGGCCTGTATCTAAATACTCAAGCAGAGCCAGCGATCAGTGGTACAGCAGAGCACTGAAGATGCAAACTCATCAGAAAACATTGTTGCTCAAGCTTAAATTACCTTAAAGCAGTAATTATGGCTTTTGTACATGTTGGAGGTCTTTCCACACACTTTTTTTTTTTCTTTTTTTTTTTTTTTCCTGACTTCTTTTGGGGCTGCGTGTTTCCCAGACCATCTCTTCCTCTCCAGCTTTAACTTTTCTTGCAAGACAAAGGGGAGAAAAAAGAGATGCAGTTCTTCATTGTAAGATCCCTGGTAGGATCTTGTGACTTTCTTCTTTTATCTTGACTTTTTACATGTAAATACTTAATTGTATTAAATGTAACGGAGGCTTTCCATCCTAGTTTAAAGGTGGTATAAAGTGTGGTTTACTCCAGTATGCTCTGAGTTGCTGGTTTACATCTGAATAGCTCCATTGATAGGCTTCTTCATCTGAACTGAAACTAAGGGGAATGTGGAAGTAATAGTAATCTGCTCTACCGACTGCCATCTCCTCCTAAAATAAGATGTTTAAGGAGGAGAGTTGTTGTATATGTATGTATGCCATTGTATACAAAACAGTACTATTTCCTCCATCATGACCTGGGCATGTTCAAGCAACCTGTGGAAACAGGTGGGAAATCAGAGGGGCAGCACTGATATATTTTATTGATGCTGGAAACCGTACTTCTATCAAACTGTTATTTGCCATGCTGCTCTATATTTTTAATCTTTTTTCTTCTAAGTGGGTACATGAAGTGTAACATGGACTAAGCAGTCTCCACACTATGAGGAAGAGTTCTGGAAATACTAATTAGAAAGGTCACTTCATAAACGAATACAATTTTATGTAATTAGGCAAAAATCAAAGCCATTTTTATTGTATGATAATGAATCTTAAGAAGCTTTTGAGAGCTACTTGCAGTACGTAATACTGTTTTAAAGAGCCTTTTAAGAAATAGCAGTAGCAGGTCCATCAATAAAGTCTGTGCCTCCCTATACTGCAATTGAACTTTCTTGCAAAGGTGCCTTTCTTTCTTAGTAGAGCCTCAAATAACTGCAGTATTTATCTAGCCTTCAGATGTGTGTGCTATCAAAGTTGTTTTTGTTCTATGTGGAAATTAAACTTGGGCAATCAGTTTTATTTGCATTGTATTCTTGCTTTCTATTGTAAGTTTAAGTATTTCAATGAGGAGCTTGTTAAGAATGAATTTTGATAGTTAGAATGCTTTGTTGCTCTTACATTCTTGATCAGTAAGCTCATTAAGGATGTAGTTCTTAACTAAGTTCTTCTGAATATGCCTGACTTTGAACAGGCTGTGAAGGGATGAGGTCATCTTGACGAACCAGTGCTCTGAAGAGAGGCAGGCCAAACCCTTAGCTCCAGCTTTGTTCTGTTTCCTGACAGAAAGCACTCATCTTCTGTCTTTCCTGGAGACCTAGGAATGAGGTTGAAACTGGTTATGGATTAATAAGCATTGGCATAAATTTAATATCAAGTGAAATTAATAGTCTTCTCTATTTATTTAGCTAATTAGAGTTACATTGTGTTTCACTGTCAAAGAAAACTGCTTGGAGAAGAATTTAAGAGGTCAACTTACTGTTTCTGTAAAGCTTAACAGGATCAGCTGTATCTAAACAGATCCTGAAGCATGAATCTGTCCTGTTCTAAAATGCAGTCCCTCCTTCCCCCAAACATATATTCCAAATCTTCCCAGGATGGCCTATTTTAGCTTTTAATCCTTGCTTTAAGAGCACTGTAGAGCTTCTGATATCTAGTTCTAATTTAAATCATCACGTTGAAGTTGGAGCCCACTATTTTTTGTCCTGTTTGCTACAGACAGGACAACATTCTTTAAATACATTAAAGGAAGCTGCTGTAAGAATCTGTCATATCTGCAGTTTTCCCTAGGGGTGAAGGGACAACCTTAATTACAAAACATGCAAGGCTGAAGTAATCTTTCAGTTGTTTTGTTACCTCTGGACTCTTTCCATCGGACTCATCTTCCCAGGGGCACGATGCAAAATTGGACAAAATGCTTCAATCGAGAGCTCCAGGTAGCAAGAAGAGCAGGTAGAGCAGAGGATTTCTTCAAAATGTTGTAAATCATCCTGGTCTTGATGTGATTAATACCCTTCTCCCCTTTTTTGCTGGTAGTGAGGGTGGGTTGTTGAACTTACAGATTTAACCTTCAGTTTTCTTAATGATGTCTGGATAACTTTGTGTGAAAGTAATATGAGCGAGTAGTTGCCATCCTGGACTTGCACTTGGAAACTAGTTTTATGAACTGAGTATTTCCAACCTGTCTGACTAACTACAGTTCACAGAAGAAAAGCTTGGTCAAGCAGAGAAGACTGAACTGGATGCTCACCTGGAGAACCTTCTCAGCAAAGCAGAGTGCACTAAGCAGTGGACAGAGAAAATAATGAAGCAAACAGAAGTGTTGTTGCAGCCAAATCCAAGTAAGGAGTCGTTCAGTTTTTTTGTTTGCAACATTTTAATTAATAGGCTTGCCAGTGTAACTGTTAGTGGTATAGGTATTGCCTAAACTATAAGTAAATTCAGCAGTTTTCAATGTTGAAGGATTTTGAACGTTTTGAAGAGCCATTGGGTATCAGAGGCACTGTTCCATTTGCTTGCTTTCAGTTCTTCTGTGAGCCTTCAAGTGCAGAAATATGTAAATGAGCGTAATTAAATTGCAGCATTGGTTCCATACTCTTGATTGCTTTTGGAGTTGTTTCCTATTTAGTTGAATTTCTAGCTCTAATTCCAGAAATCCTTGGTGGCTGTAAGAACTCTAAAATTTTTCTTGTGGATTCAGTGGCTTGAGGAACTTTGTTAATCTATTTCATTATGCTAAATTTCCTGTGCAATGCAAGTCATTCTGAAGCTGGCAAGATGAGCTGAAATGTTTGTCTCTTACTATTTCTTTACTGAATAATTGCTTTTCTTAGATGCTGAATGTTTAATTTGTAGCTTTCTATAAGCTACAAATGGTAACTTTTATTTGTTTTTCAGAAGTGTACTATGAGACTCTTAGAATGAAGACTTAGAACTAAACTTTTGAAAACCCCATTGTGTAAGGAAGGTTAAAAGTTTAATTTTTCGCTTTGGAAGACAGCTGTAAGGAATATTTTAAACAAGCATGACATAAAATACAGATAGCTTTGAAGAACAACATCTTCATCCTAACGGTGTTCACTTAATGTTGAGCTTGTATGTCTGGAATTTAAAATTGTTTTATTCCTTTTCTATTTGTAAGTTGTGTTTTGAGTGACAGTTCTTTGAAATGCTTGTGTTTTTCAGATGCTAGGATAGAAGAATTTTTCTATGAGAAACTGGACCGGAAAGCACCAAGTCGTATGAATAATCCAGAGTTGTTAGGCCAGTATATGATTGATGCTGGTAATGAATTTGGCCCAGGAACAGCATACGGTAAGTGAAAGCAATGAATGCAGGGGGAGAAAAAATGCACATATGCTTTTACACTGGGGGGGAAAAAATGTGCATTTGTCTCTTTTTAGGCAAAACACTTCAAAGACTTTTTTTTAATCAGTTTGAGGTGACTTGCTCTGTGACTTTGTGTGTTAGGAGATCAATGATGAGGTTTCTCTTCTAATAAAAAAAAAAAACAAACAGAACTTAACGTTGGAATACTGCCCATCTTTGTGGAAGGATGACTTTCTGGAATCATAATTCTGGAATCTAATTTCCTAGTTAGATGTAAAGGCAGCACATCTGACGACACTTAATGTTATCTAGTGTTAATTTTTTTTACTAAGAACCTCCTTTAACTTCACAGTATTCCTGCTTTTGATTTTATGTGTGTATGCATGTGGCAGAATGTTTGTATAGGTGACTGTTGAGCATAATCTAAGCTTTGTTCTCCAGCAGACTTCTGTAACTATGACAAGAGAACTAAGTGGTGGGGTATTCTGTATAATGTTTTCACACTGTTTCAGTTAAAAGATCTAATGTTAGTGTTCTCTACGACCCTGGAAGTTGCTGAAAATAGGTGTAGCTGTTAATTTAATCTTATTGACTGCAATACATGTGTGTGCTTAAGTCCGCAATGATAGTCGAGCAGCTAGCTGTCCTTAGTTAATTTCTTTAATATTGCAGTTGGAGGGGAAATCTGTTCTAGGAAGAATGATTTAGATCTGGAAACAGTGGGGTTCCTTCAGAAAGGAGGGAAAGAGTATTTAAAAAAATGTTTTGTAGAAGATATAAGGATACAAAATTGATAATGGCAGGCTTTATACTTTTTACTTTCAGTATGTTTTTATGGTTTTTATCTGTGACCCCTTTCTGATCATGAGCCTCAAGATTCTTTAATGTTGCATAGATTTTTGCTTACAGGCACACGGTCCTTTGTGTTGCAGTTGCTGCAACATCTGTAGTTCAGGGGAGTTGCAGGAACTTTTAGCATAAAGATAGACTTACATTTTGTGGTGTCATGAAATTGATTTATTTGTCTGTAGACCTGGTGAGTGCCTTTTCTAATTCAGCCTTGTGTGTTTGTTGAAACGTATTAATGAGCACTGTGCATTCTTGATACACTAGCCTGGGCTTCAATGCCTAACCTGTAACCACATTTCCAAGTATTGTTCAGTCAGTAGACAAAACCTACGTGCATGTTTAGGAACTGGTGTTGATCTCAGGGATAAAGGTGGAGGAAGTATTTTCCAGTAGCTAAGTGGACTTTTCCTTGCTCCTGAATACTCGTGACTAATTACTTAAAAATATTATATAAAGGGAGGAGGTTGTTTAAATCGATGTAAGTAGGTACAATATCCAGGCCTAAAATAGGTGTGGACAACCAAGTTGCTGTAGTTACAGCACCGTAGAAGTTGCAATATATATACTCATTGAAATCTGGCCTTCGCCTGTGATTTTTGATATAAAACAAGAATTAGTTTTATTAGGTAATAACATATTTTGGAAGTCCCTGCTATGGCATTGGATTATCTTTCAAACTGTTGGCCTTGACTCATGTGCCTGTAGTAACTTGTCTTGACAGCTACCTGTCTAAATTGCTATGAAATCATCATATTTTCTCATTTTCAGGAAATGCACTCATTAAATGTGGAGAAACACAAAAACAAATTGGAACAGCAGACAGAGAACTAATTCAAACGTCAGCTATAAACTTTCTCACTCCCCTAAGAAACTTTATCGAAGGAGACTATAAAACTATTACTGTAAGTTGAAGTGTGCATTCCTCAGCATTTCAAAATAATTGAAAAAGCAGATCTCTGGAATTGTAGAAAACTGAGCAGTATTGCTTTTGGAAACTGATTTGGAAAAGGTCAGATGAATTTGTAACCTTAACGTATCCTTCTTCCTTTTGACCGTTCAAAATAATTCTGCAATCTTACCTTTTCTTAAACTATATTAAATTATATTAAATATTAAAGGTATGTATCTGAAGTATAAAATGTGTAAGGGTAATTAGGAACTAATTCTGCTTCTTTGTTCAACTGAAGAACACGTTTTATGTATGATCATGAGGAGAGGAGGCAGGAAAACAAGTAGACAGGATTTTGCTTTTGAATTGTATGTTTTCTCATGAGCTAACCTACATGGCTTTCAGAAAGAACGCAAACTATTACAGAATAAAAGACTGGATTTGGATGCTGCAAAAACCAGATTGAAGAAGGCAAAAGTTGCTGAAGCTCGAGCTGCAGTAAGTAATGTTTTTAAAATCGTCTGTAACTTTCAGACTTGTTATACTTATGTATTCATAGGTCTGATTGTTTCCTCTCTGCTATCCTGGGAGATTTCATGTTTAGTGTAGTAAGGGTTGTGCACACAGATGTTGAAGAAATAGAGGCAGTTTCAGTATGTAGGGAGAATGCGCGTACTATGCAAGATGAAGAGGCAGGAGCAGGATTCTGACTTTTGCTGGTGTTTCTGAATGGATCATTGTCTTAAAAGATACCAGATTTGTTATCTATGAGGCTGAGCTTGACAGATAAAGCACCTCATATCCTTGGGGTGGTGATCCCTTTCTCTCTTTTTTTTTTTTTTTTTTTTTTTTAAAAAAAAAGCAACAAAAAAAGTCAAAAACAACCAAGCAAACAAAAATACCCTTTATCTCCCTGACAGTTCTGCCTGTCTGTCAGTCTTCTACCTCATGTCTGCTGTTCCTGTGAATTTAAACTGTTGATATATCTTTCAGGTCAATGCATGCATTTCTTCCTGTATCATGTTATTCTGATGCAAAAAAAGTTATTTTTCTACTTGTCACGCTTTCTTAATTTGTGACATTACCAGCAAAGTGTGGAGAAGTGTTGTTAATTTATTGTGTTATGGCAGTAAGTATACACTGTACTTTTAAAATATGTGTACAATGGGGGAACTTTTCTTGAAGGAATTGAGCTAGTAAAAGGAATGTTCTGTACTCAGGTTTGTTAGTTCATCTGTGGTATAATCATCCACAGCCATGTGCTTGGATGAAGCTATTGACAGTTGCTACTGCTGCTACTACTTGACTGGTCTTAAATATCCCAATAGCATGTAATTCAGTTCTACTTGCAAGTTACTTTGTGATGGTAGAACATGAAACTCCAGGCTTCTTGCATCACTGTCTTGCCTACACTTGAACTTTACTTATGTTTTAATAGCAGTAAGCATGTCTAAAAAGAATTGAATTTTAGGATTCCTAGAGAAGTTTTCAAAAAAAGAAAAAATCTCAATTTTTATCCTGCAGTACAGAAATGGAGACTAATATGGATGTAGTTGTTATGCAAATAGTTCACCTTCTGCTAACTCATTCTGTTTATGAAGGAAGATGTCTGGCAAACAGTACTGAACTGATAATATAGGAAAAAGTATTGAATCGAATTTGTTTCACCACCTTACTTGACAGGATGGTGCAAGGTGATTTAATTAGGACCTACAATTAAATACTTTTTTTCTTGCTGTAAAAGTATTATTTTCAACTGAACTAGCTTAGATCAGTATTTAAAAGAGCTGAATAAAACTGTTTAGATTTCTATGATCAGTTCACAATCTTGTTTAGCTTAAACTTGTAGGATTTGTGCCAACAAACTGTTCACCTGCTGTATTCAGTGTTGTAACTTGCTTTTGTCTTTTATCTATGCACTTAAGCAACTAAACACTTCTCAGCCTGAAGAGAATAACATTATGGTAAATGTCTCTTACGTGCTCAACTTGCTGCATGTAAAATGGCTGAAGGTTTGTTGGCCTCCTGTGTTCATTCATTTTCTGTCAATTGGTTCCTCTTGCTATCCTTTCAATTTGGCCTTGCTTCAGGTTTGATATTAAGAAAAAATTCTTTTCCAAAGGAGTACTGGAGCAGGCTGCCCAGGGAAGTGGTGGAGTTCTCATCCCTGGAGCTGTTTAAAAAAAAAAGTGCAGATGTGATACTGAGGGATGTGGGTTAGTGGGCGTGGTGGTGATGGGTTGATGGTTGATCTAGATGATCTTAGAGGTCTTTTTCAACCTTAGTGATTCTATGATTTCCATTCCAAATGGATATGTATCTCACATTGCATATGAAAAGTGTACTCAATACACTCACAGTAGCACAGCATCGGGTGGTGTTTTCATCACCTATCTGGAAGTATACAGTATTAAATTCATGCTCACATGAATTCATTGTAAATTTAGCCTGCAAAGGAATTCAATTTTTATTCCTTGTCAAAGTTCATCTGTTGAAGGGAAAGGAATTATTGTTTTCCTATTGTTTTTATGTGGATGGGAGAAAGTAATGTAAAACAGCTAGAAATATGTGGAAACTATTTGTTTTCTTCAAGACGTGTTTTACAAACAGTTGAAATGGATTAAAATCACAAATGAAGGGCTTAACTCAGAATATGGCTTATCCCAAAGCTGTGGTAGGGACTCATTAGTGCAGCTGTTCTAGCATCATTGTTGTGCTAAATGGAATAGGGGGTTAATTTTTGTTTGACGTAATTGGCCATATGCTCTGCTGGGTGAAACACAGGCTGGAGTTGTGGTCAGTGGAGTTAAATCCAGTTGGCAGCCTATCCCGAGCAGCGTCCACCAGGGCTCAGTACTGGGGCCACGCCTGTGCAGTATCTTTATCAGTGACCTTGATGAGGGGATTGAGTGCAACCTCAGTAAGTTTGGAAATGACATCAAGCTGGGAGGCAGTGTTGATCTGCCAGAGGGTAGAAAGGCACAACAGTGAGACCTGCATAGATTGGATCAATGGGCCAAAGTAAACTGTAGAGTTTCAATGGGGCCATGTGTCAGATCCTGTGTTTTGGTCATAACAACCCCAGGAAACCCGACAGGCTTGGGGAGGAGTGGCTGGAAAGCTGCCTGATGGAAAGGGACCTTGGTGTACTGATGGACAGACAGCTGAATATGAGCCAGCAGTGTGCCCAGGTGGCTAAGAAGGCCAATGGCATCCTGGCTTGTATCAGGAATGGTGTGGTGATCAGGACTAGGGAAGTCATCCTGCCCCTGTACTCTGCACTAGTGAAACCTCACCTTGAGCACTGTGTTCAGTTTTGGGCACCTCAATACAGAAAGGACACTGAGGTCCAAAAAAGGGCCACAAGGTTTGTGAAGGGCTTGGAGAACATGTCCTGTGAGGAGTGACTGAAGGAGCTGGGGCTGTTTAGTCTGGGGAAGAGGAGGCTGAGGGGAGACCTTATTGTTCTCTTCAAATATCTGAAAGGTGCTGACAGCGAGAGCGGGGTTGGTCTCTTCTCACTGGTGACAGGTGACAGGACGAGGGGAAATGGCCTCAAGTTACACCAGTGGAGGTATAGCTTGGATATCAGGAAAAGCTTCTTTACAGAAAGGGTTCTTAAGCTGGAATGGGCTCCCCAGGGAGGTGGTTGAGTCACCATCCCTGGATGTATTTAGAAACCATTTGGGTGTGGTGTTCAGGGAGATGATTTAGCAGAGGGCTGTTAGAGTTCGGTAGTATTGTGAGGTTGCAGGTGGACTTGATGATCTTTAAGGTCTTTTCCAACCTGGGTTATTCTGTGATTCTATGACATAAACCATGCTGTTTGGGTTGTCATGATTTGATCTGGATCTGTATAGCACAGTGGGTCTCATTGCAGTAAGTACGTATGTTTCTCAGTTGTGGTCAGATAAAAGGGTGAATGAGGTTGTTTCAGCTAGCTTCTGTGACCTTTATGCATGCTTCTTCTTACCACAGTCCTGATTGTGTCATCTTCTTTCAACTGTGGAAATGTGAAGGTTAAAGGAGAATTGCATTGCAAGAGAAAATTGGGGCAGCAAGCTGAAGTAATTAAGTTCTAGAGTAAATTCCCTCTGGTTCTATGACTTTGCTGTGCTATGTGCTCCTACTTTTAATTCTCAATTTGAGAGTAATTTAATTTCAATGAAAATTCTCGTGAAATAAAAGAAAAAACAATGGACATAGCAAGAGAAATCATTAATTTGTCTTTCTCAGTCTTTAATGTGAGTCTTTAAAATGAGAATAGCTTTCCATAGCTTCCAGTTTCTAACATGTGAACATAACCTAACTTCACCCATAAAGTAACTCAGTTTGATTTGTATCACTTCCTAATCTTAAATTTTAGCTTGTAGTAATATCTTACAAGAATCTATTTGAAGCAGAACAATTCTACACGTCATTCTTTCCCATGTGTGAACTTAGGGATTTATTTCATTGACGTAGTTTTGTCCTTACTCCACTGTATATGGAGGGCTTTAAGCAAGTGATTTATTCATAGAATTTCACAAATCTCTGAAGTTCTGAAACAAGGAAATAGTTAAAAGGCAAAGTTAAGTTGCATCTTCTAATAAAGTAACACCAGTCTAAGTTTGCATGTTTTTTCTCTGCTCTTTTAATGCTGACTAGATATGGGCTGAAGAAGTGACAAAAGTAAGTAAACAATTTAGAAACTGCAGAATTCTGCAACAATAACTTGTGTTGATATAATGTAATAAAGGATATTGCATATTGCTGACTTGAGTACTGATACATAATGTAATAAAGGATATTGCATATTGCTGACTTGAGTACTGATAGTGTCTCATGCTGCTTCAGAACACTCGGGGTCCCTTCAGGGCCTTTCAAATTCCAGTGCTGATACAAAGCCCAAAGCTCACTGTATAGTCAGCTATTTTGGCTGGCTATCAATTAGTATCATATGACTGTCATGTGACAAGATGCAATAGAAAAAGAAAAAATGAAAACTACAGGGCTTGTCTTTTAACTTGCTGGCTTTTTTCTTTTTTCTTTTCTTTTCTTTTTTTTTAAAAAAAAAAAAAAAGCAAACTTCCTAATGAGCTTCCTTGAAAATTTTCGGGAAGGTAGAGCTCTAGTAATCTAGCCTGTTCTGAAAGACACCTTTATGCTAGGTACATGAGTTTTGCAAGGAGTTTCTATGATGTCTGATGTAGTTAATTGGAAAGAGAGGAGGCTTTTTGCTCAACACACTGAGGCTATAGAGTGATTTCGAACATTTAGAGGTGCTTATCTCTTGGACTGGAGAGGAAACAAGGAGGCCTTGCTGTATTGGATCGTATGAATATATTCACTCACTGTTTTATTTAGTCTGTCTTATAAAACAGCGTTAGGAAAGTGATTTTATTTCCTCTGCTCTTGGAAAGTGTTATCCCTCTATTACTGCATTACACAGTATTTCTAAATGTTCACATAATCTTCTGTAGCATTTTGGGAGATCATGGATTTCTGAATGTTAACATTCAGGAACCAAGTTTACGTTCTGAATTTCAGGACCAAGTAATTATTTTGAGTGTCCTTCAGTGGGAGGTACTCAGTGAACACTTCTAATGCATGTAAAAATAAAATCTGACTACATCTAAGGACCACAGGGAAGTATGTATTTTGAGCTCTTCCTTGCTGATTGGTTCCTGCGTTGTCCAATGAAAATGACATTAAGCATATGAGCAGAGCCTTGTGAACTTGAAATACAGGGGGGAATAAGTTGTCCTTCACTCCACTGCTGTGCTAGGAGAGTCTGTGGTACAAACGCTGTTATGCCACTTAATGCTTGCTTTGTTATTGAGAGAGGTGGGTTAATAATGCTGGCAGAAGGATATTTCTTTTGTATACATTTTATCTATGTGTTAAGTGTCTAATGATAAAGCTGCTTGTTGTGTAGATAGGACTCCAGCATTTCTGAACCCCCCAAAAAACCAATTATTCTTGTGTAGAAAAGATCTGTAGAGAAAAGCACAGGATTCAAACAATGAAATGTTATTAAATGTGTTTGAATGACTGGCACTGAGTAAAATGGGACTGTCACAGTACAAAGGTGCAATATTGCACAGTACAAATATCTAACATGCATCTTTGTTTCTAGTCTGAACAGGAAGTACGAATTACCCAAAGTGAATTTGACCGTCAAGCAGAGATTACCAGACTTCTCCTGGAAGGTATCAGCAGCACACATGTGAGTATCCAGAAGGGGGAAAAATTAGTTAAAATCAGGGCAGTTCCTAAAGACAAACAAAAAGCTACAGTAATCTATGTGGGAACTTCAGGCTACTTGCTTTCATGTAATGGCTTAAACGTATCTGTTGGAAGATTTATTTTTTTTAACTGTTCTTTAGTGCCCATTGAATTAACTTTGTTTTCCTGTTAACCTTGATCTCTGGTGTTTTCATTGTTACCATTCAACATAATTTTCAATTTATCTGATCAACTGATTATTGAAATCACAAAAATGTGCTAAAATAATCTGTTGTGGAAACAGTATAGATAAATGCAAGATTCTTGTACTGCACTTACTTTTGATGCTCACATACATTGATTTGGGGCACTTTATTCTATTTACCTGGTAAATCCAGGCATAGTGCTTATGTGGGATGAATACTTATGTACTGATGTTAGCCTTACCAACCTGCTTAATAGGCCAGTGTTTGTAATGCAGTGTGAAGTTTTTGCAAGCTAAAACTTAAATATTTACTACTTGGTAGGCACATCATCTCCGCTGTCTGAATGACTTTGTTGAAGCTCAGATGACGTATTATGCACAATGTTACAAGTATATGTTGGATCTCCAGAAGCAACTGGGAAGGTAGTAACACTGTTTAAAACATTCTTCTCTGAAGTTCAAGTGTTTATCAGTGGTAGGAAAGCTTAATGCTGATAAAGCAATGATAAAAACGGGTGTGCTGTTCTAAGAAAATACCTAGTTTTACTGTTCTGAGGTTTCAACATTTTTTAAAGTAAGGGAAGAAACAGTCTGACATGAATTTCATGTTTGTAAGCCTTTGTGACTGGGGTGATGTAGGAAGGTCTACATGCTTCCTTTTCATACAGGTTTTCCTATTCAAATTCTTCTCTACTTGTCGGAATCTTAAGGCTATTGCAGACTTGTTATTTAGATGAGCACAGGCAATGAGTTGTCTTCATTTAATAGTGAGGTAAACTGGAGGTTTCCTTAACTATTAAAATTTACTGTAGCGGCTGTACTAAATAACTGTCTCTGATGCTTTTGTTTTCCAAGAAGAGGAAGTAGAAACAGATGTGTTTTTGTCCTTTTTCTGACTTGCTGCTTCCTGTGGTGCTTGGTCTCCTTGTGATTCTCGGTTTGTTTAAATAGATAGCTTAAAGACTCACAAAAAGTCTTTGAAACTGTTTGTTTTTTTTTTTTTAACGCTACATCTTTAAAGCTACATTACACTGAAAAAATCATACAACTTCAAAAATGGGTAGCACACAAATATCATTATGTAGGTTTGCACAAGTATCAGTACTACTCAATCTTTGCTGTTTACTGATGTCCAAATGCAAAAATTCTAATTTAAGCATGGAGGCAAATGACTTTTCATGTGGAACTGATTCAACCAGAGATCTTTGTTTTGTTTTCCCCACAGCTTTCCGTCTACTTTTCTCTCCAACAATAATCAGTCTTCTTCAGCTCCTGTGCAAAGCGTTTCTACTCCCTCAGTCTTGGTCTCAGCTTCTGCTTCATTGCCTTCAGTAAGCAATTCTGTAGTTACTTCAGGCATCAGTGAACTGAAATCGTCAAGTGGCAGCAGGAAAGCTAGAGTTCTGTATGACTACGATGCTGCAAATAGCAGCGAGTTATCATTACTTGCAGATGAGGTAAGATTTTGAAGTACTTTGATAATTTAAGTGTAAACTCTGAATAGGTGTGACTGGCCAGTTAAGATGAACTACGTAGATCCCTCAGTGTAGCACATCTATTAATTAAATCTTAATAGAGCTCTGAGAAGTCAGCATCTTTACCTGTATACTGTAATGATGAGAGTTGATACTTGTTATGCCTGCTTAGCTTGCAAGAACATTTGCTGGACAATCAAGGTACGATTATACTATCTTCCTTCTACCATTCTTCCAAAACTATTATCAATACAACTGGTCTTTCAAACATGAAGTGTTGCAGTTTGATAAGAAAATGAAAGCACAACCACTTCTGTTTTGGCAGTGGCAGCAGTGCTGTGCTTATTCCTTTTTGATTCAGATGAACTCTTAATACTTCAAAGTTAGAGAGCCTATCCTTTGCAAGTGAAGTTGTATAAAACAAAGCTGGGTGCTGGAGCAGTATTCCACCCAGTAATGTTACTGTGTAACATACACCAAAGAATTCAGGTTTCTTAAAAATGTGCATCTTTTAAATATTTCTGTATGACTTTATTTTCATCTAGGCTGTGATTTAGATGGAAGCTGTGGCTTAAGATTGTCTTTTAAGATGCAGCCCATCAACACCATCTCTTTTTCTATCATATACTTGAAGATCAAAAAAAAAAAAAAAAAAGGTAGTAACCAGTATAATTAAAAAAAAAAAAAAAGACCTAGACAAAGGATGAGATATTTTAAATATTTTGCCATATTTACTTTTCCATGGACCAATGAAAAAATAATGAGCATTAGATTATGTTTCATGGATGTTTTTTTTTAACTTCGTTGATTTTGATTTGAAGACCTTGTAAATTACAAGAAAGTAGACTTCTAATTTGTTTTCCAGGCACTGACAAGATTATTATCATGTATTTATGGTTTTTTTTGTTTGTTTGTTTTAGGTGATAACAGTTTACAGCATCCCTGGCATGGATTCAGATTGGCTGATGGGTGAAAGGGGAAATCAGAAAGGCAAAGTGCCTATTACTTACTTAGAACTGCTAAACTGAATTGTTGCCCTGAATAAAGACTGTCAGTTATGGTGGCACCGTATTTATATACAATTAACGTTATATAAGCAGGTTTAAGTGTCTTCCATGTTTCTTTCTTGAGGGACAAATACCAGCCATTACAAACTGGCTTCTCTGCCAGTGTGGTTGCATGGTGAATATTCTATTCAATCTTAATGTTTGAAGCTTTTACTTCATGTGCCAAGAATGTTTCCTACAGATTTGTTTCTACTGAAGTTTTCACTAATACAAGCTTCTACTTTTGAGTAATCTAGATTGAAAGCAGGACATACTGTTTTCTACTGAAGTTTTTCATTAATGGCAAAGCTTTTCTTCATATAAAATAAACTTATTGTGAACTGATGCAAGTGTAATGCACTTTTTTTTTTTTGAGTAATCAAAACCTAACATGAAACATAAATTGATAAAGTTTTGTTCCTGGTATGTGCGGAGTACAGACGTGCTGAGGCATACATATATGGTTATCTAGATATACTTGTGCATTTAATCTGAATTAAATTTTGAACAATGTAAACAGATGTCCTTTCTCTGTTGGAAACTTAAGGCAAACTGCAAGTATGTTGAGATTCTAAGCTTTGTATAGGCAGACTGTCACAAATTAGTTTCCTGTGTTCCAACACTTTAAATTTGCTTTGTATTTCTACTCCTTAATTGCCTTCCAGAAAGACTAATTTGCACCAGTGAGTAACTACCAAGACACTTGCAACTGCAAATCCACCTTTATATTAAATCAAGCACTGCATTTTTGCTAACAAAGTACATGCTCTCCCTGCATGAAGAGTCCTGTAGATAAAAACACATTTGTTCAGATTATAGGTTTTAATGAAAATCTACATTCACAGTTCTTATGCCACCATTTCTTGTCATGTTTAAATTGGATTCAAGTAGTGTTACATTTCTGTTTTGCAAAAGGGCCTCCTTTAAATATGTGGGAAGAAAACAAAGTGCTGTGAACCTAAAAATGGCCGTAATGAAGGTGGGATTATTTGCAAGTAACGTAACTTTTTCCTACAGAACAAGGGGGAATGATTTCAAGGTCATAAAGGGTAGATTTAGCACTCCCAAAACTCAATGCTATTTTCTTGGAAATTTTCATAGGAAAATTTGTACTGGACTTTTGGTTTTTTGTCTGACCTAACAGTTTTTTAACAAGGATGACAGTAACTGAAATCGGCTTTGGGTCTTTAATTTCTTTGGTTAACTCCCTGTGTTTAGGTGTGGTTTTCATTTCTGCTCTGATTAGTGCTTTGGCATGAGTTCTTGGTTTCGTTTTTGTATGGGGATTGTTTTTGTTTTGTTTTAGAAGCTTCAAAGACTTAACATGACCAGTCTCCTTTCTGTAGAACTTTTTTAACCAATTTCCAATAATTGCTGAAAGACAGATGTTAAGACAGTATCTTGAAAATAACCAAATTAGTGGTGTATTTTGAAATGGTGGTAACCAAAGTTTGAGTATCTAACAATTTGATTTGTTAGAATAATCTTCCTTCTATTTTCTATAGATATGTCATACTAAATATGAAAATGCCTTGAATTTATTGTATCCTTTTCTGACTGTTGGTATGAAAATGACCAGTAAGGTTTTCAGAAAGCTCCCCCCCAAAGAAACTCAGATCCGTGGAGGTAAATATGCAGCTCAAGAAGGTAGAAATTGCTAATTCCTAAAGGTTGCAATGTTGGAAGAAAGCCTGAGCACTGCCAGGTGAAATTTTTATGTGGTAGTGAAGAACAAGTTGGCACATGCACCAGTCAGCAAGATAAGTGAATGCCAAGTATTTCTCCAGTGCTGTTCAATGCAAAAAAGTTCCTGTAGCACAGTATATAATCTTCTGTATGCATACAGATCTATAGGTCAAACCTAGAGAAAAATTATATTTGGAGCTCACTTTTGCTGCACTTTAAAGGACTCCTGTCAGCTTTGGTGAGGCTGAACTGGTCTAGTAGCTTTCTAGTCTAATTTGATGCTTGTGGCATCGTAGCCAGGGATACATGTGATGATTTCTGAAAGCAAACTTTGAAGGACTCGCCTCACCTGTGTTCAGTACAGTAAAGGTATAGGGACTCTGATTTAAAAAGAGCTGGCATGGGCTTTCTGAATGATAGAACATACAGCAAGCATCTCACAGCTCCAAAAATCTAAGAACAAATGCATGAGTACTAACAAGTACTGTAAGTTGTGTCTTTACTGTAGAAATGAGTTGTCTGGGACTTTAAAATCAAAATGATTACTCGCTGTAAAGAATTTTACTATTACTGTCCACGCAATAACACCAGTAGAGTATTGAGTAGAACTGTGTTTTGTCCTGCATTGAAAGTTAGGAGGTCTTAAAAAGTGACATGGTGAAATTGGGCCGAGGTTTAAGCCAGGTACTGCAATATGTGGGATTGTTTGGGAGCAGCACCAAACTGTCCTGTCCTTTTTTTTGTTTTTTCTTCTTTCCATTAAAAAAAAAAAAACCAACACAAAACAAACAAAAAAAACAAAAAAACACACACAAAAAAAAGCCCACAAGAATTTGCCATTTCATGTTGCACACGCGCAAGTACTTGACTGCCTGGGAATATGTCAAAGGTTTATGAAATGATGGATCTGCTCCATTCAAGAGCCATCAGTACTTCACTTGTACTTCTGGCAGGAGTCGCTTTAGTAATTTTTGTGTTTCCAGCCAGGGCCACAAAATACTTCATTATAGGAGAGGGAGTTTCATTTCCCCAGAACTGGAATGTGACACACTTAAAGGAAGATACCGAAGCCCTGTGAAACTCTGCACTGCAACCTGGTACATTTTAATCTATCTTTCACATTTCCTGAAATGTCTCTACCTAGCCACACAACTTCTCTTAGACCAAAAGGGTTTCATGTCTGATCAGTAGTTGATGATGCTACACTTTGTGGCTTCCCATATCTTGATTCAGCAAGGTCATACAGGATCAGGCAGGTATTTGGTCTCACACACACACACACACAAAAAAAACTTACGCGGAAAAACAATGTGGTTATCAAAGCTCCATCAGCCATAAACTAAGGCCTAGTCTTCATTTCTTGTCATCTATCAACTCTCACAGGATTTTTTGTTAATAATGTTTGTCTATATGTGAGAGGAGGAAAAGTTTGTCATTGCCTTTCTAGCTCTGGTTACAAGTGTTGTCTAAACAATGAGTGCCAAATTGGACTTCCTTATTTTCACTGGACTACCAAGTGTGTATATTTTAGAGTGAATCTCTGTTGAGTTTTGAGACAAGGCAGTACATTGCCAGCTTATTAGTTTCACTTAGCTATATGAATTTCTGTTTGGTGAAAATGCAAACATTTCCATCAAGCTGACAGATACAAACCTCCATCATTTTCTCAGTGAGTGCCCTTACCCTTGTTCAGTGATACAGAGCATTTATTGTGGCATCTGGCAGTAAGAAAGCCCTCCAAACAAACTTCATGGCTTGGTAAGCTCTATATCTTCGTGGAGGGAATGGCAAGAAAATATGCTGTGGATGGAAACACTAAATGACTGTATGAATGTAATGCCTTTTATAAATAGGTTTCTGCCACAAGCGAATAATAGCAAACATGTTAGCTGGAGTTGCTTGCATCCAGTTAATAATTGTAATGCTAAAAAAACTTTCTCCTCCTGACAGCATGGAATTGTTTTATAAATTTTTAAAAATGTATAATAGGTGTTTGACATGAACAATTAAGGGAAGCTACTTAGAACTGCAAAATGAATTGAAACTTAAAAACGTCTTTACTTGATTATAGGTAGAAGCAAGCTATTGGAATAATGAGCTAAAAAATTGCTTATTGGAAAGGAGAAATGTTAAAAAGTTGCCTTTCCTGAAAAGAATTCTCCAGTTACATTTCTGAGTTAAATTGCTTTCAATTTTTGATGTTCAGCAGTGACTCTGATGTGTGCCAGAAGCCTCACATTTAAGATTTCTTTTATATTACAAACTTTTGAAATTCTGAAAATTCCTTTTGGGAGACTTTAGGGATTTGCATTTTACACGCCTCTGGGAAAGCCCACTGATGTGTTATTTCATGCTTCCCACATTCTTTTATACATCATCCAGTGAAAATAGCACTGGAATCTCCATTAAAAATACTAAGCATCCAGGAGAATTTCTAGATATACATACATATATATATAATATATATATAATATATATTATATATATAATATTTATATTATAATATATATATATTAACAATTCCTCTGTAGGAGCAGAGATTAATGACTTGCAGTCTGTCAGCTCCATTTTGCTTCTTTTACAAAGGTGAGCAGCACTGTTTTTGTTTACTTGGGAGAAATTGCAGCAGAGAAAGAGAAATGAGGAATGATTCATCCAGGTTCTCCTAGTTATGTGGTTATTGCGCCTTGCTGTTTCCTAATGGCTAGTACCTTATTCGTGTAAAGGTTGGCTCAAAGGTGTGATCTCAAGCAATGTGTCCTTGTGGAGTGTTAACAAACCAACAAGTACTTTGAGTAAAAAAAAATAATTAACAAAAACCAAACAAGCAGAAAAACACCTCAGAACTTCACATTGAGTTCTTTCTCCTTCATTGTCTTCAGAGGAACCACTGACTTTTTTTTCATTTCCCCAGCCTCTCCTTTGGCTCTGGTGGTTTGGTTGGTGTATGGGAACTGCTGAGTCACAGCCTGAACCTCTGATTGATCACCTGAGGCGAGCCATGAGTCAGCTGGAGGAGCACAGCTGAAGGCAATTCACCTGTGCTGCCCGAAGGGGCGGACCCAGGCTCCACCCCTCCTAGACCTATTTAAGAGCTGGCTACCAGAGGGGAAGGTACAGGAGGTGACCATAGACAGTACAGGAGGTGCTTATAGATATTTGCTCTTCTGAGACCAGATATCTCCAGATGTTCTTCCTATTCCAGCAGCCCCTCTGTGTACTGCTTCCCTGGCTGTGGAGCAGCAGAGCCTGCAGCATTAGCTTCTCTGTTCCACCGAGCTGCTGTCGGCTTATCCAAAATCCTGTGTATTTTGAATGTGACCCTTATTTGCTCTAGTTTAAAAATAATAATAAAAATGCTGATGTCTCTGTTCTTTACACTTGCAAGTTATAACAGAATTCTGAGTGGAATGGGTGAGTGTGTCTTCTTATTTGCTGCTGGGGTTGTAGGGAAGTCGTGGTTTGTCACGTTATAGCTGTGCTCGGCCAGACTGAGGAGGGGCAGGAAGCTGGCAGCACTACAAGTTGCAGCCTGCAGCTGGGTTCTGGTGGCACTGAGTGAATGCAGAGGCTCTGGATGGCTCACTGCTCGCCACAGACAGATGTCTGCCTGTTCTCAGGGCTTCTCCTCAGTGAAGGTCAGAGCTTTCCAGAAACTGGGCCAGGTAGGCTAAAATGCGGGAGGGAGAAACCAAGTCACTGACTGCTTAGTGAGAAAGGTAGAGTGAAATTTATCTTGACTGTCTTGTTCTATGCTTATTCTCCTGCCCCCCCCAGTCTGTGTTTTTTGATGGAATTTAAAGCATGGTCAATGACTATAGTGTAGTAACAGATTTGAGAGATGCTTTTTCTTGAAATTACATAAATCTACGACAGCTGAAAGTGGACTTTTGTCTCTGCCCATGTTTCAGAGCTAAATGCTTTAGTCAGTAATTTGGGCCATTGTTCTACTAAAATGACTCTGCGTTTAATACTGGGTTAAAAAAAACTGGGCTATACCAAAATGTGAATTGCACTCCTAGCCAGAACTTGGCCCCAAGTGTGGAAAAATGCCATGGAATTTCTGAACCACCGCACTAGGCCATATATTTTGAATGAGGTGCTGTCCCACAGGTCTCACTTTGAAGTTAGTTAGGGTGGCTCCTTTGTAACCTAGTTAAATCTGACCCTAAATGGTCATTATCAAGAGAATATCAACCAGTGTCTTTTACAGGATGGAACACTTGCAGATAATGACATTAAACACACTGAGGGATGCATCTCGACCTGCTTCTACGGAAAAATTTGAAGCTGCTCTAGTTAATCATTTTGGAGACTTCTGCACTGTAAATCCATTATCCGATTATTTCTATAAATCAAATGCCAGCACAGGCTCTTCTGAGGGTTACTATTATACAGAAATGAGCAAATATATTTGTAGATGAATCTCTGGTTTTACAGCAAGATTGATCTACTCCCTCCCATTCCATCCAGCATGATTTATAGTGGAACTTCACCAGAGTAACATCTTGGGAAGAATACTGAGAGCTATGAAACTCTCATAGTGTTCTGTGACTCACTGCAGTGATTGCTTTCCTGCTACTGATGAGTAAATCACACATTTAAAACAAAGACGAAGCTGAACTTACACAGTCTCTGGTGTTTGATTTTGCTGGCTTGTTTTTTAACCTGTAATTCTGTGTGTGTGTGATTGTATTTTGTCTTGTACAAGAACACACAACTACTTTTCTTCAGGCTAACCTGTTGACCTTGGTTATCTTAGTAGTGGAAACGTAAAGAAATATATTCCATTTCTCAGTGGTTAGAAGCCTTGTTAAATTTGTGTTAGTGGTCACAAATGCTGCTTTAGTTAAGGTATTCTGTGTACAAGTGCAACTGAAATGTGTTGTTCAATACCTTTCTTAGCAACAAAGCTGAATGGCCTACTTCAGCATCAGGAATCCATTTCAAAAAATAACTGAGATAGCTAGGATCTCCTTGGGCCAGCCTGCATTCACTCAGTGCCACTGTTCCTATTTAAATCAACAAACGTGAGATATTCTGACTGCTTTTGTAGCTTCTGTTCTATCTAAGCTTACTATGCAAGTAATTTCAGACTGTATTTCCTTCTATCTGTCCTTTATGACAAGAGATAAGGGGAAAAAAACTAAATATTTTCCAGCTACCCTCTGCTTAGACTTCTTATGAGAGTGCACTTGGGAGACCTGCTGTTCTGAACCAGACTAACTGGTGACTGGTGTAACATGTAACTGGTAGGGCTGTCTGTTCTTCGTCTCCTTGGTTTTCTCATCCCTTGGGCTAGTCTTCCTAGAAATGACAGCGAATTAGGTTCAAGATAATTGAGCTGGACCTTAACAGTTAAAAGCTCAAGAAGAAAAATAGAAATTCAGGAGATGGTGTTTTCTTTAGCTGCTTTTGTTACAAATATTCTGTAAAAACTCTACAACTTAGCATCTGATGGATCCTTCTCAGGTATACTTGACAAATTTCCAAGTCTGCTTCCTTTGTCAGTTTGTCAAAGTATCTGTAGAAAATAAAATGTTGTGCTTTGTCCAAAATTTCCTTACAACTACTGGAAGAACAATCAAATGATGCTTGTTGCTACACGTGCACTCCTGAAGTTAGATAAAGCCTGTTTGTCTTAATGGACAGAAAGAGGAGTTCTGATTAATCTCTAAAAATCCAGCCTCCCTGCTATTGAAGCACAGTGATGGCAAAGGTTTTGCTGTTGTTTTTGGTCTGATCTTCCTGGCTGAAGAGAAAGAACAGAACATTTACTTGGCTTCAAGTGAAGGAAAAGGTTGCATTTTCAAAAGGGGCTCAGGCTTCTGAACCCTAACATTTTTGTGAGGTTTGCTATTCTTTTTTTATTTCTGTGTGATGAAACAGTAAAACAAAGATTGAGTTGAATACTGCTTTGCTTTCCATTGTTTTAATTGTGGAAGTTTCTTAGAACTGAAGCCAGTCTGTCTGCTGCTCAGGTTTGCGTTGCAGGAACCTATGATGAAGCTGCAGAAAGCAGGTGCCCAGGAAACCCTTTCAAGTAGTTTGCATGCTGAGCTTCAAATTCACCTATATAACCATATCTGTGTACAAAATGGAACGTAGAACATGTTTTCACTTTTTCTTCTTTAAACAATGCGATGTCCCATAACATAGTTACCTTACTTCCTTCTAAAAAGATGGGGGTGGTAGATGGGCACTTCATATTTCGACTTACGCATGCATGCTTATTCTTCTCTTATTCTTCCTTTCATTAATTCTCTCAAGATTTGGCACAATAAGAGCATTATGTAAGACTAAATCATTCTCACATAATTCTCAGTAAATGCCTTTCATGAAGTACTGGCTGCCTATCATGACTATAAGTAAAAATGAATCACTTCCTTTTTAAATGGAAGCATTAAACCTAACATTTTATGTAGTTAATTGCCACAAGCCAAAATAACCTTTTGAGCTCTCTGAATTTTCACAGCTGCTAACTGGAGGAAACAACCCACACTGATAAAACAGAAACTTAAGAATTTCTAAGAAATTATTCCTCACTCCAGCTTCCTCTTTTAGCATGAAGCCCAGCTCATTTTTGCTAGAATATCAGCACTTCTCTGTAGAGGGAAACCTGAGTATCATCTAAAGGACAGAATTACAAAGAATACAGCAAGGACAGTATGAATGTAAAGATGACCTTTCAAAAGCACAGAGAGCAGTTAACAGCTCAAGATATGTAAGTGACTACGCTGTTGCTAGAAGCTAGCAGACTGAGTAGGTGCAAGGCTGCACAGTTCAGTAACAGAGCTCTCTCTGTATTTTCCAATAGACGGGAAAATTCAGGGCTGTATGCTGTGCATGCTTCTAAGTTAAGAGAGTAAATCTGCATTACAAGGCAAGGTTAATATGTGAAACAAGAATCAGCAAAAAGAGAATAGGATCAAAATTGAGAGATCCCCTATTGGAAATATGGGAGAGACAGTGCAGGGAAAGGTAAGAGGCTATGGAAACAGCTGGGGCTGCAGGCATGAAACCCAGGTATGCTGGAGGAGAATTTTTTTGGTCTGTTACATTCTTCCACTGTATGGTGCTTATTGTCTGCTGTAAGAGTGAGGTCCTTGCTTCAAGCAAGACGTGCAAGAGCAGGAGTGAAGGGCCTGGTGCTGGAAGAAGCTTGTGTGCAAACAGCAGGCTGGCAGCAGGAAGACATGGAAAGAAAGAAGAGGGTGGGTGAAAATCAGAAACTCACTGGGCAGTCCTGTAAGGGGGAGGAGACAGGGAATACTGAGAGAGAAGCAGAGAGAAATATTTGCTAAATATCAAGTGAAGTGAACAGTCCTTTTGGTGAGTGGTAGAGAGGATCTGGCAAGGACACAGCTAAAATATTCTGTAGAAAATAGAATAGAAAAAAAAAATCATCAATGCAGGAACAAAAATCCATTTTTGGCAAATGTAGGAACAAGTGTGGGGTATAGTCAATATTTTAAAAGACCAGTGGATGGCAGCATATTTTTGCTTCGGTTGTCATGCCATATGTTCTAGTTGCAGCTCATATGCTGACTTGAGCATCACATGTCAGACACAACACGGATTTATTCTTGGGACAAGTTAGTACCAGCTGCAAAGATTTGTGCTTTTTTTTGTGTGTGTGGAGTTTGCATTTGGTTTGGCAGGGACAGCAGTAACCACTCTTGCAGCTGTCCCATGCTGAATCATTTGGGAGATGGGCAATGTGTTTCACTCCTATCCTTACAATGGATAGAAGTGGAACAAAAAGGAAAGAGGATAAGATAATATCATGACTAAGCAGTGCCGACCTTCTAAAAGTTTATAGGAATGTTTCAGAGAACAAAAACACAGAAAACCAGGTCTACAGAATCACCCTAAGAGCATCTAATTCTATTGATTTAGTGTGAGTTCAGTCTCTAGATACTTATTCTGGATCTGCTATGAAGCTGATCATTTCTTTCACAAGTTTTGGGGTGTAAACTGTAAAGAAATTAAATCTCTTGAGATATAAAGTTAAATATGAAGAATAAAATTGGGCACCAATTCAGGCTATAGTGTAACACTCATTCATCCAAAAACTGGTGAGCATGAAGTAGTTAAAGCAAAGATGTATTTTTGGTAATTAAATTAAAAAAAAAAAAAAGCATTCTTCTTGCTTGTGGTATTTATTCACTCAAAGTGGAGGGGAAAAAACTGACAAGTTTCAAGCGATTTGTCTGTCTATATTTTCCTATGCCCGTAAATTTCAAATGAGAAAGAAAAACATATTTTAAAAGAACAGTTTATAATTTATTTGATAGAGAGAATTCCAATAAATCTGTGAAAATTACAGGTTTTGAAAAACTTTTCCTTCTATTTCATGTTCTCTGAAGCAAAACACTTGATGCAAAGCACACCTGACATCTGACTGGCACATACCTCAGAGGTTTTCTGTGCAGTCTTCATTAAAGTGTGCTTACCAAATGTTTTGCAGCACCAGAACATGAGTTCCTCCATTGGCTTCAAAACCTGTGAACTACCTACTCATGGTAAACAACGGTTCTAGAAAAGAGACGTTGCAAATACAAAAAAAGAAGAGGGTATTAGCAGTCAAGGTTCTTTGGAAGATGTTACGTTGCTTTTGGTTGTGAAATGTTTATAAAGAGCAGCACACAAGAACATGGTAACCATTCCAATTATCTCAAGCTCTTAAAGGGTGTTTGTTTTAAAAAAAAAAAGTCCAATTATAACAAAATGATATTTGCACAACAACGATGGAAACAAAGCATTTTGTTAGTGATAGATGCACGAAGAACTGAAAGCTCTTTTGTTTATCAATTTGTCAGATGTGTTCTGAAGCTTCCCCTTCCAATTACAAGCCGTTTAGTGCAGCACAACAGGTGTTTGAAAATTAATATAGAAACTGGAATGTTTTTTCAATTGTGGCACATTTCATCTGAGATGATTACCATGAAAAGACCTGAAAAGGGAACACAAAAGCAATGACTTATAGACGCTCTAATTTTTCACTTAGGAACTCTTCCACGCTGTCAGTATTCCACTTGAGGATGCTCAGCTCTTCTGCAATGTTCCCACTGTCGTCCAGCAGCTTCAGTACAGGGTCAGAACCACGCACATACTGCAGAAAGAAACAAGCCAGTTCCCTGGGGCTAGAAAATGCAATCTCCATTTCAAGCCCCTTCTCAATTTATTTGAGAATTATTACATATTTTATACATTATACATATTTTATACATATATAATTATTACATATATTATGCATCAGTTAAATATGTCAAATCAAGAAGAGCAATAAGCTCAAAGATTAACACCATGAAGTATGAATACTTAAAACCAGAGTGCTAAATGAAATTGGAGTATTTGAGAAAATGTAGGCAAGATAACTTATGCTATGAAACTTATGCCATCTAAGCTTAGGAAAAATCAAAAGAACCCATACTTCAGGTTGGTTGTTCCTGATAACGCTTACTTAATGCTGTAAGCATTTCAGTGTGTTCTGTTCTGCATTTACGAACGTTATTGATAGAATGTCTACCAACAATATATGTTCTACTGTTCTTGAAGAAAATGTTATATAAATCAGATAAAGCTTACGAGATCCTTTTGCTTGTTCTCTCCTATGTTACTGTTGCCTCCTCTGTCCAAACTTAAAGGAGTAGATGCAAAGGAAGAGCAAGGAAGAGGGGAGACATCTGGGTTAAAGACAGAGATCCTGCAGGCAATACATCCCCTGGCAGCAGTGGATACAGTGCACTGGCAGGGAGAGCCATTGGGCTTGCATGGAAAGAAGGTATTCTGCTTTAATTGTTGTAAACTCCTCAAGTTTGATTTTTGAGTCGAGCACATGAGTGATCCTTCTCATGTAGTCAATGGCCTTTTTTTTTAATTTAAGAATTGTCTGGTCAAACAGTGCAAAAGTATAGTATCAATTTTTGGTGTAATTACTTTCTTGCCTTCTACTGTGCTCTATTTGTGCATACTATGTTTTGCAGGTAGTGCTGGTAATGCTTCTGAAAACTGAGCGACTCCTAAAATACGTAATGCAAATAAGAGCTTTTAGCAGTACTGTAAGGATGTAGCCATGTAAGGTTACAGAAAAATTTTACTAGGGGTATTTACTTTACCCTATTACAGAGCTAACTTAGTTTGCTTCAGTTAATGAAGGTAGCAGCATCTCTAATTGGTTTTCCCAAAGTCTTGTAAAATAAATACCAGATTCATTTGTACATTTTTTTTCCCAGTAAGGAATATACTACCAATTGTAGTATAGACTGCTTTAATGTTTAGTACAGCTACGAAGTTTAAATAAATATGAAACATGCAGATATACAAGAGAGAATGCTTTTGAAAGAGGACACATATGAATACATGAGACAGACAGAGGAAACGTGCTTTAGATGGAATCTGCTGCTGAGAAGACAAATGGCTTATTTCAGCCGTGCATGGCTATGAAGTGACTCCAGATGGTGCCATTTGGTGAACAGAGATGAGAGCACAAAGATGTGAGAATCGAGATGTATATCTGTGAAGTACACTGAATTTGAAAGCAAAGAATTGCTTGTGCTTAAGGCAGCGTGGCTTATGCAGTTTTGCCTATACACAAGTCATAGGAAACACCATTCAGTATATGCAGTTATTTAAAGCTGGATGTTTGAAGGCTAACAGAATGAAAACAGACCGAGGAAGATCTGAGAGGAAGCAGAAATATCCAAGAATTTCTGAATGTATGGAAATGGCAGCTGCATTAGAAAATGAAGAACAGATTGAGAGTGACAGAAGAAGCTCAAGTAAACACAAGATATCCACGGAATCAGGTCAGAATGCAAGCATTCCTCACATTCTTTAAACATCTGCTTTTACTTAAGGGTTTCAGTATACTTTTTATTGGATTTAAACAAAATAACAAACAACTCCTTGGGCCCCAATGACAACAAAGATCTGGTACCACTGCTTAGCAATAACCCAATTAGCAATAGCTGCAGAAACTTGGAAAGATTTATATTGGCAATGAAAGTACATCTTCTCCTGAAGGATTATTTCATCAGCAAATAAGGATGCTCCATAAAAGGGATGTTTCCACCAGGTTTAATTCTTCTTAATATATGCTTCCCCCGACCCCAAGAAAACACAAAAACCCTTTGGTTATTACTTACCTTGATTTGCAGTCCCCTGAATAGCTTAGGCTTATCACTCCTGACAAAAGCTACAATATGGAGAAAAAAAAAGAGATTAAAACTTTTTCCATGGAAAAAGGCTTTAGAAATTAATGGCAGAATTCTCAATATCTTCACAAAAGCATTAGTACTAAACAGCATGCCTAAGGAAAACTATTTTTACCAGTGTTCCAAACAAGCTTGGATTTTCCTTGCATGGTAGTGCAAGTGTGTGAGTCAGTTCATCTGCATGGACAACTGACAGTCCCCAGCAGAGCCATGCGTACACGGCTGTGTATGCAGATATGAAGGAAGCTGTTAGGGCAGTAAAACTCTGGCTGGAGATGAGCTCTGTGTGGGAGGATACATGTGAAACAAACGCCCTCGGCGCACTGCACAGAAGTGGCAGCTGCGTTGGTGAAAGGGCACTGAGGAAACTGTGGGTACAGCTTTGCACTTCTTGCACACAAGACAGTTTTGTCTTACAGAGCTCTACAAGGTTATGTGCTGAAAACCAGCATAGAAACAAGAAGAGGAAACAAGAAGAGAAACTGGTATCTCCTCTTTTCTTGAAACTCCTAAAGGTAAGCAGTCAGCTACTACGGGCTCTGTGACCTGCCATGCAGCTCCACAGAGAGATCAGCTGCTAATGGACAGATTCTTCACCTGACGTGTCAGTCACACAAACATGAGTGCTAACAGCCACACAGACCCTGTATCCCCACAGCACTACATCCTTGTGTTAATGTGAACATTAACAAGAATACTGACAGCATGCCTTGTCCTGAAATGGACAAAATGTGAGCACAATCCACTACTTCCAAACACTTTAGCTTAATGAATATATGAGTTGCAAAAGTATTTTAAATTTATTTAGAAAATAGCTTAGTCTTCATTTCCCATTACACTCAGGTTACACTAAAGGCTGAATTTAGTATCTATAGTGACATTAAGTGGATTCAGGCAGCTCTTGTGGTATGCCAGCAGTCTCCCCAAGGATGAACACTGTCAGCATGGATTGACTCTCAAGGAGGTGCTGGCTGCATGTTAAAGCAGCCTTTTCAAGGTTAGACAACAATGCATCTCTTGCGAATTGCAGTGCATCCAGCTGGTGCATGAAGATGAGCAGCAACCTCAGGACTAATGCCTCATGTGGCTCACATAATGCAGTGCTTTCCTCAATAATTGTAAAGATGTCCTCTGGCATCTTTATACCTTTCTCCCTATTACTGAAGACAGTTACCCTAACATTTCCTCAGTACTATACACAGAGCGACATTTATTTTCTCCAGTCTTCTACTGTGCTCCTGGTACAGAACAAAATCAAATACTCTGGCTGTGTGCAGCATAAACAACTTCAGAACAAAATGGCTAGTAAGCTGCTGGACAGACTGCTACCTGAAGAAGAAGAAAGCTTGCTTCTCTTCTTTCTGGAGAACTTTAATGTCACATTGCAAGCTCTACTCACAGAACAATTTCAAACAGCACTAAACCACCAGTACTTGCTCACACGTTGGAGTTCAGCTCTGATATAAATTCACACCAAGGCCATTTTCAGATACTGTTTTCCTATGCTCTCATGAACTGTTAGTTGTCTGGGCTCTGCTAGCAAGATACAAAAAGTGGTGATGTTTCTTAAGTACACAACAAACTGAACTATTACATGGGGATTTTTCCCTGCAAACTGAAAAATCTGTAGCTGAAATCCTGTGTAGGACTTAATATAAAAAGGAGGTTTTAGGAAACAGTCAGTATATGGAGTCAATTTAATTGCAAAACTTAGAGTAGCAGTAAGATGGCACAGTAAAATGGAGTCTCAAACAGATCTGGACTGTGGAACTCAACTCTTTAAGAACAGCCTTTAGCCTCAGGCTGCAGCACTTTCAGCCTTCAGCAGGTTCACACCTGGCTGAGTGACAGATAAAAGCTCACTTGGACATGAGTGGCTGCTCACTGGCTGCAGTGTTGCAGCAAACAAGCTCATAAAATGTGGACAGAATTAGGTGAAAGAAGAAAGTATTCTCTAGGTTGTGTTACATTTTGTCACTTTAAAAGTAGCTATTATGCCTTTGTATCAATGTCAAATGTCTAAACCTTCTGAAAGCTGAAACACTACAGACCTTTTTCCTGAAATTTTAGACAGCTGGAACAAAATCATTTTTTGTTAGTGGCATATTTATTTCTAATGCTCATCATAGTGACTTTCTGTATTGGTCACCTGAGCTTCTATGATGCAACTAAGAATAACATAATATATATATAACTTCTACTTCTCAATTTTGGAAGCTAAATTAAAAAATAATATATTGAGATGTGTTAAAAATACAGATTATCCCATCAAACCCACACTTTTCACAGAATCAGGCTCTAAGTTGTAAACATGGTCTTGGAATAGAAATGATGGGGTTTCAGAAATGAGATGCAGCTTGGGCACAAGTTTTGTGACGTGCAGCTGCCAGCTGACCCCGAGGTACGGCACACACAGTCCCCCTTCTGCACAGCCCCAACTCTTGCTAAGGCTATTTGCACATATTTAACCACTGTTTAATAGTCTGATGCTTAATACTAAAATTTTGTATACCTTGCAATTTTCCTCTGCCCATAGCAGCTTCAGAAATTACATACTGAAGAGAAAAAATATTTAATACAGTCATTCATGGGTGAGTGAGAAAGGCATTTTCCACTTTGATTTCTGCAGGATGAACTCTGAGCTTGGTGCCATGACACTATTTTTGGTGAATTAAACACCAGACTAGAAGTCAGAGCTGTTCTACTGCCTGCCTTGTGACTGTCCTGTCACATAATGTTAAGAAAATCACTTCACCTCATGCTGTTACAAAACACAAGCAATACCAAAGCATATGCCTTCTGTTTGAAGGCAACCCTGAGGTGAGGCTGCACAGCAGACCTGACTGCCATTCCGATCAACTACAGCAAAAGGTCAGATTGTGGAGCAGAAGACAGCCTACTGGCTTCTCGGAGGCAATCTGCTGAATGCACGAAAGGGAGAAAAGGATCAGATGCATACAGACATTACAAAGCCTATTGAGTGCCAAGCTGTTACTCAAAGACAGGTCACACCTAGCATCAAACAGTGCTTTAAAGGACCTAGGAGCAGCCTCTGCCTACATACACACAGAAACCTACTGCTACCGTCCCTCTGTTTTGACAGAGCTTTAAAATGAATCCGTTGGAAGTAAGACCCAGAATCCTAAACAGAGATTACTAAAGAACTGAAGACTCACTCACATCCAAACTGCAAGTCTACGTATTTGCTGGCAGACATTTGTGCTATTCTCTCTGAAGCAGAACATAGTGGAGGAAATCCTTCTGACCCCAAATGGGCATGCCTTCACATTGCATCATAGTAAGCTGCAGATCAGTATGTTTGGCATAAGTCCTTTGTAAAAAGAATTGACTAACTACTTTTAAGATGTTAAGGGCACAATCCAGATTACCAAGGATATCTACATTCAGAAATACTTGTTTTATTTAGTTTCCTGCTTTAGGAGAAAAGATCTCCTGCTTGATCTGGAACTGGAAAAATACAAAATGTTAAGCGCATCTATTAATACTTGAATGAGAGTCAATATACAATCTATTAATACTTGAATGAGAGTCAGTATACGCAGCAGTGGAATCTCAAACATCTTCAAACAATTATGCACACAGACAAGTATTTTCAACCTTGTCCATCTCCCCACACTTCACAAGGAATACAACAGCCTCAGATCAGAGGCCTGGAAGAAATGAAAAAAAACTTAATGCCCCATTATATCAGTTCCAGATTTCATTCCAGAAAAACACAACAGTCCTAACTAGCTATTATCTTCAGCATCACGTCAGCAACAAATTGTTACTGCACATTTTTTCCTCTTGGTAAGCTATAGCAGTTTGTCTAGCAGGAATCTGATGTAAGTATCTCCCAGTAATGCAAAAGTCCACTTGTTCAAACTTTCAATCCTTGTTCTACTTAAACTGTGCTTTCTGTTCTGATTTCTTCCACTGCTCACCACTGTAACACTATGAGCACCTTTCTAACAATGTATGCCTATATGGATTCATCCAAGTTTTGAAACTCTACATGCTCTTCTTGGTTGATGCTATTTTTCTAGTCTCCAGAACCTTTAAACTGCTAAACTCTTAACACCGCATACAGATAACCAACTTTGCATACAGCTCAAGTACACTAAAGATGCTGACCACACACTAAAAAGCAGCAGCATACTTTTTTGATGAAGGTGACCATCCCTCCTACCCATAATTGTTACACCAAAGAGGTCTGTCATTTGATCAGGGCAAAAAACTGTCAGTGCTCCAAGAGCAACATCAGAAGGGAACACTTCCATCACTAAGGAGAAATGCTGCAAACTTAGTATCAAGAGTGATCTGCTCCTAGAAGAACATTTCAAGTCTTTCTGTGATGCACTGAAATGGGTCACATATTAAAATACTAGCAATAGGAAGCACAAAAGACTTAACATTTTATCAAATCATGATTCTGCATTGTACTTTGTGCAACTCTGAGTGCAGAACATACACCTGATTCTTACAATTCAGAAGTCAGAAACACTAAATGTATACCAGAAGTGTTACAGAGAATAACTGATCTCTTATTATCACACATGGGGTGTGTAACATGAGAGCAGTAAAGACAGAGATGTGCCTCAATCTGAAGGATTTCTTTAGTTTGCATGTTTGTATATAATCTATTTACAAAGGATTGTGATGGAATGATGGATGTTTCTCATTAGAATATCCTACAGTGCTTAGCAAGAATTTTACTGACTTCTGTGCAAAAATCTAAGATTTAATATTGTCCTAATTTTCAAATTTCTGTCACCAGTACTTAAGAACTACAGATAAAGATAACCAGGAAATAAGTGATCTTTCCTAGAAGTACAGCCCACTAACAAACTACATTCTACTATCTGTAAGAATCCCCTCACAGCTGCAGAACTTGAGCATTACAGCAGAGTGCTTACTGTCTCCCTGAAGCCAGAGGATCTAATGCAATTGCATGTTGTGTGAGTTCAAGGATGAAGGACTTTCTGTAACATCTGCTGGAAGCACATTCATTGTGTAACTACAAGTCACACAGCAAAAGGTCAGAATTATTCTCCTGATGAACAAAAAGAATGCCAAGTTGTGAAAGAAACATTCAGGGAAAAAAGCCAGCCTAATTCAGTTCTGCTAAACACAGTGAAAAGAACATAGGAGTGCAGACATTGTGATCTTGTATCTCATCATGAACAGAGCAGGGCTGCCACTGAAGAGTCAACTTCAAACAAAAACATTAGATTAGTTGCCGACCTACCCAATTTTTGTTTTCTACCTCAGAGCCTTAGTTTTATGTCAGTCAAAAACTAATTGTGCCAGCTGGTATAAGTAGATCTTGCTTCATCTAAGAATTCTGTCACTTACACTTTCAGTGTCCCACTTGGTGGAATGATAAATACTTAAAAGCTGTTTTATAAGGAGCAATTTCAAAACATACGTGTTAAAGGAATTATTTTTACAGCATAGCATTTATAAAGCAGCATTTTCTTATGGGAAACAGCAGGAAACAATATCTCAGCACTGAACATACTACAGAGGTTTACAGGAATATAAGGTGTTACCTGACTTATCATGAGAAGCTTTAGTTGAGAAAGATAACAGGTATCCTTGGCCACACTCACAAAAGCATTCAGCAGGCTGTGATGGTATTACAAAGAATAATGCTACCCAAAAGATTACATTCTACTGCTTTTTTAAATCTTCCCATTATGCTTTTAAATTTTATCTTCTCTTCCAACCTGTTGCAATAAGCCTAGCAGCAAATCTGATTGTGAGACTCAGATTGGGTAGCAGCAGAAACTGGTGAGCAAAAAAAAAAAGTCCGTTCATCCCTTCTTTCTTTTCACCATCCCAAAGAGAAAAACTGCTTTAGATAAACAAGGATGGAAAGGCAAATTGTTAGCATTTGTAAGTTTGTCCTTTGTACCGAAAGCTTTTGGGGGATGTATTACCGTGCATATAGAGCAGTTGGGAATATTTTTAAGTTTGCTGAGTTTGAATGGACATGGGGATCACATGGTTGCCTCTACTAATACAACTTTCCTCAGAACCCTAAGTTGCACAAGCAATATAATTAGTTCTTATTTTGGTATTTTAAACAGCAGGAAATGATCTTTCCTCCAGCCTTGTGGTCAATTAATGGAAGTGTGTGCAGGTAAAAGTAGGAGGAGGGGAGTCCAAAACAGCATAACTGCAGCCTGGTTTTAAATCCTTATATTTCTTGTTCTTTGGAGCACCTTCAATTAAGATGAACTAAGACTAATACTGGCCATGTTAGATGGGAGATGCACTTTTTGTGCATTTTTATTTCTAAAGCTGAATTAGTCCTTTTCTATGTCCAAGTGATGTTAAGCACAGTTTGAGGAACTTCACTACTGAAAAAGAGCCTGCAATCTCATTGTATGGTAACTGTTGAGTCGCAGCTGAACCACTGATTGATCACCTGGGGAAAAGACCAGTCAGCCCTGGAGCACAGGTGAAGGCAATTCAGCTGTGTGACTGGAAGGGGGGGAGCCTGGCTGCACCTCTCTTAGACACCATTTAAGGGCTGACTGACACTGGGGAAGGTTGGAGGTTCTTCCTCTGTGGAGTCCTTCCTGTAAGCTGAGATCTTCAGAGGTGGGTGAGCGCTTTTCCTTTTGTAATGCCCAATCTTTCCAATTGTAATATCATTCTACTTGTGCCGGTCTTTCTAATTATAACACTCAAAAGTTATATCCATAAAAAATTCCATGTTGAAATTTCTCACAGATGTTTTCCCCACAGCTTTCTCCCACCACACCCTGATGATGCTCATTTTCCTTCTACTCTATTTTGTTCACTTTAGCTGGCTGTCAAAACAATTAAACTGTAGCATCTGTGGAAGGAAAGCAGTTCCATAAGCACACTATATAATTTCATCTATCAATTACTGGAGTCTCAGGTCAGTGCAATTTTTCTGATATATGAAACTTAGGACTACTTGTAATAGCACTTAAAAGCACATTTTGCTGCAACAGTATTCTGTATTCTAAAGAACAGTAGTGGGCTTACTTACCCTGGACTTGAGGGAACCTCCCCAATTTTCATCCACATACCTCTAGGACAGCTCCTGCATAAAGCTGCAACAACATACAGAAGCTGTTAATAAAAGTATAAACTACCTGTTTGCTTACGGCACGTAATCTATTGATCTGAGCATCAATATCAATTCATTAGATTTGATACTGAAATATTTCATCTATTTGTCTCTGAGAACAAAGTGAGGTTGAGCTAACCTCAGTGCCTGCACTTATATATCAGTCATCTTAGTCACCTATGCAAGGTAGCCAGATTCACTGCCCTTAAAACAAAGTGTAAGTTCATTTCAGTTCTATAAAAGGTAGCATCTCAGTAAAAATATAGATGTTGCTCTTGTATAAGGTCACACTTTTAAACTTTGTCTGGGAACGTGCACCTGGCTCTGAAGTACGGTGAATCTTAAATACAAGGTAGCAGCAGATTTTTCCTGCTACCAAAATAGAGCTTCCTACTGTAAAGCTTGGCATTTTCATCTCAGAAATAGCTGTCAATGCTGTTTACCAAATCACATCCTTCTAGCTGTGGAACTCCTACTTAGAGAGAAGCTGATAGAAAAAGCTTCAGTTAAACAGTCTTACTTCAATTCTATAAACAGTGAATACTTCTACTCCTGTTTTCTGATAGCAGTGTTTTCATAACAAATGTGAAAGTCCAGACAGAAAAACATGACAGTGCTGACATGAAGTAAAATTAATGTTTGACTTAACTTGTGGAGACGTGTAATTAAAAATATGCTTTCACTTTGAAATTTAATAAGTGCTAACCCTCAAAAAAGGAGTGAAAACCAGACGCAACGTGACAGAAAGCTCCAAGTGAGACAACTTTATTAAAACTTCATCCCCATCCACACTGGCAGTCTGGGTGGCGGGGGAATGCATCTGCAGTTCAGAATATGACTCTTCTGATTTTTGGTTCAATTCAGTACTGGTGTAAATGCTGTGGATCAGAACACATAAAATACTCCATACTCATCTGCAAGGAAATTACAGCTTCTTGCCTGACCTGAACAAATCAGTAATCATTACTTCCACAGGAAATGGAACTAAAAATACTACACTGGAATATGTATGTAGAAGAGCCTTTCAGAAACTTAACTATGTGCAAGATTTTCAACTAAACATTAGATTTAAGAGTAAAACACACTTTGAATGTTAAAACCCTGGGCTATAAAATAATACTTGAGATCAAAAATACAGTTAAGCTTTTTTTTTTTATTCCCCAAATTAAAATATTAAAAAGACACAGAGATATATATATAAATCTCAGATACTAGCTTGCATAATTAAATTTCTCTGGATTGAAATCATTAAAGTTTTAAGATGGAGGAGTTACATACACTGAATAGTGAGATTTTTAAACTTAACCTGTGCCTCCATTTATTATCCTTTTAAAAGCATTCCAACAACAATTACGTTGGCAACCCTGCATTCAGATGTTACTTTGTGTGCTTGTTCATGCACCGAGCATTTCTCCTGGTTCTATATGCTGACAATTACTTGCATTTTTCCGTCAAGAATTAGTATAAAGAAATAGAGGGGTAATAGCCTTTTTCCATCTGTTCACCAATTCTGTTCTTTATGGGCACAAAGAAGTAAGCACAGCAAATTTAGGACAATGGTAACATGAACATTTTTCAGTTCTCTTTACTGCAAATAATTCTTCCAGTTTATTTTCTTCCTTTCAAGTAAGAATTCCTATGGAAGCAAGATCACTGTGAAGATCTGAAATGTAAGACATTACGTGATTACAGAATACTCCTGCTTCGTAACTCCTAGCCATTAACAGACACAAATGAAGTTTTAGCAAAGAAAAAAGTGCAATGACTGGTGCTTAAAAATATTTTGAGCTTCTATCCCTGCTGTAACTGAAGCCCAACTGTGCTACTTCAAAAAAAAAAAGTTCAGATTCATGCTGGGACAAGCAGCTGCTCTCTAGATGGCTAGACAAAAAAAATCAATTGACTTCATTTGTAACTCGAACAAAGGTGTCTTTTGCAGGAAAGGCAGGTTTATTTGCATCACTTTGGCCACAACAAGAGAATAGTTGTGAACATCTTCTGCCCCTACCATTCCATCATGTCCAGAGCAGACTGCTCTGAACTTTGATTGCTTCCTCATGAAGGCATAGACTGTTCAAATATGACTAAGAATGACGTGTATCATTCAGAATGGAGGCATACAAACATGACGAGTCAGTTCATCGCATAATGCTTAACTTACGAGCTAATTCACTTCATAATGCTTCGCTTGTTTTAGCGTTCATGAAAGTGAGTATAGTGCTGCAAGCAACGAAATAAAGGCTCTAAATTGTTACTGGTGTCCATTTAGTTAGGATTTCCAGGCTGACTCACGTCTGCATCTATATAAATAACTGCTTTTTAAAAACCTGCTAACTGTATGCTTTCTAAGGCTCTTGTGACAAAGACTGCACTTCTTCCTTGTCCTTTGCAAAGCTACGACTTGGGTTAAGACTCGTTCATTCATCATCATCATATGCTGCTACATCAACAGTGACAAAAAGGAAAGTTCTTTTACAATACATTTAATTATTCCCCAATTTTATCTCATGGGTTTCCTCTAACTACTGACTAAGCCTGACCCTGCACATGTTATACAGTGACACTCAACTTGGATTTGTACGCATTTACAATCAGTTAAAATTTACAGTACCATCATGTTTTAAAACATGCAATGTGCTGGGTTGTTAATATAAAGGCACACATGAGTGAAGAGCTGCCTCACAGAATCTTGATATTGCAGGAATACTATATTTGATATTCTTGAACTGTCAAAACTATCAATTCTTTTTTTTTTTTTTTAATAGAAAACTTGATTCATTGAAATAAAGAAATACACAACAACATATAAAATGTTTTATTTTCTGTGAGGGAGAGAACTGAAAACTTTACTCTTTCCCTAAGGACCAAAGATGGACAAGAATCTGTGGGTTAGGAGAGCAGCAGTCAGAAAACCTCACTGTCAGGAACAGAATGAACTGATGTTCTGAAATGCAGAGAGCCAGCAAAACCATTGCTACCATACAGATCATTCTGAAATGAAGTCACTGGTAAATTTAGCTACAAAGAAACTCTTCTCTTTCACATTTTGTGAAGGGAGATGTCCAACTTTAAGAGTCTGGAAACAAAGAATCAAATAGCCAAAAAAATAGTGTTATTTGAATTAGTGTATTTCCAGCAGAATCTAAGCACTCATTTATTTGCAAGGAAAGCAATTCAAACTGGAATTCCAAAGGAAAATAAACAAACAAAACAAAAAAAAACAACCATGGGATTGTGGGTGTTTGAACACTGATAAGTTGCTGAGAAAGACTGCAGAATCCTGCAGAATCTTTATCCTTGGACATCTTCAGAATTTAACCAGAAAAGGCTCTGAACTCTGCTTTGGGTTGGAAATTCTTCTGTTATGTACACACATATCAGAGCTGTGTGTTATCATTCCAATCTCCAGAACTGGAGATTGGAGAATTAGGAAATGTATTACCTAAGGCTGTGTGAGTGTTGGTATCAACCCAGCTCCTTGTTGCCGTATCGTGTCATCATTCTTGTGCTTTCAAACCAAGGATCTGAAACTCCCCAGACAACAATTCTTCCCAGTGGATCAGGTTTTGGCTCTGCTCTTTGCAATGGCTTGGTGCAAGGACAAGTGAACAGGAAATGTGACACAGGGGTGTGCAGGAGAAAACGTAGAAGTTGGGCACCTAGCGGTTAGGTAACTTTGGACCTCTGTGGGAGCAGAAAGGCAAAGTGGAATAGAGGATAAGCATGGCAGAGAAAAGGCTCCTGTGTACAAGCTCATACTTGAACCAAGCGAGCAATTGTACATAAGCTAAAAATTAGATAGAAAGTCAACAGATTTCAAGCTCTGGTTTTGAAATATGCTGTCTGATTAATTCTGCTATCTAGCCATCTATTTGCCTCCAGAAGTATAATCTCTAAATACCTTTCTTCTCTGGAATCTCTGCTTTCATTAGAGCAGAAAGAATCTTTGGAGATAGAAAACACTAAGAATGGAACTCATCAACTATTTACTTGACATTGTGCATTTAATTAATTTGGAAACTGTACTTTTTGAAGTTGTTCCAACAAACGTAGAGTCAATCATTTTATCCCGATGTATACTCAAATGAAGGAGGTCAAACTTAATTAATTAAACATTCCACTTGCCAGCACAGATGAACATACACAATTTTAACTCACATTTAACAAATCCACATTTATTGTTTTTCTAAAATTCTTTCTCACTTCAGAATAGAAAGAAGTCTCCCACAGTTGAGGCTCATCCTGCTACAGACAGATCAATGCCTTTTATCTTAGTTTGTCTGAAGAGATGAACCTTCAGTGACTTTGACCCAAACAAAAAATAAGTTTTTCTATCTTAGGCACAATAACCCACCTTAAATTTCAGCGATATTTTAGCGATGTATATTGTTACATCTGGTACAAGTTGGGAAAAAATACTATTGATTCTCGTTATCTTAGCAATGCAGAAGCCAGACTGTCCAAAAAATTATTAAATCATGCTTTGACAGTTTATTATATTTTGACAATCTTGAATACATGCACAAGAAGGATAAAAAAGTCTAAATTTCAGACCCCTTTGCTGAAATCTTTACAGGGGCAATTACCCATCTCTGAGGAACTTTGAAAGAATGCGTATGGACTCTTTGTATCAATACGTTTACCTTGTTTTACAGAAGGCTTACACACTAGAAACAACATTGCATGTAGGTAGTAGACACATAAGATGTTACCCATAAGAGTTTGCCATATATGCCATACATTTTAATACCTCAAATTTCCAGGTCAAGTTTTGCTTACAGCAGATGTTATCTAATTCAGCAAACTGCACAGCATTAACCATTAGAAATACTTGACAATAGACATTTTAAATGCCATAGAACAACACATCTTTGTGTGCAAAATATATTTCAAAGCTCCATTTAGAAATATTTGTGAGGGCTGTTGCAATACCACACAGCACAACTATGATGATTAATGGATGGCCGACTTCATCATACAGTTAATTCCTAACATTGATTGAAATTTCAATACACATATATTGCTGAGATAAGTCTAAGATTATAATATACAATTAATGGAATATGCTTATAGCTATGCTTGAAATGATCACATGGCATAAGTGAAAGCTGCAGATGGAGTGCAGCTATTTTCGGCTACTGCGAAATATGGACAATCTCTCCTGCTACTACAATTTCACGCACAGTTAGCTTCACCTCCATTTCATCCTTCTACGTTTTACACACCAGCAGTACTCTGCGTCTGACAGACTGAGGCTTAAAACTTGCAGCTGTCTAAAGCAATACAGTTTAAGCTACCTTCTGAATGAGTCTGCAGCTGGATACAAAATCTTTTGTAGAGGGGAAATAACCAAAAGAATTTCTTTTCATTTTACCTACAGTACAATTATGAAGTAATGAAAATATTTCATTGGACAGATGGCAGCAGAAGAGTGAGACACATACTGGGCGACCAGAGCACCTCACAGCTATTTTCCACCACGTCAATTCACAGAATATTGGATCAATAACAAGATGAGAATTAATAAATACCTTTCAAGGATATGAAAGAACTGAGTTCCACAAATGTACACATGTGGGCTTGCACTGATGTTACTCAGCACAAAGTATTTTAGGACTGGGCATATTTCACAGATCGTTTTCAAAAACTGTTAATGATACAAAAAAATCCCAGATTTCTAACCCTCCCCACATACTTTTAAGGAGAATTAACTATAAATCCTGAAGTCTGTGCTGGAATTCTAACAGCACACATGGTGTCTGTAACATGGATAGCTAGCGTGTTGCCTTGCAATAGCAAAACCTACTCATGTGATAAAAAAGCTAGGCTGCATACTGCAGGCATGCTTAAAAAAAAAGAGAAAGATTAAAGACTCCTCTCTTCTGTGGATGTTCAATTGTTTAAGTGATTGTACTACAAAACCCTGAGCACCAGCACTCTGGAACTTGGCAACAGATGAGGCTGCTGACCAGCAAGTCAGGTATCTTACACGTAGATGCAGGTTCTTAGAGTGAGATTAAAAAATTCATTCAAGCAAAAGGATAGGGAAGAACGCTTTTAAGATTTTAAAAATCTGTTCACTCCCAACTATCAAACAGTCAGTAGAACAAAGATTTAAGAGTAAAATCATAAGCCCAGTTACAGATGCCTATTATAAGTGGCATTATGTTAGACCACGAGTCAATTCAAAATGTGATGACTCTGAATACAATTTGTTAAGATATTAATATTCATGCTAAAAACTCCCAGCACTAATTTTCTGCTGGCTAGTCTGCAGGGGGATTCACCTGGCACAAATTTCAGAAATTCAGCAAATACGAACAACAGATTTCCAAACAGCGGCCGTGTGTGAGCATAGTAATATCAGAAATCCCACACTCTGAAACAGCATTCAAAAGAATATTAGGAATGATGCTGTAATTTAGCACTCAAGCATATAATCATGATGGTAGAACAATCCAATATGTCTATTCAGCAGCAGATGACTCATGTTTGCTACAAAACCCTAGCAAAAAGTGAAACCAAGCAACCTAATGCAAACAGATGAGAAAAAAAACAAACTTCTATTAAACAATCTCCAGGTTCCTATGCACATACAATAAATTCTGGCTCACAGCGAAGGAATATGTCGAACAACCTTGAGACTCCTTCCAGCTCTGTGCTTTCTGTTCTATGCTGAGCGTGACTAAAATGGAAAAGACTGCATATATTTTTAATGTAAAGCCCTAATCACAAAATGGCACCTGCTCAGTCTTACACAAAAAGCGCAATCACCTACAAGGTGAAATCTAGGCCTGATTCAGGATAATCAGAAAAAATATCTATTGATTTAAATTCTGTTCTTGTTTGATCCAAATTTATTAGTGCAAAAATGTTTATGACACAACGTGACACTTACGAGTAAATTACAAAAAAATTAAGACAGATTTCTTCCCACTCATCTGGTTTAAAACCCACCTTTCTGGTTTCCAGCTGAGCTTCTTCTTGGCAGCACTGCCTACAGAATGGATCCAACTGATTCAAATTGAACTGTCCAAGAAGGTTGCAAGAGCTGCAGAGCAAATTACTGGAGAAGCCAAGTTCCCTGCAAGCTTCTGATGACAGCTGTGCTCCATATGCGTTTATCTGTAAATCAATACAATATTACACTTTAGTATTAAATCAGTTGTTTTAATAAGAAAGCTTTTAGATGCTTTGACCATCAGAATTACATATTTTGCGAACATTTTACTGTAACACTTAACTGTCTGCTCATGAGTGCAAACCATGACCTTATTTTGAGAAGTAGTTTTAAAGCTAATAGTAAATTCTAGACATCATTCACAACATGTATGTTTTAAGGTATCAGGTGTTCATATACGCTTCTACCACTCCAGTGTCTCTCTAGTGTCTGCTCCAAAGATAGCACAACAAAAAGCAGCTGTAATGAATCAGCTGCAGCTCTCATGAGACAATTCCAATAAACATCCTGATACTAGCAGACTTGGAAAATAAGTCTTACACCTGAGCTTGGGAATGATGAATTGGATCAAACTGCTGAACAGTGTATACAAGAAGGATTGTGATTTCATTTCTTTTTTGCTTTGGAAAAATCACATGCTACTGCAAGTGTAGATAAAAGCCCTGCAGCTGCTTAACATCAGCAGCTCAGTTGGCTCCTGGGCAGAACACCTATTCTGCTTTTAGTGAGCTGATAACACAGTGTTGCCATCCCTGCACTGAAATGATATCATCTGTTCTTTGTTCTTTTCTGCTTTCACCTTCTCACTGCCCTGCAGAAGGACTGATCAGTCCCTCCCTTATACAGCTTGCAGTCTTTCCTTCCAGGTGCACACGGGGAAAGCGAGGGAGGACATAACAAAAGGAGATCCTTTCCCCATGTGCTTCTCAGATGGGGTGAAAAGATCTTGGTCAAAAAGTAGAAAACAACCAAACAAAAAAAAGAACAAAAGGTAAGAGAGCAAACTCCAATAAAAGGGCCTGCAGCACCTCTGCGTTCAGAGAAGCCCCATCTGAACACCAGCACGCTGCAGCGGTGACAGCAGAGCAGTCAACGCATTGTTCTGGGCCAGCAGACGGTGACAGCAGAACCACGTTTCTCATTCACGTAAGACCATCTCTTCTCGGTATTTCTCCTCCAGTTTTAGTGTCCCGATTATTGCGCTACCCCATAATAACGCTAACTAACAGAAGCGCTAACGTTTGGGCGAGACCCGCCGGCCCCGCGCGAGGTCGCATCCCGTCACAAGCCGAGCCGCACCTCAGCTCTGCGTTCTCCCGCACGGCGCTGCTCGCGCGCCCGTCGCACGACCGCTTTGCGATCATGTTAACACAGTTAACACACAAAAGCAATCGCAGCACCGTTACAAACCGCCTCAGGAAGGACCGAACAGTGACAAAACTTCGGAACGGGTTTTCGGCCCGCTTCCGGCTTTCGCCGCCCGCAGTCGGTTGCCGGGATCTCGCCCGCCGCCCTGGGGCACGCACCTCAGGGCAGCCCGCAAACCTCTGTTCCCGCGGAGCGCAGGAGCCCCGCGCGGCGCCCCGGGGCCGGGCAGGGCCGCTCCGCTTCCCTCCGCGGGACGCATTTCCCTCCCGCCCGGACCGATCCCCGCTCCTCGCACGGAAGCGCCGCTGCGCTCAGCCCCGACCCCGCTCACCGCGGGCAGCCCCAGCAGCAGGCACAGCCAGCAGCGCCCCAGGGCCGCCAACTCGGCGGCCGCCGCCATCTTGGAACCGAACTGCCGGCAGTGCGGCGGGCGGGCCGAGCGGGGACCTCGGGCGCTATGGTGCCCTGCGCTGCCTGGGGCGGGGCGGCGGGCCGGATCGCAGGCGGCAGGCGAGAACGGCCAGCGCGGGACGTCTGCTGGGAGTCCGCAGCGACGCCCACTTTAGCCTGCTCAGTACTGTGCTCTACGGCCAGGCTAGTGGAGGAGATTCTTCCCGGCCCCAATCCGGCACTCACAACGCGGTCCCGAGGCGGGACCCTCCCCCGCTCTGGAGACCCGCAGCCAACAGACACGCAGGCCCCCAGCACCGGCGATTGACAGCCCCGCCGAGCAATGACGGTGCGCTTCTCCCGAGCGCCGCGGCGCGGGCGCCGAATGCGAGCCGGGTGGGCGGCGGGACTTCGGGAGGCACCGCCCCACGGCGGCGGGCCGCAAGGGGGCGGGGCGGCGGCCGGGCCCGACACGAGCGCGAAGGGGGAGAGTCCGCGGCGAGCGGGCGGGGCGTCGGTCGAGCGCGGCCAATCCGGAGGCGGGAGGGGCGGGGCGGAGGAGGCTCCGCCCGATGGCGGGCGGGGGGGCGGGCGCGCGGCCGGGCGTTCGGTTGCTGAGCAGCGCGCGCAGGCGGGGGAGGGGCGCGTTAGTGGCGGCCGTGCGGCGCTCGGGGCCGGGCCGGGGCGATGTGAGCGGGCCCTGCGCGCGCCTCCCCTCGCTCGCGGCGTCGGAGCGGCGGCTGCCGCGGCTCCCGCCCGCCCGCCCGGCCGGGCCCCGCGTTATGTCGTGATCCCGGGCGGGCGGCGCCGCCGGGGCTGCCGATGGGGCTGCTCAGGATCATGCTGCCGCCCAAGTTGCAGCTGCTGGCCGTGCTGGTGTTCGGGGTGGCCGTGCTCTTTCTGGAGAACCAGATCCAGAAGCTGGAGGAGTCCCGCGGCAAGCTGGGTGCGTGAGCGAGCGGCGGCGGGCCTGGGCCGGGCGGCGGGGAGGGCCGGAGCGGAGCCCCGGTGGCCGCTTCCCGCAGAGGGCCCGGCCCGGCGGGCGGGGGGCGCTCCGCCGCTGTGCCCCTGCGCCGGGGCCGCGCCGCGCGGCGCCGAGCGGAACGCGACCGTGTGCGGTACGGCGCCGTCCTGGCGGCGGGGAGCTGCCCCGGGGCGCCGCCTCGGGCCGCGGCTTCGGGAGCTGAGGTTAAACGTCGGGCTCGGGAACTCCGGCGTGAGATTCGTTCTTCCGTTTCTGCTGGAAAGTCCTGTAGGGTGACAGCCGCGCTTGGTTATCGGTGCCGCAGAACTTGTGCGCGATGCACGGTGCTGGCGGATCTCGAGGCGTGAAGCACGTACCCGCGCAGCCGGCTCTGTGCACCGGAGCTCAGCGCGGGGTGGGAGGCCCGGTGCGCCGGGACTGTCTGATAGGCTCTGCTGGGGTGCTGTCCCACGTTGTTTGGCTTTATAACGCGCTTAGACCGCGAACACTTCAACTTCGTAGGAATCAAAGCGCCCTTATAACGCTGAACTTGAGTTCTAACTCTGAGCGGGCTGTGAGCACCACGAGAAGCTTCCCCCCGAGCTCCTGGCACGGCTCCTGAGCTGGGCTGGCTGAGCGCGCTGGGACCTCGCAGCTCTGCACTCCTCTCCCATCCACCTGGAATTGGCTGTGTGGCTCTGTGAGCAGCATCTCTCAGCTCTTCAAGTTACAGGACGGTTGTGCTCTGAGTATTTTTCAGTTGAAATGTGTTGTAATTATCGTCAGAGTATAATCACAATAGCTGTAAACAAAATTTTGAGGAGGAGAATGAGAGAAATGGGAACTTAATTCTGAGTACATGTTGGTGCTCATGGTACAGAAGTATTTTGTATACACTTGCTTTAGGCTGGTTGGGGCCAGCGGCTTTGGTTCCTCCATTACTGGCATGGTTATATTAGGGAAATCCAGCTCTTGGCATTGGGAGGGTTGGCATAACGCAAAGTGAGAACAGAGTTTTGCTGGAGAGACTTCCTTTACCTCCACAATAGGTACGCAGTAGGTATGAGTAAGTTAAGTATTTGGAGGATTAAAATATGCAGCTCATGCTGCTCTAGGAAAACCATCTAATTATTGTGTTCTGCTGATTTTGTTTGCTGATTTTATAAGGAGAAGGGACGACTATTTTAAACTTTACAGAAGGTATAATGGGAAGATTTACTTACCGGGGTTCTCTAAAACCTGCCTAAGGAGGGGAAAAGGAGCTGTTTCTGCAACAGCTTTGAGTTCAGGTTCTGTTGTTTAACTTGAGTGTATTCAGACAGCGGGAAGCTCTTCAACAAAGAATGTCTCCTTTTTCCATATTTTGCATATATATTTTAAGACTGGTGAATGTTAATGTTTCACTGCAGAAATCACTGGTCAGTGATGGTATTACTACAGACCTGTAATATGGAAAAAGATTTTCTCTGTGTTGAACTAATGAGCTGGCCTAATGCACTTCCATTATTCTTCCTGCCCCCTTCATAGTGGCTGTGTGTGTGAACTGATGCTGGGGTGTGGTGGTAATGGAGCAGATTCGGTTGTGTGTCAGCGGGCTCCTGGTGTTGGGAGTGCTATGGCATGTGATGTGGTTTGGTTTGCTGGGTGCTTTTCGTTGTTTGTGTGAATACATCAGATGATGAGCTGTCATCCTGGAAATTGTGAGGATTAGCCTATGGCTAGGAAAGGGGAATGAATTCAGATCTGATAACAAATAGAATGATTCTGCAATTTTATCAGCAGGTCTAATAGTTTTTGGTCAGACTTTTTGAGTTTCGTTCAGTTTATTCACAAATGGGCAACTGCTGCTTCTGTACCAAACAGTTGGCACGAGGCTCAATTTCTGTTCAACATTTTTAAGCATCTTACCTGTGATGTGAATGTAGTGTGTTTCTGGAGGAAGAAAGAGAGGGAACCTCTGTGTTCCTCCAAGTGTGATTCCCTTACATAAGTAAAATTTCACCATTGGAAATTTTTAATTTGTGAAGTTTATAGAAGTAGAAGCACATGACCATCATAAATGTTTATGTTGCATCTTTCTCTCTGATAAATTGGAATTGTAATATTGTTTAAAAATGTATGTGGAAAGCCATGGTTTTCTTTATCGTGTGAAAGATAACTCTAATTGAAAAATAAAGGAAATATTTGTTGTAATCTTTGCTGCTGTTGGATTTATTAAGCTCTTTTCAGATGGTCTGTGGGGGTGAGATCACAAACAGGGCCTGTCACAGTCCTATCTCAAGTACTTTTGGGTGAGCTATTCGTCATTTGTATTATTTTCCAGTTTGCACATCACAGGCAGCTAAATCAGCAGCATGGGCAGGCTGTGGCCAGTCAGGACTTCAGTGTTGAAGCACAGGTCAACTCTGCAGTGGGAGCACTTCTACAAAGTGCCAAACTTGAGGCTCATTATGTATTATTTCAGTGTATGAAAGGCCAAGGTTCTTTTCCTAAACCAAGGAAAATAAACACAATTAATGATTAAATGTTTGCCAAGTTGCAAAGTTTCATTATTTTTTTTTCTTTCATCAGTTGATTCTGCTGGAATAATCCTGTTCTATGCACCGTGCAGATACATAGCAAACCTCTGCAGTTGAATGTTTTAACTTACAAAGCTTTCTTGAAATGTGTGTGTTTACTTTTTTGGGATGTTAAACTAATTTATTTATTTTGCTTTCATTTGGAAAAAAGCCCAACTGTCACTAGTTTTGCCAGTCGTGTGTGTTTGGAAACTCACCTGGAAAGTTTCTTAAATTGTCCCTCATAATATAACATGCATGCTTCTTTACTGTATTATTTATGCTTGGGTCCCATTTATAAACAGTTTGATTGTTGGCAGCTCTGGCTACGCATGGCTGTGCAAAAGGTTTACCAGCATTTCTTTGAAATACAACTCTGTTGCCCAATAGTTACTATTTTCTTTGTAGCAGCCTGAGGCACTCTTCAGAAACTCTTTTCTCATATGCTATGTTTCCAGAAATAGCAGTTTTAATGCTGCTTTCTCACTGTACCTACAGCCAGTGAAAGGCTCTCACACTTGGCCTTGCTGGTGCCCTTGTGCTTTTTCATTTAGTCTCCTTTCTGTTCCCCTTTACCCCCCCCCCCCCCCCCCTTATCCCAGACACTTTGGAGCAAATTTGAAACTGCTTCCATGCTACACTTGTACTTCCCTTTGTGTGTGTAGTAGAGCAGTTGTATAAATCTTATCCTGTTTGTAATTTTATAGTTATTATTTTCTTGGGAATGGATATTGCAAGTGCTGCTTTTCCTTTATTTCTCAGAAGTCCGTACTGTCTGAATTCCAACTGCTACATTATGGCACATGTTCTCAAGCACATCCCAAGAACATTCAGCCTCGCTAACAGGCTTGATCTCACCCTTTCTGCTGGCACTCCAATTTCTCTGTTTTCAGCAGTGAAGATAAAACAGGTGCTGCTGTTCTCTGCTTTTTTCCCTTTCTCCTATTCTATAGAACTGTGTGTGAGAAACTTCAGTATTGTTGCTTGTAGTTTGCAGTCTCATACTGTTAGTGGAAAAAGATACAGTGATGTGGTGAGCACTCTGCCTTCGCTTGTAATAACCCTTCACAGCAGCATCTGCTGCCTGGCAAGGGGATATTTTTGTTAAAGATGTTTTGAGGGCAGTTCTGAGAAACCAGATAGAGCATACAGCTCTTGTCTCCCCTGCCATGTACTGCAGGGGATGAGGTAATCTCTGGAGAAGGCACTGCCACTCTAGATTCTCCATTGGAAGAGGCCAGGCTTGAATCATTACATGTCTACATATGTTGCTTTTTAATGTATGAAGTTGTAGGAGGGCAAAAAGAGCTGAAATACCATCTTCGACAGAAACCCTGAGAAAGAACCGTGGCTGCGTAGGATAGGAAAGCCTTCTTGGACTGCCATGAAATGAATGCAGGTAGCAAATTCTTTGCGAGTTAGTGCAGTGTCACAGACTGGGTAATGGTAGCTATGCAGTAGGGAATTAGTTCAAGGCTATGAAACTCAATAGTACATCTGTAAAGGACTTTGCCCTGTGCTTGCATAGGTTTGTTTTCTACAGAAGAAGGAAGATTGAGTTGTTTCAGTAATGCAATACATACCAGTTACAGTGATGTGCTTGGTGCTGAAAAGGTGGAAATCAGAAAGTCATTTAAAATTATTTACTCTGTTATAAAGTAACTAAATCCATGCTATTATGGTATAGTGCTGTTAATATTCCTTCTATTTTTCTACCTCTGAGTGTGGAGGAAGTAGCCAGGATTTTCGTGTAATTGAGTGAGTGGAAGGAGGTGACCGTCAAAGAAACTGGTTTAAGATAAAGCAAAACCTAAAGAAAACCACAGACCCCCAGATCCTCCACTGAGATTAACCGACTGATCATGCGTTTATGTAATGTAAATGTGTTGCATATGCTTGCTTGTATGTTTTAAAAAAAAAACCTGACACCTCAAACAGCTCCTGTTTAACTACTTAAGCTTTGGAATTAGCATAACAGGTTAGAGAATCCTCTCCAGATTATCTTGTACATCTGAAATGAAACAAGACTTGGGATTTCTTCTTCTTTCTTAATTCAGCGAAGTGATGCATATGCAGATGGATTCTTTTCTTTTGCTTGGCTTTGTACTGCCCCTGGCTATTGAGTTAGGGATATTTGAACAGTTCATGAGCAAGTCAATTTCATATCTACTGGCAACCATGAGTCACTGCTCACTCTTAGTTATACTGTCCAGACTGATCTTGTGTTCAGCTAATGAGCGCCTTTCTCCAAGTTCTTGTTCCTCTTTAGGAAATAGATGGCTTTTGCATATGGAGTAGTCCACATATGGCCATTTAATTGAGTGAAAATGCAGCTACTTTATGAAATTGTGTGCAACCTGTAGTTGTTGTTTATATGAAATGTATTTAAATCTTGTCAAAACAGTACTAAAATAGTGGTGCTTTGTTTGAAATGTGGTGCTATTTCCTTGTTTATATATTTTAAATACTAACTTAGCAAGCACGATGGAAGTGCCGTGATGAAAAATAGCTGAACGGCTGTGTTTCTGGTTGGAAAAACTATTGCAGATAAAAGTTTTAGTGAAAAAGGGAGTCAGTGCTGAGTGAGGCATCTGAAGGCTGGCCAGCTGGTTCAGCCTTCCCTAAACACCTACTGACCCTGGCAGCAGCATCTCATCCGAACCTTCTGCTGTGCCTGCTGTTTGAGCCAGTCAGGCCTGCTGCATCTAACTACTCCTGAAAATTGGTGGCCCAGAGGTTCTGCAGCACAGCATCTTAGGAAAGGCATTGCTGAGAGAAGCCTTCTGCCTCATGGGGGAGGGAAGACACCCCTCATGTACGTGCGTGTGATGGGGACGTGCTGGCTGCCAAGACATCAGTGTCCTTGCAGTTTTTGCCCTGGCGTGTCAGAGGCTGGCATTGTTTCCAGTGTCCTCGCTTCCCCCAGTAATGAATTGCTATGTTTTAGCTTCCTGGGGGTAGAAGCATGCTCTTTATATCATAAAGGTATTGTTTGCAGATGTGCCTGCAGGAAGCCAAACTACATCTGCGTGTCTTTCTGGTTTTGGTATTCAGTATGTTACCATTCTTACTCTGCAATATCCTGGTGTTACTGTGCTCTAGTAACATTACTGCTATAATAATTATTATTCAAGCCTTCCGGTAGTGATAAAATCTATGGTGAGTAGCTGGGAGTCCAGGACAGTCAGAGAATAAGATAATTACATTGCAAAAGTATTTGCAAAGAATCTGTCCATCACTTAGGCCCGGTCTTTCATCTGCCTTCCCTTACATCCATCCCCTCTTTATCTGGTTAGTGTTTAAAATGACTGACAGCTGACATCCAATTTTTTGTCAACTTGCTGTTTAATTCAGAATACTAATTTGTGTTGAAACATATGTAAAACTTAAGTGCTGTTTTGATAAAACAGCTTTTGATGATTTTGAAGTGTTTATGCAAACCTTGTGCATAATTGCTGTAAAACTGTAAAGAGTGCGGGGATGGGATTTTAGATTTCTTAAATTAAAATACATATATTCCCCATTTCTGAAACTTTCTTTTTCCTCTTAGAAGATCTTGTTTTATTTTCTATTCTATATATAACCATACACATATAAGATGCACAGAGGAGAATAGGGAAAATACATACAATTACAAAAAATACGTGTGTGGATGTGTATTTCTCGGCCACTATGTATGTATCTTTATGTTGTAGTATAGGACTGATCTTTTGAAGACAACAGATTGAAAAGCAGTACTATTTCATTACACTTTGACAAAGGTGCAAAGAAGCTGTTGAGAGCGTGCAGAAACTCAGAGGTATGGTAACAACTGAGCAGGAATGACACTTGTTCCTCTGAGCTTCTGAGAAGTGAGAAGGAATTTCCAGCTAATTTAATTCTATTTTTTCCTCCTGAACCTTTTGCCTCAATGTCTTTGCATTTTGAGTATTTCTGTTATCCTTGCTGTATATGCTGTTGCTGAATATATTCAGAGCCATCGCAAAAATAGCATGTCTGTTTTTTCTTTGAAATATTCGTGTTGCTTTGCATTGAGTCTGTGGGGGCTTTGGAGAAGATTTTGCAGTAGTAGGAATCTCTTTTTGCATCACATGGCATTTGCAGTGTCTTTTAATATACAAAATATTAACCAGCAATTGATTGATTACTGACTTAGGGGCAAGGGGTTCGTGCAATTCTGAGGACTTCCAAATTTACAGTCATAGGGAATGAAATTTAAAAAAAAAAAAAAAAAAAGAGTCTGATGTGAAAATGACAGAATGTAACTGTGACATGTTATATGGACCACGTTGTGTCACCAGGACAAAGCAAAAGCAGTCTGGGACATGTGAGTCCTTTAGTGTTTGAATGGCAGGTAAACCGGGGAGCAGGAAATAGCATTTTGCAAGATCTGGTTTCAGGGATTTGATTCCTTAAAAAAAAACAGGGATTAATTTTTACTGAAGTTGAAGCCAATCACGTCCTTCTGCTGTCTGTGATCTAAGTAGTGTGTCGGGAGGGCGTGCTGAACCAGGACGAGAATGCTGCACCTCACCTGTAGTTACATTCTCAGACAGATTCTTGATCATAGATACAAGGACAGTGTTTGTTGTTTTTTTTTTTTTTTAAGATACAAATTATTTGCCTTTTAGAAACAAAGTCACAATGTGAGACATTTTGTATCCCACTGGTGGCTGGGAGACTTCATAGGTAGAATCCTGTCCTAACTGTATCAATAGAATCCTGTCCTGACTATTTTCTGTTACCTTTGATGCTGCCAACAAGGCAATCTTTTGAAGACCTGGTGCCTAATAAATGGTTTGCTATCTTATGAAGAAGCAATTAGATCTTGCTGTCCAATTTGATTACTTCAAAGCGTGTGAAGTAGAATTGAATGGGATATTTTTTTGAACATCATTGCATTTACAAAGGTTGCATTTCAAGAGTGAATGTGTATTTGCTTTTTGGAGGCTGGTCTAGCCTACAAAATACCCTTTTGAAATGCATTGATTTAGTAGGAGCAGAATGTTTTATGGCTTGATTATCTTCCAAATTGTTAAACTCTATTTTCTATGTAATTGTGGACTTCCTTCTTGTATCCCTCTTAAGTTTTACTAATATACTGCTTGTGCAGTTGCTGTGGTTTGAACTAAGCTAAAACTTTAAATATCTCCTCTTTTTTTTTTTTTTTTTTTTTTTTTTTTTTTTTTTTAATAGGACCTGTTTGAGGTTTAAGGTTATCTTCAGCAAAGGAATATTTCATAATTTGCTTGATCAGGTTTTAAAAAGGCCCCAAACCCTCAATATTGTGGCACACTGTTTGATTCATACCTCTGTGTCAGGACTCTTTGTGCTTAGAGTGTGTGTAGAACTCTGGGTGTTCTCTGCTGGGAGAAGTGCTGCAGAAGTTCTCCTCCTGCCTCGGAGACCAGCAGTGTGAGTTCTGTGCCTGGAGCAGCAGCTCACAGCCACCAGTGGCCCCACAAGTGTTCTGAGCCATAAGCAAAGGCTGAAGGACTAGAAAAACCTGTCTAAGTGTAGATTTAGGTCTTGCAGTGTTTGTAACTTGTCATTTGTTGCACACGTTTGAATTTTATCTTTGAAACTATTCAGTGTTCAAAGTAGTTAGTATTACATAGAAGCTGTTCCATGGACTTTGGTTATTTGGTTGGAGCAGTTTTTTACTTCAAAGTTTTGAATTCTTAGTTGAGATTGAAAGCAATTTCATTGCAGAAACCACTCCATAATTTCAGATGCATACGAGGACTGGGAGACAGGACATCTGGAGGTCTGGCTGTGAGCTGCTGACCCTGGGAGCTTCAGGTATTGTTTCTAGCACCTCTGGCACCCTGCTGCCAGCTGGGCAGGGAGCACGCCTGACTCTGGTTAATGCCCTGTCTTAGGTTTGAGCTGCTGCAGTTGAAGGGATGGCATATGCTTGCTTCTGGCCACTAGGAGCAGCCACCCCTCATCCAACTCAGAGAAAATTGGTTGAATGTGGTTGAAAGGCTTCTTACCTATTCATGAGGCACAGTAAATGCATTTGGCCTAAAGGCAAATTTATCTTGTAGGTATGTTGTTAAACTTAGAGTAAGTCAAGTAGGCTTGTTGTTAAACTTATAACTTACACAGGCTGTCTGCAGCCCATCTGATCCCAGTGAGAAGGCATGCAGCATGAAGGTACGGGGGAACATGCTTGTTGTCAGGGTTGGCTTTCAACTAGCCTAACAACCAGGGGCTGTGCTTGTTTCTGATTCCTTTGCCATTTTGGTGTGGGGAAAAAATATAATAATAATAAAAGAAGCAACCATAAAACCAGAGAAATGATTTTAAAAAGAAACAATAAATCAAATAGTAAAACATTTATAGGTATCCTCCTCTGGTTTTCCTGTGTGCACCTTCCAAACCATACTGACAAACGTGGTCTTGCAACGTGTTTGTGCAAGCATTTCTGTAAACAGCTGTGGTCACTGGAGCAATCCAAAGCATTGTTTCTAGTGGCTTTTAGTGCCTATTTATGTGTGATTGCAGAGTGCAGGTGCAAGGCATTCTTGAGATAAGAGTTAGGAAAGAGAAATACTTGACAATTTATTCACATACTGAGAGTAAAGAGAAAAGTGTCAAGGAGGAATGAAGACATTGAGAGTTTTCATTTTTGTTTTCATTTTTTTTTGTTATTCTGAGCCATGGGGGTGGGGAAGCCTTTAGAAATGGAATATCAGATTCTGTATTTTCTGGGGACGTTGAAGGTGATGATGTGCGAGTTCTAAACATGCACAATCTGACCAGTGGAAGCTTTGGTCAGTGTTGCAGTCAAAAGCACATACTGGTTTGTGGTAAGTGATGGAATGTAGTGCACTTGTAGATCTTAAGCTGGTACCATAAAATTTCAGTGTAATGTATTTGATCTGCTGGAGATAATGGCAAAAGGTTTTAAATGTTAAAGGAGTTTGCAGTCTTCTCAAGAATGAACATTGGAAAACAGGAGAAACTTCAGACTGTCTTACTCTTGTTATCTTACCTTAAAACTGCGGGAATAAAAATAGTGTATTGTGTATTTTTAAGTATGAAAAACCTGCTAGATGTCTGACTTGATAACAAATAATCTGTCAAGTATCTATATGGCAGCAGGAAAGTGGAACCTGGTCCTTGTTCGTACATCTGTTTTACCTGATAGATACTGTATATGTGAATGTAAATGTGGGATTGCTCTCTGGAGATCATAGAATCATAGAATCATAGAATGGCCTGGGTTGAAAAGGACTGTAATGATCATCTAGTTTTAACCCCCTGCCACTGGCAAAGTCACCAACCACCAGACCAGGCTGCCCAGAGCCACATCCAGTCCTGCCTTCAATCCCTGTAGGGATGGGGCATCCACAGCCTCTCTGGGCAACCTGTTCCAGGGCATCTCCACCCTCTGTGTGAGAAACTTTCTCCTAATATCTAACCTAAAACTCCCTGTCTTAGTTTAAAGCCATTCCCCCTTGTCCCATCACAATTTATCCTTGTGAACAGTCATTTAGTACAACATGACTAGTATGGGAGAGAACCTATAGGAGAATTCTCTCAAGTATCTGGGAATTGATTTGGATGAGTTCTCTGCCCTTGATGGATTCCCATACTGTACAGGTCTCTTGCAAATGTTGTTCATCCCTGAGCCTTTGCTAAAGAGATGGACGTATTTGGCTTCATGATAGAAGAACACCTAAATGCCACAGATACCTACCAGGCAGAACTGCTGGGTAGGTTAGAGCTCATCCTGCTGATATGGGTTAACCAAGTACAGGCGTAAAAATGAATTGTTTGGTTTGGTCAAAGCTTTTGCTCCCAGGTATTTGAGGGGCTCAATGCTGTAATATTTAAGGACTGGAAAAACACTGATTTCAAATTTGGCTAAGCTTGCTCTCCTCTTGTACAGAGGGTGCTACGGAAGTTATATCTTCCTGCTGTATTTATTATGGAGTGTTTTATTGTAACAGGATATTAAGCAACTGCATGCTGTATGGCATTGAATACGGGAACATAGCTTGTGTGGAGGGCTTGTGTCCTGGTCTTGTCCATAGGAGAGCCTCACGCAGGTTTGGATTGTCCTGTTTTGTGTGGGAGCAAAGCATCCTTGTTTTAAGCTGTTTGTAGCAGACAAATTGATTGGCGGTTAATTTCCTTAAGCTTATTACAGCTTCCTGTTTCACTTCAATGCAAGGTAAAAATCTGCTACGCTCACACCTATGTCCTTAAAAAAAATATGGTGCTTAAGTTATTACCAAACACGCAGTTCTAGAGGTGTGCCGTTCCGGATCTGTGTGTGTGTGTGTGTGTGTGTGTGTGTCAGATCGTGTGACTTTCCTGCCAAGAGTATTACTGCATAGTTGTGGCTATTAGTTTCTCTAACACTTCCCTTAGAAAACAAATAACAATGGACACTTTGCCAAATTGTGGCTGGGCTTGCTGCAATAATTACATGTTTCAAAGCAATTGTTTTATTGTGCTCTGCTGCTTTGACAACAGAACGGGTTTTGTGAATGCAAAAATTAGCTATGCTTTGATTCCTTTCTCTCTGTTTTGAATAAAAAGGTACAGTCTGATCTAAAGAAATCTTCTTTAATTGCTTTGTGGCTGTAAAGTACAATTCATAAGAACAAACCTCCAGTGTTTGCTCAGGGCAGTAGATGTGTTTCCAGACTTAAGCCAGTGTTTTGGGGGTAAACATGGTTTTGTGTGTGGTAGTAGTTATTTAAAGCATAGGCTAGATGATACGCATTCTAAATAGAATGTTTAACTGCAGACTTATTTCAGGTGAATGTAATGTGCTTTTTATCTTTTTAATTTTTTTTCTTTATAAATGTGATTGATCAAAAAGTTAGGCTGTAACGTGTTTGAGAACTTTGTGCCAGGCTCACAGGTTTGTAATTCGGGCAGCAGCCTTGACTAGTGTTTTTATTTTGTAATTGGGATAAAACTGCACAGTGACTGTGTCTTTTGTATTTGGTTGTGAAAGAGGTAACCTTTGTTTTGGCAGAGAAGCAGTTTCTGGGTTTGTTGTTCTTTTTGGTTTTGAAGTGAACATCTAATAAAAAAAACTTACGAGTGCCATCTGCTGGAATGGCATTTTCTAAGGAAAATTTCTTCCCTTTTTTTTTCAGTGGCCGAACCAGCAGATCAGCAAACCACAAGTAGCTGTCTGTGTTTGCCTTTTGGGTGGACATTTCCCCTTGTTATGCTCTGTGAGCTCTGGCTGTGATGTGAGAATGAGGAACGCTTTTTATTGAGGTTTTTGCCATTTTACAGGTTAATTTGTGAACCACTGACTGAACAAAATAACCTTTACAGACAGTAAAGTGCAGCCCTGTAACATGGAGTAACAATCCAATAAAACAGTCTGTTGGGAAAGTAGTTCTCCCACAGCTTTTAAAGAGTTTCTACTAGAATCAGGAGCTGTAGTGTCCTGTAATGATTCGTAGCAATGCAGATGATGGATGGGAGAAGGTTGGTGCCAGTGGTGTGAAGTTACAGCAAAATAGCTGAAATTTCATACAGAGATGCATATGTAAACAAGTTTTGTCTTCTGTTGCTCTCTTTTCTGTAAATGTACCTGGTATCAGTCTGTCATTTTAAGATGCACCACACACCTTGCCAGACGAACTTTTAACTGTCTTTCCTTACAGGGTTTTTGGGGGATTCTGTGATACCAAGTAAAATTGATGTGTTTAATACTTTTTCTATCATCTATGTGCATTTGGACTTTATTTTACTGCTTAAAGAGTGAGAAATAAGTAATTTGCATGTATGACTTGGTGAATTACATGGTGTTAATAGGACAGTTGGAGTTGTTTTTTTTTTTCTCCCATTCTTTTGTGCTTCTGATCCTTTTCTCTCTAAAATATGGAGTCAATTTTCCATTTAGAGAATTATCTTAGTAGTTGCCTGGCCTGTTTGTGTGTTATAAATCATGGGCTTCTGTGGCACGTAGAGAACACGTGTTGTCCTGAATAACTGTCAGTCTTTTAGAGGGGCTTATGGGTCTTTCTGCACTGCTTGTTCCTTTCTACATTATGCAGAATATAGAGCGATTTCTTCTAGTGGAGAGTTGCATGCATCTTGCTGCTGAGGGACTCATTGTAGCTGAGATTAAATGATTTAATAAAATATTTTTAGTCAGAACATTTGGATTAATAATTATTTAAGTAACTGTATTCAGCAGGCATTGAAATAAAATCTTTATCTACTTACATACTTAGATTCAATTAAAACTAAGCTTGTTAAACTAATGTTTCAGAGGAGAAAATGTATATTTTCCAGACAGATGGCTTTGTTTCAGGAACCGTATATAATTTCTTCTCAGTGTCTAATAATAAAGTGGTATTATTAAAGAATTTCCTGTGTTTAACATGTATATGGAAAAATGTGTTATGCTTATTACTCTATTCCTTAAATAAGCAGCAGTCTGTCACTCTGGGGAGCTCACTGGCTGTCTGAAGAATTTAACCTGCTTTGACACATCCATGGCTTCTTCCTGTGAGCAGCTCGAATACCACGTATTCAGCAGTAAGTTGAATACAGTCAGCTAAGGAAAGCAGCGTACTGTAAGTGATGCTGGTAACAGAAAAGACATGTAAAATTGCTTGTAAGATGATAACATTTCATAACATTCTGGAAAAGCAACCTCTTGTATTGATTTTTTTTTTTCTTCTTCTCCCCCCCACAGAGATTAAATGTAGTCTTTCAAAGAGTCTTATTCCTTCCTTGAAGACTTGCTATATTGATCTGAAACCACAGGGCTGAAGTTGGTCATATTTTAACAGAGTTCCTTCTCTAATGACAATATATGGCCCTACTGTTTAAGTGGAAAACTTGCCACAGTATTTCTGTTACTGGAATTCTTGTAGCAGTCAGTGAGGGACTTCTCTAAAAATCCCTTATGAGGTACTGGAAATGGAAAGTTCCCCTGACTCCCGTGGGGATGGCTGACAGACCATGATTCCTTAGTCATGCTCATTGGGACTGTAGTGTGAGCTTGCTCCAGAATAGAGTTATAGGAGATAGGAGATGCTGAATAACCCCTATGTGGATACAGATTTCCATTTCCTTTTTCTCATGATGTTCCATTTATCAAAGACAGCAACTGACACAATTCTTGTTAGTGCAATTTTTAGTTCTCTTCATTAGTAATAAATGCAAGAAAACTTACCTCCACCAGAAAAAGGGACAAGGCAGTTTCTCCTTCTCTCCTACCCCCTTTGCCAGATGATGAATTTAAAAGCTTTTGTATTAATTATTAGTCATGATAACAGTGTTAGCTGTTGTTACAAGGCTTTGCTGTTACTCTGAGTATGTGGTAAGTTTAAGCAAAGCTTGGCTATAAAGAGGAATAGGAACTTGAGTGTAAAGTAATTTGAGCAGCCTGTTACATTTACAGCCTCTGAACAGATTTTTCTATTTTGGAAAGGACACCGTATAAATTTCAAATTAACAAATACTTTTACTGTAGAAATGTCTGTATAAACCATGTTTCATAGATTCTACTCTGGTGAAACTAGGAAAACAGCTGAAGTTTTAAAAGTTGTAAAACAGATGGTTGGAGGTTTTGAGAACTTCAGGTGTCCAAAATGTGTCATCTTACCCAATGCACAGGAAACCAGTTGGTTAATAATGTCACAAATGGTTGGAAATTGAATTAATTCAGGATGATGCAGTCTGGTGGAATATAAACTCTTGCAGAAAGTGATGTTATCAAGGGAACATGAAACATAAAGCAGATGTATTGTTGCACAGAATGTAAAGACATGTTGGGCGTGTGAGGAAGTGAGGTGGGAGCTAGTCAGTGAATTTGCTATTCCTCCCTCTCCCCTTCTCCATTGCCACTGTGTTGTTCTGTTCGCTGCAGGAGAAATAGTTGCTGTATTTTTTTGTACCATCTTCATTTAGGGAGGTCAGTGATACCTGTGAGCTGACTGAAATTGTACATTCTTAAGTTTCTGATATAGTCACACTGAATAGAGCAGTACAGTAGTACATTTATATAAGCATATATGCCTATGTGTCTTTAAACTCAAATTCTGAAGGCTTTTCAGGAATGAAACAGAACACAGAAACCTGTTACTTAGAAACTGCTTTAATGTATTTTGGTGTAGAGAAGTTGAAGTTGCTGAGTGCTAGGGCCTGTGTAGGCTTTTGAAAAAGGACCACATGGTGTGATCTCTGCGGGCACCTCCTCCTTTGCATCTGATTCCTGCTCCTTTTCTTCTGAGAAAGGGCTGAATGGTAGCGAGGCATGAGATCTGTGATGTTTGTAATAAGTCTTTCTGTTCTCTTAACTGCCTGTGGGGGAAGAATCTTTTGAGGCCCGTGATTAGAATTGGTGCCAACTTTTTTTTAGCAGTAGTAATTTGTGGTTTGTACTTTTGTACTTTTCTGTTTGTTTCAGAGCTTTTTGCACGTTGTGAAATGACCATTTGTTGACAGTAAGTATTCAGAGGAAGAATATCTCAATACTAGGTGGCCAAGTGGCGGTTACAGCTCAATATGTTTGTACCTGAATGTAGTTGGAGAAAATCCCATGATAACATATGTTAGATTCTGAACTACCTGTGCTTGCTGAAGAAGAAGGTATTGGAGTTGCCAAAGGTAGCTCTGAGAAAACATAAGATCAATACACAGCAGTGGTCAGAAGCAAAGGATCAAAATAAGAACAAGTGAAGAACCAGATAAGAATAACTTTTTCCATTAGGTACGGCAGTTTTTCTGTGTTGTCCTCTCCTGCCCTTCATCTTGGAGAAAGTTACAGCAATTGGAAAAGATACAGAAGTTCTGGGGTTAATGAAAGGAGCGTAGCACCTCCTATGCTAGGGGTGGTTCAGTAGAGCTTGGCAGGTTGGACTTAGAAAAACATGTTAGCGAATGAAAGATAGAAGCCCTATAAAATCATGACTAGTGTACTGAAAAAAGTGAGCAAGGAATGCTTACTGCACAAGTGTAAGAAATGAACAAGAATCATAGAATGCTTTAGATTGGAAGGGACCTCAAGGATCATCAAGTTCCAACGTATTGGTTTCTAGCTTCAAAAATGGTGAACCATAGGACATGAGTGCAGCAGCATATAATGATCATTAAAACAGACAAGCTAGTGATGGAAAAGTTGTTTACCTGAAACTTTATTAATCTATGAAGTTGAAGTTGGGTAAATGATGGCCCCTATGTCAGGAAGATAACAATGATGTGTTTTCATATTCATTCCAGAAATCTATTGACTTCTGTCAGAAACAGGATACTGGGCTGGCCTTTGGCTGAACCATCACGGCCCATGATGTGCACTGTATACCAGAGCACTTCCCTTAAGATACCACGTCCTCTTTGCATCCCATTCATTCTTTTCATGCAGAAGACTTGGCTGACAGTTCTACAGCGTTGCATGGACTTGTAGCTTTCTCTTCAGAAAACAGCTACAGACTTTCTTGGACTGATCTGTTTATCATGAGTCACTTAAGTGTCAAAGTTTTGCTGGTCAATTTCTTCCAGAGAGGAATCCAATTCTGATTTGAACATATGCTCAAGAAATGGAGCATCCTGTTTGATCTTTTCTGAATGACCTTTGAAGTTTCTCACTGTTTCAGGATGAGGCCTTGTGTATTTGTCTGTGGTTGGTCTCACATTGCAGGTACTGAGCCTTGGTTTTCTTCCCTAATTCTTCGTACTCCTCTCCTCCCCACCTTGGGGAAGTATTTACATCCTGTAATCACCTCACTTCTCAATCTCTCTGAAAGACCAAACGTGCTGAATTCCCTAAGCCTCTCTGTAAGGCAGCTTTCTGATCCTTCAGTCATTTTTATGGCACTTCTGCACCCTCTCAAATTTGTTGCCATCTGTGTGGGCAAAAGCGCTAAGCTGCACTGCAGATGCAGGATGTAGGCGCTGTCCTCGTGCATGTGTTTGTTCCTCAGGTCTGCCCTGGGTGCCTTTGGATGCATGGTTGGTAGCTGTGGGTCTGCCTGACTTGGGTGGGAGGGTGGGGAGGGCTTGTCATATCTAAATGTAGCTGGAGAATATCTCAAGTTAACATATGCTAGATTTTGAATTATCTGTACTGGCTAAAGAAGGAGGTATTGGAGTTGCAGAATGTAGCACTGAAAAAATATTAGATCGATACACAGCAGTAGTCAGAAATGCATATAGAATGCTAGAAATTATTTGAAACAAATGGCGAACCAAAAAAGAGTGACATTTCCCATTAGATACAGTGGTTCTGCCTGGTGTCAGATCCCTACAATTCTCATTTGTTACTGAAGTCAGATAGCAGGTTGATAACAGCAGCATTGTATGAAATTGAAAACCTAGAATTTATCACCTTTCCTCCCAACAAAAATGCCATTGGATAGTTTGAGTCTATTTGCTAGATATTAGTCACTTAATGCGTATGTTGAAGTAAAGTTTTATAGTTTGGAGCTTCATTTTCTCCCAGACTTTGAAGAGCTGCTCGTTATGATATTTACTGATTCATTTTGCTGGTAAGAAAATCTGTCAGATGCTGTGAATGTAGTGTGGAGTTTTTGGTCCCAGTCCACAACCAGTGTAGTTGCACAAACACAGCTCCATGCAAGCACTATGACACTGCTTTTGGGGGTGTCCACCTCATATGAGGAAATTCAGAGGATTTTGTTATAAAAAAATAAGATCAGAAAACAAGATCTGGATTTTGAATGACCAACTAGCATTTGGAGATTGCTTTAATGTGTGTGCATTTAGTATTTATGTATTTGAAACACTGCATGGATTTTCACTGTTACAAGGATGAAACACAATGGAGCACATTAGAGCATTGAGGACGGAGTACTTCCTGAATGTGGTGGTGGAATGAATAGCAGATCTTGAAAGCACCTGCTTTATATCTGTAATAGTATGATGAAAGAGGAAGAAGCACACTTATGCTTTTCTCTCAGGTATTCTTTGCATGTATCCCCTTAAGGAAAACTGTTTTCCTTGTTTTTCTTTAAGTAGTTAGACTCTTTGGATTTCCTAATTGACAGGTAATGCTCATGCTGCTTGACTCCATAAACATTTAAAATTTCATCATCTTGTTTTGAGAGCAGAGCAACAGTTTCTTCCTTGCCTGTGTTCTGATTTCTGCTTAAGCTGGAATACAGTGGCTGGAAGCTCGTATTTCTGTTCTGTTGCTAATGATGTCACATGTTAGAGGTTGAAAACCCTTGTGGTAGTAGTACTACATTGAGAACATGTCACTCACTGTAGCAGCTGCTTTATACTGCATTTGTATTTAAATAAGAGGAATTTATCTATTTTGAATTTCAAGACTTGTTCCAAGGCAGAGAGTGGCTTGCTGTTTTGTCTCTTTCTTCAGCACTAATTGATCCGTTTTGCTTACTTATCCCCCAAAGTGGGGAGGAACAAATATCTGGAGCAGAAAGCCTTCATTTAGGATTATGATGAATGCTTCCTAATAGCATTTAAGTTCAAAAGATCAAAGTCCTCTAGGTCTGGTTTATATCTGTAGTTTTAATTAGAGCCTCTTTAATGAAATGCACAAAATAGAACAAGGGCATCTGTTAAAGGTTATGTACATATGATGGTGAGATTTCTGTTCAGTCAAGGATGCTGTGAGCTATCTGCAGTCGTTTTCATACCAACTGTTGCAAAAGATCTTACCCACACTGACTATTAGTGTTTTCTAAATTAATTATTGTTTCTCTGGATGGAAACCTTTCAGATTGGTTGGGTACTTATGTTGTTACAGTGAAAAGCTTGATTGTGGCAAAGGAAATGATTGTCAACTTGTTCCAGAGTGATCTCCCTTTTATGAAGAAGTACCGTTACAGTGCTCTTTGCTCCAACTGAGGTTGGTGCTGTGTTGAGCGTGCTGAGTCATTGAATTCTGGGTGCTCCGTGTCTCTCCGGTTGCTTGTCCAGATTTTGTGTGGTGAAGGGACAGATCTAATAGTTGTGTTCATTTTCTTAAAGATGTAAATGGGGGAATGTAAGCAGTTGTGGTTGTTTTACCAAGTATGTGAGTAGTTGTACTAATTTATTTCATTGCTTACGAGCTAGGCGGTATTTGCTTTTCTGCAATGAGTACTGCAGCTCAATCTTATATAATGCTGGATGTTGGTATTTTTAGAAGAATGTGTGTATATTTGCTATAGCATCGGTGCCTCCCATCCAGGCTGTGCCTCCCAAATTGCTGTGCACAGACTGACTGGGAGCTTGTCTGCTGCCTGGCTGTACCCGTGTCATTGCTGGAACTACTCTGACATCAATGCCATAGTAGTTATGGACAACAAGCAATTTGATCTATCAAGAAGCAAGCATTAGCCTATCTCATAAGCTTCATCAGAAAAATAGACTTAATTATTTGAGTGCAGTTTAGTCACAAGTAAGAACTGTTTGAGGGAGAGAAATGGAAAAAAAAATAAATCTGATAGTAAAAAATGCTCAGAGTGGCTGAAATCTGTGATTGTTGTGGATTTCAAACATATTTCTCCACACTGAGAAATACATTGCATGCATTTACCTGAACATTGGAATCACAGTCTCTTACTTCCCTGTAAGGGAAGGAGGAATATGTAGAGAACTTCAATGATTGCAACATATGGCTGAAATATCACATACACCAAAGATCTAAAAATCAAAGTTGCTGTTTCCATGACAACTGTACTGAGCAAAGAGTTCTTTTCATAAAGGCAGGAGATGTGCACTTCTAAAGTTCAGAGTCTGGGAGCCTGATTCCTAGGATGCTGTAGGGTCTGCGTATAGATCCCCAGGGAGGTGCTATTTATGTTTGCATCCACTTGTAGCTTGGAGTGTCACTTGTTCCCAGCTACTGCCTGCAAAACATACTGGTGGTAGTAGAGTGTTTTTAAGATATTTAATTGGTATGTCTGATGTTGCAGATGGCAATATCAAACTACAAAGTAAAAGCACTCTGGCAAAGAGGAGATTTAAATGGAAAATAAGAGCATTCTGTCTTTAGTCTTATGGATGTGGGATGATGAAGGCTTTGATCTGCAGATTTTGCTAATCTGAATTACTGTAGTGCCAGTGAAGTAATGGAAATTTGTATTTTCTTCCCTCTGAACTGATGCTCACGGTTCATTATTTCACAAAGTAGGAAGAGTGAATCTTGGCCATGATCACTCAAAATATTGAAGTGAATAAACCAGTGTGCTGCGTATGGCTGGTTCTGTGTAATTTTAGGGTTGTAATCGTGTATTTATTACACTTAACACCAGTTTAATTTAGATTTTAAACTGACACTGGAACAGAAATTTGATAAGAGTATTTACTGTTTATGCTTTTTTGAGTACTCAGATGCAGAGATATCAAAGGTGGATTAACCAAATCCATCTGCAAGTCATTTTCCTTCATGCAGGCTGCCCAGCAGAGAAGCTTTATTTTACTCAACTGATGCAGATATTTCAAGTCTTTTTTTTTTTTTTGGCTAATCTCCAGTCTCATCCAAACATCTTTGGAATAAAATTATGAAGTGGGTAATCTAGACATGTCATTTTTGGTGGAAAAAAGTATTACTAGAGTGGAAAAAAGGGAATAAATAATAAAGTAATTTTTTTAAAGAGTATGTGTTTCCCAAATTAAGAAGCAACACTTCATAAAAACTCTTAAATTGTAATTTAACTTTCAATAACCCCCTTAGCCTAAGCCTAACTGGTTGGCATTATTTTTATACAGAGAGTTCAGACCTTTAGAGGAGCTTTTACAGTAACAGATTTATTCCTTTTTTTTTTCCTCTATCATCTCTGGCTCCTCTACGTTAACGTATCTCAGTAGCAGTAATTGAGTTTAATCATCATATTTCTGGAGTTCAAATTCATGAAAATGTAATTCCCTGCTGATTTGAGTGAGCCTTTCCTACTGTTAGAAGTCTCCATGGAAGCTGAGCTGGTGGTGATTGGCAGTCAGCATAGCGTGGAAGATGGTAGCTCTCTGTTCACAAATCCAGTGCCTCTCCTTTATAAGGAGTTCTGGCTCCTAGTCCCAGATTTTGCTGTCTTGGTTTAAGCAATTCTCTGCCTGACCTTCCCATGTGCCAGAGGTAGCGCTCCTTCATAGAGACTGCAGAAGGAGATTTGCGCCTTCTTGGGAACTGGTTGGCTTGTGGATGTTTTTACTGGTAGCCTGCAAGGTTTGTCAGTGAGCTCTAAATGAGACAAGGTGCAGAACCTGTTGGGCTGAAGGAACGGCATAGTATGTGCACTCGGCCTTTGGACTGGATGCTCGCTGAGAAGCTCAGGCAATTTTATCTCAAATTACTTGAGGGGTTGAGGAATGAGGGCAGAGTCTTCACCGTCAGAGCATGGGTGTGTGAAGTGTCTGGTTAGATTCCGCAGTCGGAAAGTCACAAAATGAATTTGGAAATTGAATTTGCAAAATGAAAATAAAACCCTACTAATAAGTAACTGGAAAAGCATTAAAATATTAGCAAATGCCTAGTGACAGATGCTTTCTATGACTTAGAGTCTTATGGACAATACCACTTTTCTCTATTTTCCTTCAATGAGAGCACCCTCTTGTTTCAGTATGTTATAGATAAGGACTGCAATAGAAATTTTAAGTTTGCTTTTTAAGTGACATTGATTTGGGGGGACACTTTAGAAATGGAGCTGTATTTCCTAACAAATGGTTCTGTGGTTAAAGTTTTAGTTATTACTTGAGGTAACTGAGTATGCTGTAACTTTTGTCTTTGAAGTCTTGACTCATTCATCAGGTTTTGGGATTGAATTTGTAGGTGACATTCTTGAAAGAAGTCTCACCTGGATGAAACATTTTTCTTCTGATTCCTTAAGAGCTGCAGATGTATCACAGCCTGAACATGGTCATCACTGAAACAAAGTCCTTAAGTACTATTTTCAGAATCCAGTACACTGGAAAATATTGCCTTTCATTTCAGGGTAGGTTTTTTTTGTTTTTTTTGTTTTTTTTTTTTTAACATCGACTTGAGGTGACCTTCCTTAGTTTCTACAAGTATTAGATTACGTCACAGCAAAATTATGTGTTTTCTGAGCAGTGTAGAGTTTTAGATTTTTCAGAGTCATGACAGAGCTTGGACATACTTCTGTAGAAAAGCATCAATTTTTCTGTTGTTTCTATTTAATGTACAAAAAAAGAAATCGTTATATTTTGCTAGATTTCGAAATGGGCTTTTCATGACTGATTTTCAGGCTCCATTTTGTAGATGAAAATGTCTTTTGAGGATAGCTTGTGATCCTTTGTTCTGTTTGAACAATGTATATATAATTGATATACTTCCTTTGAAAGTAATCTTTAAGCAGAGTTTGAGTGTCTTTGTTAAAATGGTTAATTATTGATTAGCAGGAGACAAATCCTATCTCACCCAGCTTAGTTCACAAGTGAGGAGGGTACTGGGAGACTAGCAATCGTTGACAGTGCTGTTAGCATTCTATTTGAGTATTGAAAGCACAGATGAATTACTGTATTGAGTTAAACCTTGTGTCCCCAAAGCATTGGACTTGTGGCATTTTTGAAGTTTGCTCTTAATGAACTGCTATTTTGGCATAATCACGTTTTCTCTCCTGACGGTTTTTTTTCTCTATGTATCTCACTTCCTTTTGCACCTCCAAGGCTTTCATATCCTCTTGTTTATTTTTTGTTTGTTTGTTTGTTTAAATAAAGAGATACAACTGGTAAACAACTTCAGTGTTCAATTACAGTGGCTTGAAGGCATCTACCAAAGAATGGTTTCTTGCCTGGGGGAGGATGTAACTGGGGATGGCTGATAAACCTTTCATGTAGACATTTATGGTGTCACTAAGCACATTAGGAATAGATTTACAGTTCAGAATCCATATCCTTCTTGCATTAATGAAGTCACAATAAAACGATTAAAATCAAGCTGTCTCTACTTCCTGGAGCTGGAACCAGGTGATCTTTGAGGACCCATTCAACCCAAACCATTCTGTGATTCAAAGCAAGTCAAACTTACTTTAATCATTTACGGTCTGCTTTATATCTTTGTGTTGTTTTTTAAACTAAGTAGAATTCTTCCTACAGAGGTAAATTTACTATTTCATTTTTGTCTGTTGTGTTCAGTGTAAGATTGCCAGTTGTATTTTTTAATTAATGGGACAGACACATTTGAAATACCTCGTATCTATTTGATCTAGCACTGGCTTTAAATAGCAATTTGCTCTTGGCTAGATTGGCCCTGGGCCTCTTTCAGCTGGGGTTGAACACTGCAATATTTAATGCATTGGCAAGTTTCAAATAAGGGCCTGGGTTGATCAAGTTAAACTTTGCGATTTGTCTTTTAATGGTGATCACCATGTAAATAATGCACTTCTTTTCTTCAGAAGTGAGTAGGACTCCTGGCTGTATGTATTGTCTTCTGCCAGGTGAACAAATGGATTGTATAATCCCTTCCATGAATTGTACATTTGTTCTTGGACATACCACGAGCCATCTGAGTTTATATACTACACGGAGGACACTGAATGAAGCTTTCAAATTTCTGGAATAACTCAACAACTGCTAGTTAAACCAACGTGAGCTAATTGCTCTGTGTTATATGAGGATCATATAAGAACACATTTTGCTGTGACTTCTAAGGTCTTCTTTATAAAACGGTTAATATAGATCTGTTATTATGTTGTATCAGGTTAAATGAAGATTGTCCATGGAAGAAATGGGAGCAAGTCTTTTTTAAGAAAGGCCTGTGAGCAGGGAGCAAATATCTGTTCATAGTATTTGAAAAGGAAGAGAGTGCAAAGTTATCCTGCAAACTCTGATTTCCCTGCTTTTCATAAGAGCAAAAATTGAAAACTTGAGAATTGTGAAAATGGCTGGTACCAAATGTCATATGAAGGTCTGTCATCTATCATTGGCATCTCTTTTTGATTCTGTCTTAGGACTTTACACATCTGGGGAAGCAAAGTGATGAAGTGTATAGGCATGTAAGTCTGCCCTTAAATTAGTTAGACTTATTAACAGAAACAATTTGGTAATCTTCTTAGCAGTTTAAATGTATGTGTATTCTTTCATTTCCATTTTATCTTTCTGTGAATTTCTGATTTTAAAAATGTATGTACCATACACTTAAAGCAAACACGAGGTTGCCAACATGTAACAGTAATAATCTGGAAGGTTTATCCCTTCTTACCATTCATAGATGTTGAAATAATCTGTTACAGTGAAGTACTAAGTGTGCACTCACAACTCTTGTTTTTTGGTGATACTGCCACTAAAGATGTATGAATAAATAAAAAAGTGTAAGTTGCATTACCTGTGGAATATTGCTTAACATTTGCATAAACATACACTTAACAAATTGTACCAAGAGGGAAAATGCAACATAATCATATCATAATTGCATAATCAATTCACTGTGATTATATTTTCTCCCACGATGCAATTTAGTAAACAGGAGTTTGTGTGAGTATGAAGTCTCTTGCTTGCTGTGATTTGTTCTGTAAGTTTTGGGTTTTCTTTTTTAACTTTAGAAATAGTAAGAAACATCCTGTTTTTTATTTATCCATGTTATGACTCAATGGTAGCATGTGCAGTATCACTGACTGTAATGTTCATTCATACACACTGTATTGAGTTTGAGAAGTTGTGCTCTGTTTGCAAAGGACAGGGCATATATTATAACTGCAGTTACTGACACAGAGATACAGATAACTAATCAAGCACCAGAACCTTGTCATGAAGGTGGTTTCCTTATTTCAGTGTGGTGTAATGATGGGGATGTGGAGAGAGAGGAAGCAGTAGGAGGTATGATGTAGGTATGTGGTACTCACAAGTGCTGTATGCATGTAAATTAGCTGGGTGTTATTTACTTTTAACTTTCTTGCTATTTTAAATTTTCAGTGTTTCTACACAAGGCTTTGTATACGTCAGCAGATTTCATTATAGAGCTTCTCATTGACAAGTAGAACACAGGATCTGCAGGAATATGGAGTAAATTGGAAGGCAGCTTTGTAGCTCTGAATCAGAAAAAGCCCTTAGAAAGGTGGTGGCTAAATACATACAGGCAACAGAGATCCGAAGGAATGTGCAAGTACTTAACAGATACTTTTTTTTTTTTAAAGCAAGGACGTGCATTACCTGCAATTCCCTCATACGTTCTGACAAACTTCCAAGCTTTTATCTTTATCAGTACTGAGGCTTCCAGCCAGGATTTTCAGTCTGAAACAAAACAGTCTTGGGAGCTAATGTAGGGGGCTGACATTTAAGACAGAGCTCCTCTGGCTCTGCTTGTGCTTATAGGAGATGTGCTGCTGCCCAGCTGGACGTTGCTCCCCTCACCTTTCTACTGAAGGAAAAAAAAAGAAAAAAAGAGAAAGATCATGTGCGTGCTTTCTACACTGCTTTGATATGAGCAAGGTCACCTGATTTTGCCCAAATTTTGTTTTGGGAGAGCCTGTGTAATCCTCAAACATGATTTATTTATTTATTTATATTTTTGGGGGGAGGGGAGGAGGGGAAGTCATCAGAAGTCAAGAAGTGTAAGGTATAGGTACTTGTAGAGTGACTATCTGCCTATGACTTGAGAGGAATAACTCTGAGAACTTAAATAAGTGCTTGCTTGCATATTAGTGTTGTGTAAAAATGTAACTCAATTATTTCCTTAATTAGACAGGATTTATTCCATGATTTCTCGAGTCCAGAATCCTTCTAACTTCAGTGAACAAATATCTGCTGCACTACAGGTATAAGAATAGCCAAGTACATAGTATTAGTTTTATGCTTGTGAATTATGACTTCTAGTTTACATAAGCAATATTTATGCCAGCAAGTGGATGTTGTTGCTTGTTTTTTACAAGCACACCAAACATCAATCTCTGCTTTGACCGTGGTGGACAAATTGGTACTGGCTTTTACAGTCAGCATTATTTTATGCCTGTTACGTGGTGTGTTCATATGGATGAGTTAGAATATATTTGAGGTGTTAAGGACACTTTTTTAATGGACAAGATGTGAGTCATAAGAGAATTAAGAAAATCGTACCTTCAAAACAAGTACAAAGGAATGTTTGAGGACTCAAAGATTCATAGTAACAAATCATTTTAAATGTGACAAGTCCTGCAAAATGAGTAGGAATACTTGTGCTAAATTATCTTCTTGAACAGGAAACTGAGTTATTAGCAGTATCATCAGACTGGACAGGATTAGATGTTTATCTCACACACAAAGATCTAAGCTCAAGAAAGAATTAAACTCCTGGGGCACATTGTTGGTCAGTGTGCTGTCTGAGTTTGCGAAATCACTTTTGCTGTATGTAACTGTTCTAAAATTTCTGATTTTAGGAAGTACTGTTACAAGCACCTTGGAATACGAGGCGTAAATTTGCTTACATTTCTATTAAAGCACAAGTCACTTATGTCATGAAATACTTGTTTGTTTTTAGTAAGGCTTGTCTTTAAAAGCTCAATCGTGTTTACAGGGAACCTGAAACATAGATCTTGATTCTTTTATTAACTGTGTTAAGCATCTTAACTGTTATGTTCTGTTTTCAAGTGTCTTATAAGTTGGCTTTCATATTACTCTGACAGTGAACAAGCTTTCAGAGGAACATTACTTTTCTGATGGGCAGTCTAGAATCCAGACATTATTAATTCATTCCTCAGTGTTCTAGAAGTCTTGGTGATGTACTTTGACATGCACTGGTTTTGGCAGCGATGCTGACTTAAGCATATCCAACTCCTTGTTACTGCTTATTCCAGCTTCTGTGTAATCTCTTTATATGATACAGAGTTAAACTGAATGAAGGACTTCTTTCACCCGGTAGTAAAACTGGTACTGGGAGGTATGAGGACAGAAGGGAGCAGTGGAGAACGTTGGTCTTGTTTTTTTCCCCTATATTTCTCAGAAGACAGTCACAGAGGGAAGGTAGCTTCTGCTGATGCTACCAGAAATCAGAACAGGAAATTGTGAAGAAGCTGGTCTCACAGCAGGGTAGTGGGAAGATGAACAAGTATATTTGTCTGTATTATGGGCATCTGCATCTGTCATGGTAACTGTTGGGAGGTCAGTAGAGATGCTGCATTAGTACTTAGTCCATCTAATTTATCAAATGTTCTTTGTCTTTTCAGTATCTAAAAAACACAGAACCAGAAGGCTAGCTGGCATGTGCTTTAGCTTCACTAAAGACAATGATGCTTCTTGGCAGAAGGTGCAGCAGTTCAAGAAATTGGCTGGATTGGCAAATGCAGTTTGATTTGAAAGGCATAAGTTGTGAAGGTGAACTGCAGTCTGAGTTGCGAGAGATTTACTGCTTGTTCTTTGGATAGCCTGGGTAACCAGGAAAATATATTTGTCTCCAGCTGGCCAAGTGATTGCGGCTTGCGGCTTTTCTTTGAGGATTTGAACAGAACTGCAGGCATCCATCTTAGTCATCTTTAGACTTGATTACTATAGCATACATTTTCTTCATGTGCTTTATGCCTGACATTTTACTCTAATCAGCATTTCCAAGTGGAGCTGCTTGTAATTGGGCTTGCTAGCCTAATGCTGTGTATTTTGCATTAAAGTTTACTCTTGCAATTGCTTAGTGTTTGAGTATCTGACACTTTATATATCTGGACTGACTATATGCATCATATCTCATCTTCGCACTTTGAACACATTTAATAATTACAGAGAATTTGAAGGATTAAGTAGCATCCTGTTCAATTAAGACTTTTCTGTTTTTCTTGAGGGCCTGATAGTCTTGCTGTTACCAAGACTTGATATGTTGACTGTGCTGTGTGGATTAGTGATGTTTTTATCTCTGCTTACGGAGGTCCATCCCATCTGACCTTTTTCAACTAAGAACAGATATTCCTTAAATCTTGTTTTTTGTTGTTGTTTTTCATTCTCTTGCAGTTATAAGAATTCTCTTACTTTTTTTTTAAGCCTCTGAAAATATCTGAGGTTCTGAATACCTTAACGGACAATGCTTCAGTTATGACAGCAATTAAAGTAGAGGACTGCAGAGATTCTATCTGGAATTTGCAGCTGTTGAAAATATTTATGGTTTCTTTATGCACACTTGATACCCACCCTCACCAAAAAAGGCCCTCAAACCAAACATCAGTCTTCTTTCAGGGTTTAAAACTTCAGGGTTTAAAACTTCATGATGAATGCTGCGACATCCATTAAAATCAAGAAAGCACCCCATTTACTTGTAGATACTTTGCATAGTGCTCGCTTTTAAAGTGCTATAAAGATATTTCAGGTTGTGCACGTAAGGGAATGCAACAGTTTAAATGATGGCTGAAGAAATAAAGAAGTAGCTTGCCAAATAGACCGCTTTATTTATGGCCTGACAGCTTGCTTGTGCTGTTGGACATATAGATTTGGACAAGCGTATTTGCAAAGGTACTTTAGAAATATTTCTTAGCACTAGCTCTGTAGAAAACCTATTGACCTGTAAAAGCATGCTGCTGAGTGCTGTATGTTCATCTGGATAGTAAATGTATTTTGTTATTCATCTCTGGTGCTAGTGATCCTGAAGATGTCCTAATGCGTGCCTTACTGAAAGAGCTTGGGTTTTCCTCAGAACTTAGGATCAAGTGCTATTCAGTTTATCTTTTGTGTAACAGTAGCAAAGAATGTCACTCAACATTCAGTTACAAGAATAAAAAGAAAATTCTGGAAATAGCATGATGTAAATAGTGTCTGCATTTATTTATAATTAAATAAAACTGCTTTATGATTTAATAGATTTATAGACTGTTCATCTGGACCTGATGTGAAAATAAATGTTTTGTCACAGAACATTCTTCCAGCACAGGCTGCTAAAGATGTTCACTTACTATTGACCCCTTGAAACCCCAGTTTGTTTGTTGGCATTCCTAAAACATTATTGCATTGTACTCTCTGCTTCCCTCTGATCTGCTGTTGTTCTTCCATCTCTGTTTCTTTCTTGATTAAAATGAAAAGTTGCTCAGTTACTATAAATTCACGTTTTTCATTGCAAGTAGTAAGCCATTTATCAGTAATTATTCATTTTACCTTAAAGTTACTCACAGATGTTTCAGCAACAAAAAGAATAGCCAGTGGATTTGGTTCGCTCTGCACCACTCTCATTTTTGGTTGTAAAAGTGCTTAAGGCAGACTTAAGACTTGTTGCAATTTTTTTTCTGTTTAGAAGAGAATGTTTTTCATATGCTTAGTAAAATAGTTCACTGAAACTAAATGATTAAAACAGCCCTTAGACAAATTTTACAGATTGTTCCTTCAATATATACCTGTGTTGTTCAGAACTTCTGAGAAATACTTTGTCTTTAGAAACACAAAAACGAAACAAAACCCTGATGCAAACCTAAAAGCAAAGTACTTTGTCATCTCAGCATCTTCTGGACAGATTCTGCTTTTCGATGAGGATGGCTGTACCCATCAAACATTACCTGGCAGTGGTAAGTCCTGTGTAGCCCTTTGGGCTGCTGTACTGGTATCTACTACAGCGTTGGGCATCCTAGTTCCAGTCTAGCTGGATTACATTTGTCTTCTACTTGCAGCCATGTGCACTCAGTGTAGATGAGAACAGTTCTGTGCTCTCCTTCTAAGGCCTGAGCTCCAAGAAAAATATTCTGAACTCCTCCTACCCTGGCTCGTAGCGCAGGAGCACATATACTGGAGATTTGTCTCCTGATTTGAAAGAACAAACAGACCAATATGACACAAGGGGACTCTTAAAAAGACAAAAACAAAAGCTATTGAAAAATCATTGAAGTGATCTCTGGGAGGAAAAAAAAGAAGAAAAGGCAACAACATAATCGAAGATAAGGAAGAGAGAAACAACTACAATTTATGGTTATTGATAGCGTTTTATTGAAATGGTGAATAGGAGATCTCTGGTAGGGAACTGCCTGCCAGAGGCTTGGGTCTGGACACGTTAATGAAACAGGCATTCTGAGTATCTGCTGCAAGAACACCAGCAGCCTGTTACCCCTGCTTCCTGCAATTTTGTTTATTCTTCCCTTGACTTGATAATATATAATTCCTTTAGATTTTAGAGTCGGAATATCAGCTTTTTTTGCTGACACATTTCCCATTCATTTGGCAAGGAAAAAATTATTTTAAAATAGGCTTTTTAGAATGTATCAGGGTATAAAAGGAAATATCCTTGTTTCTATTCATGTCAAGGAAAAAGAGACTAATAAGAACACTGCAGTCTTACTTAGTACACTGTAATCTTTATAATCCAAAACTCCAAAAAAAGTATTTAAAGTTAAATTAGGTGGCTATCCTTCTGGCACCAAATGAGATGAGGAGGGAGACCTGTTGCTTTACTATAAATTGTAATGAAATTTCAGAATGCATTGACAGGCTCTGTAGTGCATCAATAGGGCTGCACTAAACTGCTGGCTGTTTTCCTTAGGGTACCTTCCATTACTCTGAAATGCACAGCAAGCTGCTCGTAAGAGTATTTTCTCATGAGAATAGCGGTGAATAAAGGCCTGGTTTTTCACATTGACATTACCAGCTCTGCTGCTGCTTGCTGACAGGGAAATTCAGTACCATTTATGGCAGCATTTCCAACTATTATTTGTATTGGTTTGTTGGTATTGTGCATTATAAATGCCCTCAAATCCCCAATAAAAGAATGTTCATGTAAATAACGTCTGTATAATATTTAGAAGTTGACTGAGGTTTATTTACATGGACAGAGGCAATGTGCTGTTTGACAGCCATTACAGCAAGATTGCATTTGTTTTAATAAATGGGCAATTATGTGCAGACTGCCAGTTATAGGTAATGTAATCCTCAATTAGATTATAGTTCTTGATCGTTTGATTGGATCTGCTCTGGGACTATTGATTACTATTTGTAAATGCTTCTTAACGGGTTTGTAAGAAAACTTGAAAATCTGGGAAGCTGTCATATGCTTCTGCATTCCTCTAAATAGCAAGATATTAGGAAGAAAATCACTTCAGGGCATAGGGTTTCAAACACTGATTTAGGTTGTCAAGTTAGAGCAGTAATGGTTTTACAGAGCAGTAAGAGCTCTCCAGCTCTTTGGGCTTTGCAGCCATCATGGGATGTGTGAACATGTAGAATGATGAGTTGCTTCCTGAGCTACGTCACTGGACTTTGGAGTACTTGGAATGATTAAATAGGTGGTTTGAAAGGCAGCATCTGTTTCCAGAACCTTTGACTTCTATGATTTCATTTTCTAAAACTGATTAGTTAATGACATAATTATATAATTCACTGGGTAGACTAGGTTATGAATTAATGGTTTCTTATCCTAGCCAGCAAACTGAGCCCTCTGATTCATGATAAACTGTGGTCAGCATTAGGTATGTTTTAAATTTTTCATTTAAGTGCTTAGTTCACTTTTTAATTCTGTGAAGGATTTTTAAATGAGGCTAATGCTCAGTGTGCAAAGCAAGTCTATTCAATGCCTCCAAGAGAAAAAAAATTGCAATGTGTATGTGGTGAAACAAACAGGAAATATCAGTCATGGACACTGCAAAGAATTGGTTTCACCTCCAGAAGCACAGAAAGGTGACTTAAGTATTTTAAGATCAATTTTAATATTATCAAAATGAAAATACAAAGTAGTAATGAGGTGAATCTAAAGCTCAGCAATCATACTGTGATAAGGCTACCTCATCAACAGGGAAAACTGAGGAGCGTAGCCAGGTTCTTATGGACTACTGCATCTGCTTTTGAGGCTAATGCTGCTGACATTCTCTGTTGTGATATTGGCCTGACTTCCTCTTAACAGAGACTTAATTTTAGGAAAATAAGGCATGCTCTTTTAGCAAGCTAAATAAATATAGTGTCCACATTTATTTTCAGAGAGAAAGAAGCCCTTTTTACATATACACAAACCTGTTAGTCATGTACTCCTTAATGAACATCTCAAAAAAAAAAAAAAAAAAAAAAAATCATTAAACAATTACTTTTAGTATGGGGGCTGGGAGGAAGGGAATGACGTGAACTTTGAAAGAATCTGCCAGAATTTCCTTCACTTTGGCTTTCAGACAGCTTGACAACTCTACTAAATCATTACTGATAGAGAACAGCAGCATCAGATGGTCTTGTTAGAGCAACATGTGTAAAGCTTGCAAGTCTCAAAGGTCACTCGGAGAAGTACATCAAAGCTCACAATGTTGTGTACGTACAGCCACAGCTTTCTGTTTTGTTTAATCAGGTATTTTGTTTGTCCACGTGGAATCCGTGTTGGTGAAACGAAAATACCAAATTCTCCAATAGTCGTTATGTGAACATCCAGTTGTAATGCAGTACTACATCACTGGTATATTGGGCCTTATTCTCAGGGAAAATACAAGATGTCCAAATAAGTGTAGCAACTGAAATTAAAAAACTGGTTGAATGCCGTAAACCTTGTTCTTGACAGAGGTGCTGAGTTTGATTGGCTTTTTTTTTTTTCTTTCCTGCTAACCCTTCACTAACACTTATGTGACAATCTTTTTGTCTCTTTCTGCAGATGCTAGCAACTTGCTCCCGTGTTAATAATCTATTTGAATGCCAGCTATCCTTTTTGTCTCAAGAGAGCTAACTAGTATAGTTAAGGTTAGCTATAAAACTGTAACTGGTTTTGACAGTGTTGTTTCTTGTTAGATGCGACCCTTCAGGGGCTGAACAATTGCCCACCTTTTGGATTTTTTTTTTGTGGAAGTGGATCATCTGGTCAAATCTGGAGCATATCAGAGAAATGAGTAGGGGAAAGTATACTTTAGGTGATTTTTTTTTTTTCCAGGTAGTTGTGATGTCTACTGTCATCCTCAGTGGACACCAGCGACATGAGTGATACTGATAAGGTATTGCTCTTCATGCAGTGACATAATTTAATTATCTGCATTGAGTCTCAGCTTCGTTGCTGTTTTAATTGTCTGCAGTATGCAAGATTAAGACCTAGTGCAATGTGTCCTTTTAATCTAGCTGCTTCAGTGGCAAGTACCCAAACAGGTAATTTTATGCATGTTGGAGAGCTGCATTAGTAACATACCAGGGTATAAGGTAGTGCAGCATCAGTCCTATCTGAGAAAACAGTTCTGGGAAGTAGTAGAAGACAAAATGTGCGTTCTGTATTGCAGCTGATGTTTTTCTCCTTAAAAACTAATTTGAATGGAATTTTAGGAGGCCCTTTTTGAAATACCAGCTGGTCTTTTGGATTAGTAAGGGCTAGGGAGAGCTACAAGTCAAACTGATACCACGATTGAAGTCTGAGTTCAGGGATTTATACAGGCTAGCTTCAAATTCTGTTGGTTGTGCATGCTAATGGCTTCTTTCTACATGCATTGCTTCTTTGTTTAGAAAATGGGAAGAAACCTCTTTCTCAAAAGCATCTTAGCAGTTAAAGCCACAGGCTCTAGAGGCGTGCAGGGTTCATGGCTGATGTGGCAGGTTTCTTCCCAGAGATTCCTGCAGTACAAAAAATCAGCACCCTGCATTGAAATGCTCTGGACATGGTCGAATTAAAGACCATTGCCTACTAGTCTGGTGGTTCTTAGGGATATTTCCTTTTTTCCCTTTCTAATAAAAACCTCTTGTACAGAACGTGCTTTATTTTAGAAGTTCACCAGTTTGGAAGTGAATAGCTACAGATAAACACAATGAAATTTCCCTGTCATCAGCTGTTATTTTTTGTCACTACTTCTGTGAAACAGTTCCCGTTCAATATTTGAAAACACTCTCCTTGCCAGAAATTTTAACTTTCTGGCCAATACTGATTTCTGTAGCTGCACTCATTTCTAAGTTTGGTAATTTTTCTGTGCTGTGTTGTTTCCCTCTCACTGGCAGTGAAGGAAAAGAAGATTCTGGAAAGAGAGAGCAGCTTCTGGGGAGGAGAAAGCAGCTCTGTTTCAGCGTTCCTGGCCCTTTGTTGTGCTCCAGAGAGTAATGGAAAAAAAAATCATTGTATGTTTGCAGAGAAATCTTTAGGAACAGAGTTGGGCAATCAGGTACTTACCACCAGCTACCAGAAACTGAGATGAGAATTCAGTTTGCAGGGAGTCCAGCTCCTCTTTTGGCCATGGAATCGGAAGGAGCTGTTTCTGAGCCTTGAGGCCCTGGGAAACATGAACACCCAATGCTGTCTTCATGGAACTGCTTTTAAATCCTGTGTGTGGATTCATGGGACGTGGTAAATGGCTGCTCTGGAGACACCTATGAAGATGATGACAGGAAAAAGCTTCAAACCAAACTGTACTCATGTTTCTGTTATCCTGGCATACCTGTTCTATGACTGACACTTCTTCTTTTAATGTGCGTTTTCATATTAAGAAGTGCGCTGTTTGTGTTGTCTAAGTTTATTCACTGGTTTTGATTTCTAGTTTCCAGTGCTGTACAGACACCAGACTAAAACAAGCCAACTGTAACAGCAGTAGTTTCAGTGTTTATTGTCTAAAAATTGCAAATATGCAGCAGTTCTTCAGGTGTTCTACAAACTTGACTAAACTAATAGCACTCCTGGGAAAGACACAAAGAATTCTTTCTAATAGACTGTTTCACGAGATGTAAATCAGACTATCGCCAGGTGTGAGACTTCATGTAGTGGTGTATTTAAGCTGGCTTTAAAATGTGCGAGTTCTCATAGTTTCATCCTGCATTAAGCTTCTGATGTACATGCCTTTATTGCTGCAGAAATTTAATTGTGTTAATGTAGTTCCTTGCTCCTAATGAAAAACTTGCGAATGAACTGGACTGACACTTTCTCAGCATATTGTGTTTGCATCTTAATGAACATATTCTGCTTGGTCATGATCAAAATACGAATGCATTTCCATAATGTTAATCAAGCACTTGTTCTTAGCATTTGGAAAAGGGCAGGACTTAAATTTAATTTTAGTGCATGCACATATCTAACACAAATTTAACAGCTAGTTTAAACTACAAGTTGCTGTCATAGTGAAAACTGATATTAACTATCCCTTCTAAAAGCTCTATGTTAAATGTTCTTTCAGAATGTTTTATAGATTGATATTTTATAACTCATTCCTATTGCTTCCTCTCCAGGCATAAATCTTAGCTGAACTTTCCCTAATCTTTCTCAACCTGTTTAATTTAGATGATCACTTTCTATTTTTAGCTGTTCATGGAGTGATAATTCTTTCTTGCTAGTTTGGTGCCACTTCATCTTTGCAACCAGAGTGCTTAAAAACAAGTGCTTAAAAACATCCTGTAAAGACTTTTTCTTAGAGCTTAAAGGAAGCAGTCTTGTTTGCAGTAATTCTGCCTGTAGTGGTTCTGGACCTGCTCTGAAGTTTTGGTGTGGTTCCAAAGTGATTGGAATCAGGTATCATTTCATTTAGGTGTCCAACTTTTCCCCATTTCTTAATTGTGATAAAAATCATAAGCAGACAGTTTGAAGAAGCTCTGTCCCTGGTCGTTCTCACAGGTAGAACCCCCTGTTTTCCATCAGCTTCTCACCGAGATAAACCATCTGCTATCAGTGTAGGAGCATGGAGCCTTAGACTGTACCATTTACTCAGTGGTAAGCTCACACAAGTTATTTTCATTTGGAAAGCCAGCATATCTGTGAGTATAAGTGTAGGCTAATGGCAGGACAGAAGAGGAATTAATACTGGATAGTAGCAAAGCAAAGACAATTTACTTTCTCTTGTTAATATTTATCCATATATGGCAATTTTTGCTATGTGGTGTTTTTTTTTTTTTTTTTGGAGCTTGTGGATTTACTGAGAAAGTTTCAAATTTTGCCTTGATTCTCCTTATGCAGAACAAGTAATGATCTGGCTTTCATCATCCCAAACTATTTTAGTCTGCTGTTTGTCAAAGCTGCCTGCCTCTAAGGGTGTTTCATTCTAGTGTTGCTACCCAGACAAACCAAAAATCATAAGAGGGTCAAAGGAAGAATAGTTTTTTTTTGCTGTATTTTGACGTGGCTGTTGGAAAAATGCATCTGTCCTTAGTATCCCTTGGTGCTCTGCCGTGTCTGTGTCGTGTGTGCCTTCTGAGATGTGGAGCAGAGCCTGTTCTCTTCACTGGTGTGGAGTGAGACTTCTCAGTCTCCGCCACATCCAAGCAGCTCCCAAGGAGCTGGCAAATACTGCGCTTGACAGATGGCATTTTAGGAAAGCCAAACAAAAGCTCGTAACTTCTGCTTTTCCCTTTGCTAGGAGCAGATACTGTGGTAGTAAACCATGAGTTTAATGACCAGGCTTGTAAAGACAGTTACTGGGTTTGATTTTACAGAGTGTGACTGCTTTATGGTGTGTGTATAGCAACTGAAGTTGTGTAGTGAGAATATGAGAGTGTGTAACGCAGAGAGCTTGGTTTGAGGTGGAACTGTTTCGGTATTCCAGGTTCCTTACAAAACTATTCAGCAGATCTCTGTGGTGAACCTTCCAAGGCTCTGAGTAAGTAGTCTATAGATTCATTCACTGCTGGGAAGAGCATTGCAAGCGAGCATGCAATGGCCTTTTCCAGACAGATACTGAGAAGAGGCATTCCGTGAAGGACGGCAGCAGAGCAACTGAGCAGCCGCTTTGAAATCAGACTGCAGTGTCTTCTAACTTTTCTTTCAGATATCCATGAGCACTGTTTAGTTATTTTACTGGCAAATCTGTTCCTACGCAGAGGAAGTTCTGATTTTGGTTCCCTGCACTTGAAGTATGAAGAAATTGAACACTTAGCATAAGTTTCATTTGCATAAGTGTGCTATATCAGTGCTGCAGAATTACTTATTACCAGTTGGAGCAGCTGGATATTACATGCCTGGAACTTGAAAAATTACTTTAATTTGACATTTTTGTATTTTTTTTATTTGTCAGGGGGTTTGTTTCATTTTATGGAGTAGTTGAATAGAAAAACTATGATTGAAGTACTGATCTCAAACATCTAGCCTGTATGTTAGCTATCAGCACACTTCCTACATCAGTGTTTTATTCTGTGTTATAATAATGCAAGAATTCTGCATTCTGTTTAATTTTTAAGCAAAGTATAGGGATGAAAATGCACAAAGCAGGAAACAAATACAAGTTAAACAAACAAAACAAAGCCAACAAGAAACATTCCCTATGTCAGTATAGTGATTATCCAGATCTTGACGTACACAAGACAATTTAAGAATAAGCATTTCTGATTGATTTTTGTTTGTCTGCTGTTCACAGCTTCTTCAAAGTGAAGGTGAAATCCTTCTAGGAAGCATTCATTCACATACTATCAAAAAGACAAAGCCAAACAAACTCCCTAACAAAGCGTTTAAAAATTAAAGTTGAGGTAGCAAGTGTTGGCAAGAGGATAGAATCTGCCAAATGCTGAAGTAGAAGGAAACTGTTCTCTTAACTGCAAAAATGTGTGGTTTTTGTTTATTTTCTGTAGGTGTTTTTGTCCTAGGGGAAATATCTTGCAACTGCCATTATCTTGAGCTGTGGCAAACTTCAGCAAAGATGGATAAAGAATTATTTTAGATAAGAATGTTTCCATCCATAAGAGGTAACTTCTTTATTCTTGTTGTTTTGTTTTCAAGTGTAAATGGAAACTAGGCAACAGCAACTTGAATGCAAGCTCCTTAGTATTTGAGAGTGATTAAGGCAGAGCAGGAGCTTCAGTGCACTGAAAGAGATGCAGCAGTTAGGGGAGTACTGGGAGATTCGCTGCTGGAAGCTGAAGTTGCAGCGGGTCACTTACCAGGGAGTGCTGGTGAAGGATGGCAAGGTGTGTTGGAACAAACATCAGTAGCTGAAAAAATGTGAATGTGGACTGCATGATGAAGTATTTGGCCTAATGGTGTACCTACTGCTAAGCAGGTTTTGATATTGGTGTCAGAATATCAGGATGGGTGTCAGGATTTTTTGTTGGTTTTAGAGGGACTGAGCTAAGTTGCAAAAAAAGTATCTTGGTGTTTCTTTCTGAATAAATTCACCCTTCACATGCACCAGTTTGTGACTGCTGTTTGCTCTGTTAATTTTAATAGTTGAATGTGGTGGTAGAGCAAGTTTGGTGGCTTGCAGGCTTCCAGATTTCTATATGGTAGTAATTGCTCTGTCTTCCTGCTGGCAGAATTCTGAGGAGATAGGAGTTGGATGGCATATTCTTCCTCTTTAGTTTGGGGGTCACAAAACATGCCTACTTTAGTCTGCCAGCATGAATGCCAGGTGTACTGAGAGATGTTCGGGTTCCTCACTTGGATGTATTGCAAATGCTGGAGCTGCCTCCGAGCAGAGCAGTGACTCTCTATTGCTGCTTTTTTAAGTTCTGAATTAATAGGTGATCCAAGGTCTTCGTTTGTGTAGAAATAGATGGATTCTGCAGAGCAGACTTACATGATGGGGGAGAGATTTTAAGGGGAGCTAAAGTGATGTCCCCAGTGTTTTCAGCCTGCTCATGAGCTTTTGTGTGTCATGTTGTATTAGCTTTGAGTTGGAAGATATGAATACAAAATCCATTAAGACAAGACCTACTGTTATCTTGGCTGCCTTACATATAAAAAGATGGATGAAGACAATCATTCATCTGTATAGAGAAAGCCAAATGCCCATTCCCCCTCAAATTCCTGAGGCTTAATAAACAAGCATTTGTGCTTGTTCTTTGAAACAGCCACAGTTAAGAGGCTGAGGTGGTTGATTGCATAAGACTGATGGTTTAAAGATGAGATTTTAGGGCTCTGACTGTATACTCTATTCATTCAAGTCTATTAAAAGCTGTCTAAAAGCTTCTGAAACTGCTGCTTTTTTAATGGAGCTAGCTTTATTTTGTTACTCTGGTGCACCTGGTAAGACCTCTGGGCATCTGATTGCCTTTCATGATATTAGCATCATTGCTGGTTATTGATGTATATGTTTCTCCTCTCTGAGATGATTTTCACCTTTTCTTTTATCAGAGGTTTGCTGGCTGCTTTTTTTTTTTTTCCTCTTTATCTTCACTTGCTGGAACTGTGGTTGTCTTCCTAATAGTGGTTCTTGATAAAGCCTACAACTTGTTCTCTCTGGTTTAGGGTAGAAGGAGAGTTGTTATTCAGCTGTATAATGTAAAATAAGAGGAGAGCATTGTTAATTGTAAATGACCAGCCTTATTAACTGGGTTCAGACATGCAGGGGAGAATTCTGATGCCCTTTCCAAGGATAAGCTTGATGTATCTGTGAGATGCCAGTTTACTTTCTTCATAGGTTCTGTTTTGGGCTTCCATCAGAATAACTTAAGACTTCTTGTACTTTCATGCTATGGTATGTGTCTGTGAGCACAAATTGAAAAAAAGAAAAAAGAAAAAAAAAAAAAAAAGAAGAAACTGGCATTTAGGGGAGTGTGGAGTAATACAGCATAATTTAATTCTTAGCCAGCGTGTACACTTTTTCTCTCCAATTCTTTTCCTTCATCCCCATGGTCACACAATATTTAATGTGCTAGGCTTCCTGTATTCACCACATTGATTGGGGAAATTAAGAGTGATGTCTTAAATGGGCTTGAAGCACACTAACTGTTGGCTTTGAGTGATTAATAGTAAGGTGCTGTGCTTCTTAAATCCTTTTGAAGGTCATCAGTGATCTTGAAGGTTGGTTTCTGTCTTTTGAAATCACTGAAACAGGAATCTGTACATTTCTTCTTTCTCCATGGATGTATTGCATCTGTTCACAAAGAAAAGTGAAATGAAAGAAGGTGAATGTATGGAAAAATAACAGGAAAAATTTTTGTTGGTGACTCTTTGAAGAAAATAGCAATTTCAGCCTAAGTACAGAACAAAATATTTATGCTACTATTGACTTATGTGCTACGTACTTAACATATTCTGAAGTCATGGTGCAATTATATTTTGTAGATTTGCTGGTTTTCAGGTAGCTTTCTATATCTGTTTAGTTGTTTTTTAGTTGTTTGGTATAAATTAGCCATCAGAGTTGTATTTCACAAGAAATTGAGCACAATCAATTCGGTAAGGTTTGTGAAGGATGAGGCACTCCTTGAAAAACTTAAATCTGCCTCTTACCTCCCTTACCCCACATTGCTCTTGGATGGCGTGTTTATCAGCTGTTCTTGTGAAACCTGAGCTTTTACTGTAGCTTTTCTGTAATGATCTCTCCACTGTGTTTCAGCAGCATTAATATTTATTTTTTTTTAAAGCCTTGGCAACAGAAGAAAAAGGTTCTTATTAAGTGGATTTTAAGACAAGACTATTTCAGAACTGTTGTATTGACTGCAGCAGCTGATAATGTTTGGCCCTTAAATTATGTGAGCAGTTTATCTTCACACTAGGTAACTTGAGTAACTTTCATATCTGAATGATATAAGCAATGGGTTTCCTACTCAAGCCAGGGTCATTTATTACAGCTGATAATTAAGAAGCTTAATGCATTTCAGACCCTTGATCCTATATTCAGCTTTTGTGAAAATCTGTGAAGCTTTATAGAGCATCATTGATTTCCACTGGTATGCAGACAAAAATAAGAATTCAAAGGTGCAAAGCCTTCATTTTTTGCTATAACTGAATGCATTTTAGGATGTGTTCTTTGGTAGGTTGTTCATTAGTTGTGATTGTGTTCTTAAGGTTAAAAAATGATAAAAAATAAAAGAAAGGTTGCTGTGTCATAGGATTACATGGATTCTTCTGAAATTTGTAAGCAATTTGATGTTGGCTAATGAAAAATGTTGAGTGTGTAGCTCCATCCCAACCCCAACTCTCCCCCCTCCCTCCCCTTTTTATATAAGTTTCTGACAGGAAATCTGTAGCTAAATATTATTTTATGAGTTCCATCTGTTCAATGTATAATAGTGTTTTATAATGCAGTCCAGATTGCTGCCCAATAGAAATGTCCTATAGCACGAGATAGACTTTCAAGTGATTGTTGTACATACTAATTATCTTTTAATGAGCGATTCATTTAAATTTTAAGTTAACTAGCTCATTTTAAGTAGCACTTTCTTGATGGAAAAGTTGCCGCTAATTAACTAAAACAGTGCCTCATGTTTCTAGTTCCAGTATGTTGTTATTTTTGTGTTTTGTGTTTTATTTCTTTAAAATGATTTAAATAGCTGCATTATCATACTGGAGAGCAAGAAGATGCAACTTGAGATTCTGATTGCAGTAGAAGTAGCAAATTGTTGCTAAAATGTTTATGTAGCTTGCTTCTGTGATGTCTGCAGTGTAACCCAGCTAGTGAGAATTAAGAGCTTTTAGGGTAGCCAGTATCATTTTCATTTTGACAACTCAGGTGATTTCTTCAAGTACTGAGAGTAATTGATGAAAACATTAAAGCATTAGCTCTTCAAAGACATATGTCAGCATATATATTTTAATGAAACTTTCCATCCTTCACAGCTGAGAAGGTAATGGCAGCTAGGTATATTCTTATGATGTGAAAATGAGGAAGAAAAAAATTCCCTAAGAACGTGCCTATACTTTTCATTATGTCAGTCATAATTTTTATGCACTTGACTGTAAATCTTAGAAGACTTGGAATAGGCTATGCTTTGAAAAATGCAATGGATTTTTTTCTAAATATCTTTACTGCCTGTGAGTTTACATCTTCCAGTGATAATCTGAATAATTAGCATTAAAATTATAATGCTTATCTGCTCAGGACTAACTTAAAACGACTGTCTTGAATGTTACATGAGCCAGGCTCACTTCTTGACTGGACTGCAGGTACTTCTGAGAGGGATAACTTTGCTCCCTCTAGTGGGGATTAGCTTTATAACGTCCTAAATAATTATTTTCTAGAGCTTTCACTTTATAAAAAGAAACTCATTACATGTCCATGCTGGATTTCCTTTCACCAAAATAGTTTGTTGCAGACATTTTAATGTCATGAATATGAGTTTTTGTTGGGTTTTGCAGCTCAGTTGTTAACAATCCAGCTAAAAAATAGATAATTTCCTCTGGTTCATTTCCCGTGGCTGCATGTTTTGCACAGAGTGAACCTTTGCAGCAAATGAGGTAGTAATCCATCTTAAGTTCCAAAGTTGAAACTATTCATATATGTGGTCATGAGGGAGCACTGCTCTATCATTTTGTAAAATTAAAGCCATTGGTCTCAACTGCTTTCTTTGACGATTATGTTGGATGAGTTGGTATCTGGGCTGAAAGCAGTGATTGTTCTCAAATGCTGATATCCACAACAGATGTGCAGAGACAGCTAGTCTGACTCCCACAGCTCTGCTAGGGCTAGACAGCCCCATTAAGCTGCTGTCAGCTCCACCATTGCCAGTCGCAGCACAGCTTCTTGCGACATCACTCCTCTGATGTCAGGAGATAGTCTGTTGTGTTCTGGTGTGCAGTCATGTTGTCCTCTGTGGAGAGAAGCAGTGTGAAACTCCTTTGCGTCAAAGTTGATGGGGGGGAGAAACAACAAAAACCAACCCCAAGTCCCAAAATGCTGATGACAAAAGCTCCACAGCACTTAAAACATCTTTTGTACCGCTAAGCTGCTGCAAAAAGCAAAAGCGTAGCAGAGCTGTGGCAACTCTGCTTTTTGTTCAAGAAAAATCTGCAGTTAGGAAATGTGTTATAGTTTGAAATAAGCTTCATTGTACAGATTTGTCAGTGTAGTTTTCAGAAGTTAATTCGTTGCAGAAATTGCACTATGGCAAAGATAGGTTACAAACAACTCGTGGGGCATTGAAAATATGTAGAGGTGTTTGTTGTCATTTTTAAGTGGCATGTGCAATATCAAGCGACATTTCTGCTGCCTGTTGAATCTGCAGGCTTGTAATGCTGACGGCAAGAGTGAGCCTTTTCTATAATCTCTGGAACAAAATGAGGGAAAATGCCAATAAGTACAAAATAGTGAATCCTTCCTGGTTCTGCCATGTGTTCTTGTGAATCAGACATATTGTTTATTTTTGTGTTTCTCCATCTTTTAATAATTGAGTCCTGCCTGCAGTTTTTCTTACTTTGCAAACATTAAGTGCTTTGAGAATCTCAAATGCAATTAAATTAAAGTATTAATTTGCCCAGGTCTTTTATTTGTTTGGTGTTCAGATATCAAAGGCATACTATGATCAGAAATCCTTTCAGAAGGTTCTTCCCCTCCCATTCAAAATATTTTATTGTTGTTTTTTTTCCCATTCATCTAACATTAAAACCAGAAGTGGCTGGTATTTATCATTTAATGCAGGCAGAATATGAAGTACTTACGAAGAGCTAATGTAAGAAACCATGTACTTTCAGACAAGTAATTAATGGAATTTTCGTGTTCTCTGGAAGGCTACTCAGGTCTGTAATAGGAATTACTAAATATTTTTGATACAGCTGAGTCTTGCAGTATTTCTTCTAGATGGTGCCCATATGGAAGACAAGACGGTGGAGTGTCCTTGGTTAGTTCATGGTAGCTATTGTGTTATTCATTGAGACCTTTGCCAAATTTGGGAGCACAGAGGATTAGGCCATGAGAAAGAATAATGTCTTATAAATTTTACATAGATTTGCTGAAAAAATACATACTGTACTGAAGTACAACTTGTCTTCTCACTTGAGATTTTCCTTATCATCCTAACTAACCATAAGCTAGAAGTGTACAAAGATGTGAAGTCCTGATCTATAACAACTTAGATACAGGATTTTACTTTGATGAAAAGTGACCCATTTTCACACTGATATGGTTATGTCTGAAGCAGTGACAATTTTTCCCCTAAGACAATTTTAATCCTGCAAGTTGCTGTCAGCCCGTGACATCTCTTTCCGGAGGAGAAGATAGCATGGTATGAACTGCGTGTCAAAGGAGGTGTGAAAACATTTTGAAGAGGCTGCTCAGGACTTGGGAGAAGTTACTTTTATTGGGAGCTAGAAATAATAAGATTTAAATTATTTTATTATGAGCGTGGGGAAGTAAGTTTTTACAGCTTATATGCAGCCCAAGTCCTTCTTCCTCTTGAAGGTCAAAATTGTATACTGCAAAAATACATGCTTGAATCAAAAGACCAAGTGACTGTACACTTATATTGCTACTGCATGTTTTTCAAGTGGCTTTTGTATATGTCTTTAAAAGGCATTTGTAGATTATAGAGTTCGGGAGAAGTGCATTGACGCCAGCCTACCAAGAAGGCAGCAAAAGTGTGAACCTTTCTATATCTGAATGGGTTATTGTAAGTGGAACTAACTTCTAAGAACTTGAGAAGAGGTGTATGGCTATTAGCAAGGGGCCATGAGTGCATGAGGAGGAGCTCCAGTATCTGGGAGGATGTTAGGAAGAAGACAAGGCAAAACTAAAAGGCTTAGGAAGACATGAACTGCAGCCATTGAAGGAGACGAGTATGCAAATGCTGTTCTATATCAGCCACAGAGCAGTGCTGAGTTATTTGTTACCACACAGTATGAATTTGCCAGTTGCTTGATTGCCAATTTATGAAATCTGTGTTCTTTTTCCCTTACACTTGGTTCCCTTGTATTGTCTTTTTAGAAAGGATGACTTCATTGCTTCCTTTAGGAGAAGCCCAGGATCAGATAAGGATAACCTTAAAAACTTGGCATGAGTTGTATTTGAGGTGGACCTAGAACAGTGACTTTGAGGAGATAAAGGACTGGGATCCATGTTCGCATCATTTATCCTGGAGCTTTCCTTAATCAAAGATGTTACAAATAACCAAATAACATCTCTTGGCTTTCCCCCCCTCTTCTCTGCTCAGCCTTGTGGTACCTGGATTGTTACTAACACGGTAGGATGTCTTTAGAGCTCTGTTCCAGGATAGTTATCAAACTTCCTGGCGTAGTAGGAGAAATTTGCCCCTGCTTCTGTAAGATGTTACTGCACTTGCAGAAGAGGCAACTGAATGGATGGCATTGATAGTCAGTTCTGCAGGGTAAGGAAAGACTAGTACGGGAACTTGTTAATATGTGGGTAGTTCTCTCTCTAACCACTGCAACTGAGCTTGCTGAGAAACACCAGTAGGTTTGTTTTACTTTTGTTTATTTTATTTCTTATGCAACAGTGTTGTCAGAGTGTCTGTGCCAAGAAATCCTTTTCACACTTTGCTCTGCTCACCATGTCAGTGACGTGTTTCTGGAAGGTAACGTCATCTCCTTGGAAACAGAATTCACAGGTGTATTTTTTGCTTTTAAGTATCCCAAATAACTAAGATATCTTACAAAACACAGTATCAGTTGGTACATCTTTCCAGTCATTTATTATAGTCCCAACCCCCCATAAAGCGATGGCTTGGATTAATGTGTCTTTCTGACTTAACACTTCAAAGAAATGACTTCCATTTCATATAGTAAAAAGGAAAGCTTGCATGTGTTTTCAGTCATACTTTATTTAGATTGCCAAAAAACATTTACAAATATAATGATCCTTATATGTTTACAGCCTGTTAACATAAAAATGAACTTTTCAACCTTACTATTCATGTACACAAAAACAGATATTTGAGACTACTGGAGTTTGAGGATGATGACTTAATGTAGCAGCAAGGCGAATTTAAATTATGTATATGGAAATCATCTCTGTGGTCACTGGAGCCTTAAACCGAAAGAAGCTCAGGAAAGTTGGGGTTGATGTGTGGAGAAAAAAGACTAAGAGCTCATTTTTGATGGTTGCTCTATTCTGCATCTGTGGAGAGGGCTGGTTCTGTGGGGGCACAGGCCTGGCTGCTTTGGAACATGGCCTGGAACGGTTTGAGTAGTGTGAAATCTTTGTTTTGAAACATAGTTTTAGCTCTGCTACTGCTGTCTGTGATTGCCATTTAATGTATTATTTTAAATCATCTTAAAATATTTTAAGTGGCTCAGAATTAACAGTTCAATACCTTTTTGCTATAAGCAACAGCAGAAGGATTACTCCCTTACAGAGCCCCACAAGTTTCAGCCATATTGGAAATGGGTTAATGCTAGATTTTTAGACTATTGACCATTGTTGGAAGCGGATTACTTTGCTTTTATAAAATAAAATCTGACAATTTAAGGTCTTAATATCTGCAAAAGATAATCTGACCAGATACACGAGTTTCCGGTCGTTAACGTTTGTTATTCTGCCAAGATCACTCAGCTGTTCGTATACTGTGTTCAGTTTGCTATGTTAACACTACACAAAATACCAACAAAATGATAGGTAAAGCTAAGTTAGCTTGATAAAATCAATGTTTCAATGACTTTGAAGTACTGGAATTAGGACCTTGATTGTTTTCTTTTTGTTGTTCTGTTCTTACTGGGGTATATCTTTTGGACCCTTTAACTTCTGTTTCAGTGGCATTGCATTATCCAGTGTAACTTCCTGCAGTTTTTATTTTCAGTGAACTTTGTGATAGTGTACTTTTTGGATATCAAGTAATTACTGTGTATTACAAACTGGATGGGGTGTTAGAGATTGACGAATGTCAATCTGCTGTACCTCTCAGTGATGAGGGATCAAAGGTCTGAGCAAGGGGCTGGAACTGTTTGTTTTTAGCTTTTTGCAAAAACTAGGATGCAGTGAAGTGAATTTCTAGCCCCCCTCTTATTCTACTGAAGTTTTCATCAAATAGTCATCCCTGTCAAAAAAAGGACCTGATTTGGGGGGAAAACAAAATATTTCTCATGCATGTTGAAAAATAGTTATGTCTTAATTGAAAAACTTAATCCACTGTAAATCGGGATTAACACCTAGAGGCTTTCAGTGAGCAGCTGGCTCTCTTACTAGTGGATGGTTGTCTGTACAAAACCACTTTGCGGCACAGCTCACCATTCCTGGACTGCCTCTATTTTTACCAAGTACGGGCAGCTCTGTACTGCACTGGGATGGCACCAGATAAAGCTTGTTAGAGTAATTTTTATTTTGCTAACCAAAGTCTCCCCTATAGTTTTTATGGCAGTGTTGCTGTGCATGTATGTCTGAACTGAGTATGACTGCCGCTGTTTCTTAGCATGGAGAGGATGAACGTAGAAGGTTTGCATTAGCTGTCTAGTTGTCACAAGTGTTCTCTTGTGCATGATTGGGAAGTAATCCGGTAGGCTTCCATTATGAAAGGCTATCTGAATTTCCTAGATAGGTGTGGGACAGACCTGTTGTGAGGACTTGCAAGATTTCTTTGGTAGAAATCTCTCTGCTGGCTCCTACTGAGCCACTGCTCCTTTCAATCCTCTGAAAGTAAGCAGGGAAAGACTATTTTTAAGACAGGTGATGATTTTATTCAGAAAGGAACCAGGTCACTGCTGCCCGGATTTGTTTTTCTAGTTCTGCCCAAGTTTGGTTTGGACCCCCAGGTCCTCCCACCAAGATGTAGGAGACAGCAAGAAGAGTTTTCCAGAGGTAGCTTGAGAACTAATTAATTCAATGTTCATTGCAGCTCCAGCATTTAATTCAAAGAGTACATTTCTACTTTCACTTATTTAAAATGGCTATGATTGAAGTTCCTGCAATGTAATTTTTTGAGGGGTTGGTATTGTCAGAGCTTGCTTTTATTCGTGCTTATTTTTTCATCTCCGTGTGAGATGAAGTCTTTAAACTGAGAGCCTAAGATTAGAATAAAGCTGAGGCTGTTTCTGTCAGTCTTTTCTTTTTTTTTTAATATATAGATACTGGTATTTAAGCAATATAGGCAAGGAAAATCTCCCAACTAACAACTTGCAGATTTTTGGGAAAAATAAGACATACTTCTGATTTGTGTGTAAAGCAACCAGACTACAGAATTAAATTGATTTTCTTAAAATGAAGCTAGGGGAAAAAAACAACAACACAAGATGAATGGTTTTCACAAAGAAAATGGTATAATCATGATCTTGTCTAGTCGGTATTTATAACATATAATTAAAATTAATTCTGTTATGAATTAGCAGCAATGGGTCACATTCAGCATGCAGATTCATTTCTTTTTGTTTCAAAGGACTTGCTCAAAATCCTATGCATACGTTAAGGTCAGCAATCATGTTTCATGTCCAGTATTAATTAAGCAAATATATCACATATACTAAATAGAAATATACAAAGTTTATTTTTGGTCCTCTAATTTACTAATATTCCTAACAAAATCTTTGTCAACAATTCTGATTAGAAAGCAACGCTATTTGTTATTTCCTTTTTTGGCTATTAGTCCAACTGACAATATTTTGTTTTCCAGATCAGGTTAGCTTAGCCAAGAAGTGCAAAGATAAACAGGGATGTAAATGTAATGCTGGAAATAACTGTACTTTTCCAATTCGGTTTGAGTATGATGGTGACTTACTGAGTAGAGCACTATCCATACATAGGTGACCTAGGTGGCTTTAACAGACAAAGTAATGTAGACAAGAACCTTTTGAAGAATATAAATAATTTTATCTCTGGGGAAGATTTTATAAAGTAAGTAGTCTCTAGACCTTCTTACTAAATGGAATCAGATAATCTATATTGATCTGGCTTTCTTTTTGTTTGAACTGTGTTTTGCTTGAAGGAGTGAAGTTCACATGTCTGTAGTGAAACGCTTATGAGAACCATATCCTTACATATAAAGAGGTTCCATTAACTTTTCTTGCAAACACTGAAGACTTGTGTTACAATAAGATGCTAGGTGAGAGCTGGCCCCAATCCTATATATCAAGGAAGTGCGTGGTCAGAATGTAATCTGGAAGTACTCAGTGTGTTAACTGCAAGGATATTAAAAAAAAAAAAAAAAAAAAAAAAAAAAAAGCAGAAACGAAATGAGAAATACGGGGTAGGACTGTATTGAATATACTGGATAGTGATTTTACTATTGGGTATTTTTGTTGTTGTTGTTTAATATCGAACACTTAATGTCACACTAATCTATATTCTTCTACCGATGTGTTCAAAATAAAGCTGGCAAAAAAACTATCTTGAAATTAAATGAAGAGTATTAAATGCTAACAAAGCCATAGCAGGTCTTTCAGCATCACTGCTTCTAATTTTCTCACGGCTGCTGCATTAGATGTTATTTAATGATCTCAGTTCCTAACTGGAGTTACCTCCTTGCTGCTCCATTTTGGCTGGTTGGTCGGTTTGGTTTTATCTGTTGTTGGGTGGTGATGGTTGTTGTTTGTTATTGTTTTGTTAATTTCTTGGTTGTTGGTTTTTTTTTTTTTTTTCTTTTTCTTTACCAAGCTCTATGAAGCGCCATGTGCATTTTTTGGAGTCTGAAAAACAATTATTTTCTGTCTGGACTGTTCTTCTTTCTTCTGATCTAAATACGCATTAACTGCTATTAAATAGTTGTTTTTTTGTGGTTTTGTTTTGTTTTGACTACGTGAGTTTTAATTGTTCACTAAACTACACTTCTTACAGCAACTGATCTTTCATATCTGTGCCTTACTGGAGAAAAGCAGCTGTAATGCAGTTTGTAGAATGAATTATTGGAATCTCTCAGTACCAATAACCGGATTGTCAGAACAGGAGGGGAAAGTTGGGGTTTTGTCCTGACTCAAATTAAATACTTATAATAGTACCAGAAAAGTTAGTGGAAGTTTTATGCTTTGTTTCTCTCCTTTTGTGTGCTCTGTGTGTGGTTTTCACTTTGTGTAGCTCAGAACTGGGCGCAGAGCACACGTGTTGGGCCTGTCCCGCAACTGGAGCGCATGCGCTTCATTCTTGTTGTATTGGCTTTTACTGCTGTGAAGTCTGTCAGCTCAGAGACGCTTTGTAAGATGAACACAACAGTTGGCTACCCTTGCTCTTAAATCTATTTTTACATGTGTTAATGAGGATCAGAGTGGTTAGTAGCAGTTTCAAGGACGATCACTGAGATGTGCTTGCAAGGAGTCACTCGGGCATGAGAGAACCTGAGGCCCACGACTTGGTGCTGGGCACCACTGCTCCTGGAGCACAGGGTGCTGGTGCCCCCGTGCTTCATCCACTGTTGTCTTTGAGAGCAGTGAACTTTCATCCACGTACAAATGAAGAGACAGCAGGCCTCGTGGTGTGTGTTACGGAGAAAAAGAAAGGCAAAGTATTTTGGGCAGGCCTTCAGTTTCAATATTTGAGGCATGGAGTTTCTGAAGAACCGAAGTGGTGGTTCTGCTGTTGGTGAGACTTAAAACTAGAGCAGAATAGAGCTACTATTCTTAAAGGTCTTTGGAAGTGTTTCTTTGTTATTACTGATAGCTTGAACAAATTTAACTTTGGGGTTTTTATATTAACCTATATTTCTCATGTAGTTTTAATTGGCTATAGTGACAGAAATCCTCCATGGCCATAAATTGGCATAGCACCATTGATTCTTTCTTCCTTCTCCATCCCCAAAGTATTGGTATCCACATGCAGCAGTGCTGCTCCGCTTTATGAAAGCAGTGTGCTATTCAAAAGCTCCCAGAGGAGCCACATTTCAGTGGAAGAGGAAGGCTACATGCTATGTGTACATAATTTGGAGAGTGAATCAGAACATTAACTTTGCTACATAATTATGGATAATTTTTAAGCTTCTGTTCAGTTTTCATTCTTTATCAGAAGAGAATGAAGTCAATATTGAGTAGGTTTTTGGTTCTGCTCTGGTTCCGTATTTAGGCCAATGAAGTGCTTAATGCAGCTATTGGGCATGGAAACAGCTTGAGAGCTGTCGGTGCCTCAGGCTGCCAGCTGCTTGGCTAATTGGGCTGAGAACAGAGTGGGAACAGAGCTGAGACACCAGGTCAGATGCCTTCAGTATTGCTTCCTACCTGAAGAAAGTTGCTTACTGGTTTAAAGTGGTATCCAGTGTCAGAGATACACCAGTGATGTTTGCTCTGGGGCGATGCCAGCATCACTGGCACTGACATGTGTAAGGAAGTTTAATCTACATCTTTTTATTTCATTGGCAGATGCTCTGTCCCTGGAGACTTTCAAGATGAGGGTGGATAAGGCCCTGGGCAACCTGATTGAGTTGTGGTGTGCCTTTTCATTGCTGGCGAGTTGGACTAGATGGTCTTCAGTTGTCCCTTCTAACTCTAAGGATTCTATGATTCTATGAAGATTGCTGAGCTAAAGTTTATTTCGAGACTGAGCCTTTCCTCTTATGACTGGGGGCTTTTACACTAGGATGTGTGGCAGGCACGTGAGAGATACTGAAGAGAAATTATATCTATGGACACATGCAAAATGAAAGTAGACATAGAGGACAAAACATAATTTGTGGAAGTAGGGTGTAGGCTCTGAATTGTTCCTCCAGATACTTAATTAACTTCAGTTTGACAGTTATCAAGGCTCAAAATTTGTTCTTTATCAAACGCAGTAAGGGCTAAGATACAGGGAGGGAAATGAGTTTCTGGTTTCTGCAGATTTTCTTGTTGAAAAGTCAAGGAGGTTCTGGCGCTTTAGTGAGAAATGACTAGTTTAAAATATTTAGTTTTGCTAACTTTTAGTTTGTTAGGATCTGTGCTGCTCTATTTTATTCATGAAGATTTCATTTTGTATGCAGTTAACACTTGGAATTGCAGTAAATGGTAATAGGCTGTTTTTAAGACATTAATCTGTTTGAATGTGCAAGGAATTTAGGCAAATAACAGCTTCTGATACAGTAATTTGTTTCTGTAGTTATTTAAAACTGTTTAGCTTCATTTTCAGATAATTTTATTAGAATGTAGAGACTTACTGCATTTTCACAGGTGGTTTTCTTAGCTGAGACCCTAAGAGAGCAGGTCTAAGCAATCAAACTTTGTCTATCCATTTCTCTCTGTATTATTTTTGAACCAATAACTTTGAAACCTGTTGACAAGCTGCACTGACTTGAAACTGACTTGAAAGGGCAGAAATCTTGAAGATAAATCACTTTAGATTTTACCATAATTAGTGGTGGTGTACAGATTGAATGCCGCATCAGTTCTTCTGATGAAGAAGGTGTAACTTAGAGCTGTATGTTATTTTCTGGTACCATCGGATTGGCAAACCAGCTTACAGTTGGCTGCGGTATGTTGTGTTTTCTGTTACAAGGTGATGTTTCAAGATACACAAGTCATGAGAAGATGTTTTCAGTTACAGAAATGGGATAAGAGAACGTTGAAGGAGATGTAAACTAATGGATGAGAAGACAAGCTTGTTCTGTTGTTTATATCAAAGCTGTTGCCACCAACTGAAGACTTTCTGCAAATAATTCACTGTCTGGTGAACTACCAGCATAGCAGCCCTTTATTACACTGATCATGTGTACTGCTGCCTGTGTGCAAACTATCTATGAAATGGATGAAAGCTTGCATGTAGGACAACTGCAGATGATGGAACAGAGCTTTTCAACACGCTACAGAAATGATATTATTTCAGTGACCCTAAAGAGACAGTAATAAAATAGCTCATCAAGATGAAACAGAATGTTTTGTGCTTTGAAATTATCATGCATTTTATTACTATGAAAATCTGTGTCTTGGATTCAAAGTATCACTTGCTGAAATGCCATTTATCTTTTTTAATAAATGTAGAAAACTAGTGTAAAACTTAGGGATGACGGTCTTAACCCAGTTCAAGCATTTCACTCTTCATAACTTTGCCTGGCTGTTTTTCTTACAAAGTCAGTTTTAAATAGAACACAGTGAAAGCAATGAGACTGTAGTACATCATTTTGCCCACTGGTTTTCTGATAGAAAATAAATGACCTAACCTGATTTTTTTATAATTGATTTTGGTGGAACCAATCTAACCCTATGTAGACAAACTCTCAAAATCAAAGTTGAATTTGCATGGTTGTAATATAAGGAGATAAGTTGTTAAAGCATACATCGTGTTTTCTACCATACTTCTAAAACACTTAAGCAGTGTTCATTTTTCAATCATTTCAGGGTGATAGAAGAGCAAATAAGGAGTTAATGGACATTTGGTTAACTGCTTTAATTTCTCTAACTCCTGATTAATATAGTTATCTCAAAGACTGTTCTGAGCTGTGTGTTAACATTTCTAGATCTCTTCCCACACCCTTGTTTACTGATGTAGATGAAATTTGTGCAATTTTAACAAGTAAACCATGTTAATGTTTAGAATGTAGCAAAAAAAAGCTTCCTGACTTCATAGGAAAAACTGCCATCACTTTTCATGACTGGAAAAAACCCCACCTGTTTTTACAAAATTTGCAGCTTTCTTCCTTCCATTAGTAATAATAGACTACAGTGAGATGGGGTCTTGGGATGGACTGCCAGATGTTTTCTGGGGTCTCATCTGCTTCTGACTGCCTCTAGCCTCCATTGCCCCTTTGGCAGTTTATACCCTGTGTTTCATCTCCACCATTGGTTTTATCAAACAGACAATTTCTGTTCTTCACCATAAAAATTAGTTTTCTTGCTAGTTGGATGTTTAAAGCAGTTCACTTATCACACTAATTCTTGAGTTGCGATTTCAAATATTTCAATAGAGCAATACTTATCATCATGTCAATTTCTTGCATCTTTTGGCTTTCTATGTATAAAATGTATATAAAACTGCAAGTTCTCAGCACCCTGGAGCCTTATTGGCACTGCAGTTCTGTGCAGTTATCTAGCTGAGATTCTCTGGAATAGAAAACAGAAATGAAATGTTTCATTTCCACCTTTCTAGGTGGCAGATACATCCACACAGCCCTTGGGCATCCATGCAACTCAGTATGCCTCCCTTCCAAACCTCTAACGGTGGCATGGAGAGGAGCTGCTGTTTCTTGTGGTAGCCATCTCCAGTGAGATGAAAGCCTGGTCTGTTGCCTCATCTTTCCAAAACTGGAGGTTTGCCAGCAGTGATGGGAGAGGTAACAAATGAAAAAGGAAGGAGTGAAAACTGTGACTAGTGTAGTGGGGAGCAACAGATGTCACATAGAAAATTGAGAGATGCTCAATAAGCATTTTCTACAAACATTTTCATGCCGATGTGACTTAGTTATGGGGTGTGAGAGACGAGCATATGAAGAGGTTTAAGCTTTGAAGCATTTCAGACAGATGGAAGTTTGTGGTTGAAGACAACTTATGTGGAATTATAGGGTAGTGGTGTTCACAGCTTAAAGATTCTGTTTTAAAGTGATTTCATGTTGTAATTAAAGAGTCATGGTGAAAGAAAACACAAGGAGCTGAGTTATGGAAAGCAAGGGAAGTAAAGTCTGGTAGCTGCTGCTGCAAAGTATGTCATCCAGAAGAGCTGCACCATGGATAAGAATATAATACAGTGGATTATATGTTACTTTTGTGATACGGACCTCAGACTGCACTGCTGGCCTGCACAGATTTTCTTGAATGCATTATTAAAAGCAATATTACAATAAGTGAATCAGAGAAGTTGCTTTGATATCTGTATTACAAAGCATATTACAGTGTATGCTTATCTAGGACAGAACAAAGCTGTGTCTGAATCAGCACAAAGTATTTAATATTCAGCAGCAGGAAAAAAAAGATCTAATAGCCTTTTTTTTTTTAAAAATACAAATAGATTTTTAGCACTTGAAGCAGAGTTCAGTTACTCAGTATCATCCTTTATATAAAAGGTTAATTTGTAATGCACTCACCTTGCCATAGCTTGCTTTTTCCACGTTTCTTTCTTGTCCACTATTTGGTGTATTTCAGTACTGACATCACTTTTCTCTTTGATGTTACCTGTTTCATAAGCATCTGTGAACTTGACATCAGTAAAGGCAGTGGAAATTTGGAAAACAGTTTATTGTAAGCTTTGCACTTGGGCCTCATGTTAATTAGACTATCAAAAAACCTGGTTGCATTTGAATTCCAGCTCCTCTCTACAGTTAATTGACTAAATCTGTAGTGCTAGTATTCTACTCGTTTTGTAAAATTAATCCAGGTTGCTTGAGTTATTCCTTTTGTTATAGTTTTTAAATAGTGGATAGAAATTATTTGAGATACTTTGGGGATGGAACCATTTTGGTAGCACATATCAGACATTTTTCCTTAAAGGTGTTGGCTTTCGGTAGCTTTTACATGAGTCATAGAATATGGGATGCATTCCCTAGGCATATTGTTTTCCAATCTGTCAGACTATCTCACCTTTCATCTTTTGTGTGTTTTATAGATTTCTCACATCAAATGCATCAGAAATACATATGACAGCACACGTTTGCTTTACTGCTGGGGCAGTGTCACTTTGCACAGTGCTGTTTGCCTTCTAAAGTTTGAACTTCAGAACTGTCAGTCTTTATATTGAAATTTTGCATTTGTCATCCTTAACAGAAAGGGCTATTGCAAGACATGAAGTCAGAGAGATAGAACAACGTCATACAGCAGATGGCCCCCGACAGGATGCGACACTGGATGAAGAAGATGATGTGGTGATTATTTACAATAGAGTACCTAAGACTGCCAGCACATCCTTCACAAATATTGCCTATGATCTTTGTGCAAAGAACAGATACCATGTTCTACATATCAATACAACCAAAAATAACCCTGTCATGTCTCTGCAAGATCAGGTAAGCAGCTGCATTTGGGATGGTTCTATTAAGCAGGTGGAACGCATGGAAAACATTTTTAGCTATTGTAATCATACAAGATCTGATGGAATCAACTTTGATATCACGTTTTCCAATATAAATGGAGCTTGACATGTTTATTTTTATTTTTTGTAGAGAAGAATTAAATAATAGGTTTAGTATTTGCTGTGCTGCTGGAGGTGGTAAGTACCTGTTTATAGGAGAAAAGCTAAGCTAAAAACAGGCATAGTTATGGAAATCTTGACCTTTGTTTTTATAGCTGTGTGTACTGCATTACTGCACTGTCTGCCTTTTGGCTCTTTAATAATATTTGCCTGTCATCTCCATCTGCAATGCATGCAGTCTTAAGTGCTCTCTTCTGCATAGTGTGGGTGCTGTGCTGTGCTGTCAGGGCTGCATTGCTTCTTTGATCAGGTCTGGTCAGGTCTCGCAGGTGACAAAACGCAGGTGGGAAGATGTGGCTGTGAAGAGACACTGTAAATGGGTCACTTCATACTTGCTTTGAGCTCTAAACTAAACTTGTGGCAATCTCAGGTTGAAATTGATCATGGCTTCTGCTGCATCGTATGATGAGTATTTAAAAAAGATGATGGTGGAGGGGATGAATGCTGCATTTTTCTTATACGTAGAGTGGGGATTTAGGCTTTTCGTTTTTAAGTTTTAAAATATTTCTTTGCTCATCCTGACTGCACATGCAGGGAAACTAAGTCAAAGGTCTGAAACATCACTGTCCTTGTCCCGACCATTAAGCAAATGTTGCCAAACTCTCAATATGTGCTGACCATCATGTGCCCATTGCTTTAAGTTGATATGCAGCAGCAGCGGGAGCTGTTCTGCATTGCAGCGTGTCAGCACTGAGGCTTCCAGCTCCTTTAAGTGCCTGCCTACAGGCAGGAGTACTTGGAACAGCTGCTGTAGTCTGGAGGAGGGGGAAACAGATGGCAATGGGCCCTCCACTCTCTGTTCTATATGGGAGAGGAAGAGTGAAGTTGGGATATGAGCATGGGGCCACAGGCTGTAGTTGAGGTGGGAATGGGCACCTGTTTTGTGGTGGTGGGATTGTATCACTGTTGGATTCTTGCTGTTGTGAATTTTTTTTCCTGAAGTATGCAGGTGATATTGTGATTAAATCAGGCCCACTGTGTGGAGCAAGTGCTTAAGACCTGTCCCCCAAGAGCAGAGTTAACATACCATGTTCATCAGTACCACCTGGTTGAGTCATTAGGTGCATCACCAGTAGCGATGTGGACACAGCATAGAGGCAGAATCATTTTTACTGGTGATACTGTTAGTTAAAACAACTATCTCCCAGAGCAAGATGAAGACTATTTTAGGCTGACGTAAATAAATTAGTAAAATAGTAAACCTTCTGGTATATGCTATTTCTGCACTGCTTCTTCCAAACTATTCTAGTTCTGTTACAGATTTTAAGTTCTCTGCCCATATGTGGAACCTTTACTTCTTGAATGCAATCTGGGAAAGATGACTACTTAAAATTCACTCCAAATATAAACTGTATCTGTTTTGTGGTAATCTCACAAAAGTCCCTAACACATCCATTTTAGTTTCAGATGGAACTTTTCTCAAAAGTGCTCCTTTCTTGCAGCTTGTCTGAAAGCAGGATTCTGGGATCTGCCCCTCTTTTCATAGGTTGGGCTTTTCCTTTCCAGCAAGCTCAGCACTGTATTTGCATTTCTGACCTGTGTTCAATAAAGTGAAGTAATTGGATTTTTTTGCTTGTATGTTTCAGTACTGATACCTTTTTTCTATACAAGTGTGCCTTTGTTATGGCTAACTGGATGTCATACCAGTTGCACAAAGTTCTGCCTCTTTGTCATATGGTAAAATTGTCATCTAATAGATTTAAAACTAAATTACTTTTCTGTCTTGCAGCATGTATTCTTGATATATCATCAGAAGAAGGGAGCATGGGGACACATTTTTTTGGTGCTGTTGTTGTGAACGTACAAAAAACATGGTGGAACTGTCCCACTTTTTGTTACTTTAATGTGCTACTTGTAGTTCTTCAGTATTTTATCTCATGCAGTTTCTCCCCATTTTTCTCAATAGGGCAAGCTGGAAACATACAATCTTACTTCCTGACGTGTTCTAAAGTGGTGGCCTCTCAGAAGATAGCACATTTGTACTGACTTTAGTAATACGTATTTCCTTTGCTGGTACAGGTTTCAATGACTGTCAGAAGTGGAACAGAAAGGCAGTCTGTTAGAGGTGGAAATATTGTGCTGTGAAATATCGGGTGCTGAGCATTTAAGAATGGGCTGGTGCACACCAGTGACCACTGCTGCACACTGCCAGGTGTATTTTTCCTTCTTAGGAAGAGCTGTTTGTGTCAGACAGGTATTCCAGCTTTTTACCATGGCTGGGCTGGTCATTTCCCATCTTTTCAGCATCTCATAGAATTGCTTCTCAGCTGCCCTTGCCTTGATCTTGTCATTTTTCATGGCATTCAGCCAAAGCTGTGCTGCTGGCGTCTCTTCAGTGTTCCTGACCCTCTACTTCAGAGGTAACTGCAAGTTGTTAGCTTGGAGAGCTAAGATACCAGTGCCTTCCCAGAAGGATTCCAACTCAGGAATCCCATTGTGCCTGGTCTTGAAATCTAAATCAGGTTTCCTGTGCTGAAGACACTGCTTGCAGTCTTTCTTGAAAACTTTTTCTACTCAAAATTCTGTGGGGGGGAAGTTCTCACACGTCCTTAGCGGTCTTGTGATGTTTATCATCCCAACTATTTGTATATTAAGTCAGTTATTTTGCTATTGACAAGTCTATAATAAGATGGAGTGAAAAGCTGGGGAATTTTCAGTATCCAAAGATCCACTTGGTACCAGGCCATAGGTAAGGTGTTCAGGATGGGTGCGTGTGTCAGCCCGTAGATATGATTAACTGATGGAAACTGGTGGACAGGGTGATGGTTCACAACACCACTTTGGAATGCATGCACACATTTCGCTTGGCTTTTTGCTCAGACCAAGTATGCTGGTTTTTTTGTGTCTTTTTTTTCTTCTTTCTCACTGGGACTTGCTTTAAATTCTTATTGTCCTGGAAACTGAATGCATTTAACTTACCTTTCAGGACATCTTACGCCCCCAGAGTACTTTGGATCTGGCTTTTTAATTCAGTGAAGCTCAGCCGATTTCTCACTTACGGAAAGCTGTGAAGCAACTTTGTAGCTGATTATATAAAAGCCCCATGAAGCAGCTTCACAGGAATTCCATTCTCATCTATCTGAACTTTAAAGTAACCTCCAGTTCTATTCACTTGGGTTCAGTCTCTTGAAAGCTGCAGTATCTGCTGAGCCCTGAAAAGAAAAATAAAATTTATCATATTTAACAGCAAGAGTCAGCAAGCTGTATTTATCTCTGCCCTAAAAATGTGTGAATCTAGACTCGTTAGAATCATCATAGACTTGTTAGGCTGTGGCCTGGAACAGTTCTGACTTCTGGAAGGCTGCAAACTATGGGAAAGAAGGGAAAAAGCATCTCTTGCCTGCAGGCCAGGTATAGGTGTTGAAAACTTGCATTCTCAGGGGTGCACTGCGTGTTGCTTGTCTGTTTCTTAAGGCAGATGTAAATGTCACATAAAACCTTCCTAGCCTTACTGTTAGCTGTGCTGGCATTAGTGCTAAAGCTAATAAAAGGCTGGAACATCCGCTCAGGTCTCTTGTTGCACTACAGAAATTGTAATTTCTTCTGCAATAACCCTGCTCTGTGATCATAAAAAAATATTTCCTTAGCAAAGACATTCAAAGGCAAATATGTTTTGTTTTTTAAAGAAGGATTACTGGCACGTATAAGGTAAGTTACCAGATGGTAGAACGGAGATCGAAGACACAGGTGACCCTTGGGAATTTGTAGTTAACATTTTTCTGTGTCTGGTACGAACTGAAATCTAGCTGGTACATCAGAAAACTTGTTCATGGAAGCATAATTAAAATGACTGCTTTTATTTGCATGCCAAATTATACAAAATACATAATATAACTGATTATCTTGCAGAATTGTAGTGACTAACTGATATTTTAGGTACTGGGAGGGATGATAATATGTACTTTCCATTGAAGAAACTTCGTGAGGCTCTCCATTAAAAATACCTTGTCTTTAATCTTAGAAAGGTGTCATCAATGAAAGTGGGGTTTGTTTCACTAGTAGCATAGGTAGTTCAGCTGAATTCAAACTGGCATAGCTGTGTTATCATACGTGCTGCAGACAAAACAAGGCTGAAAGCCAGCGCAGTTTATGAAACACCATTGTATAATGTTGTGCAGTGTTTTTCAGATAGATTTCAGTTTTTCATGTGCAATGTGTGGTTTAAATTGTGAAATGCCACAGACTATGAAACTTGTGCACTGAAAATTAGTGCTGCGTGTTATTAAAAACTGATATCCACTTGTTTTACCTGAGTCCAAGAGTCAGTGTGTGAGGAAACAAGTAAATGGTTATCAACCATGTGAAGTCCTTGATAGAAATTTTTGCACTTGTGAGGAACAGTAACAGGCCAGTCCTAGCTTTTGAAATCTTCATTGGTTTGTGTGTGTTTCATGTTTTTGTGACACTCTGAATCCACATAGGTCTCTCCAAAAGTAATGCCCCCTATTTATTTCCATGGAAACAAGAATAGATGTGAAAAGCACAATAACGCTATTTGATAGAGCAAACTATGGTCTGTAAGACACGATTATCACAGATACCACCATTAGCTGTGCATTTTCATGAGCAATGAACAAGAGCCTGCATGCTGTGCTCGTAAAAATGAGCATCGGTGGAGGTGACCTGCTGTCACCACTGCTGGAATGCACCACCCACTGCCTCACTGTGCTCACATCCACTGTTTGGTCTCCATCAATGTTCAGCAAGTGGTGATGAATGTCAGTGGGTGCTTTTTTTTCCTCGTGGACAAATTCAGTGACACACCTTTGCTTCATCCACACCTCCATGTCAGACACCATTCTGTCAGGCTGCCCCTCTGCTGCCATCTGTCGCACTACAACAAACTATAATGGGGTACTGGTGGGAAGTCTTGACCTCTACTGCTGTGCCACCAACATCCACCTCATCCACCAACATTGTGGGCCAGCATAATAAAACAGGAAGCATTACTTCTGGAGAAGCTCTCACCGTACAGAGGATGTTAATGTGTTGTTTTGAGCTCTCAAACTTCTGTCTTATGACTTGGTTTGACTTTTGACCTCAGTATCCTTATTCTAATTTGTGCACTGTATAACAGAGAAGATACTGTAGATATATGGGGGATCAAAGATCTGTCTTCTAATTCTCACCTTCAGAAATGGTGTAGCATCATCACGCAGATCGGGCAGTACAACTTTACCTTTTTTATTATCCAATTCACTAGTTTTAAATGAATTTTCAGAGCTAAATGCTTTAATGCTAAAATATTCTGCTCACTTGATAAAGGCAAGCTGTATCAGGATTTGTATGTCCCACTTAGTCATACTTTTTGCTTTGGGATGTATTTCTTATTTTGGGTGTTTTTACCTTTGTAATGTAAAGCTGCTTCTGTTTTTTATTACGTTTACTGGTACTGGCTCTATCAGCCTTTGTTTAGGGGCTAATTTGTACTGTAACATGGAAGTTTCGCTGAGAAACAAAGCTTGAAGTAACTATTCAAGGTGATAAACTGTAGATCTAATTTACTCTTTATAAATCTACAGAATTTCTGGATTACTCATGAATTGCATTTGGGAGGGGAAGCAAATAAACCATCAGATTTGTTTCACGTGTCCCAGTAAAATTGGTCTAAGAAAATGTTTGTAAATGTGGGATGCTGTTACTTGAGGAAATGAATACAGGCCAGATGATTCCATCAAAGCCATACTTGCATTTATGCGTACAGTCAACAGAATTCTGCATTCCTCTCAAATTACAAATAAGAGAGACTGACAAAAAATTGTTGGCATTGTTAATGTTGTTATGGCATTTATTGAATTGCTTTTATGATGGCTGTATGCTGCTTTTGCTTAGTTTAACATCCTTAAATTGGGATTATCTAAAATGAGTTAAACGAACTTTATTTGGCACAAATGATTTCAAAATATTTCAAAGTTACTTTAGACTTTTCTTCTAATGCATTGTAAGCTTTTACTTAAAATAACAAGATGCCCCAACTGTGTTAGGCGTAGCTTGATGTGTTCCAGCTGCACAGAAAATCTGCTGTCTGCTTTTACAGGTTCGATTTGTGAAGAACGTGACTTCCTGGAAGGAAATGAAACCAGGATTTTACCATGGACATGTATCTTATTTGGACTTTGCAAAGTATGTTACCACTAATTTATCTGTAGCGCAGCCGTTTGGCTCCATCTGGGATATTGCTGCCCTCTAGCGATGGAAATCTGACAAGTGCTAGATTTCCTAGGAAGAGCAATAGTTAGTTGGGATTTTCATCAAGCTTCTACTTTGTGCCACAGTAAATAAAAAATTTGCATAGGAAGATATCTGAGAAAAAAAGAAATGTCTTTGATAGGGAAATCAGTATGATTACAGACGTTGCCTTAAGCTCATATTTAATGAGCAGAGCCATACAGAATCAGCCCTGGTAATGGGTGGGCTCAGAGTTGTCTCTCTGCTGCGAGAGTTCACATCTTTTCCAGCTGGAGCCCGGCCAGGACGGCCCTTCCTCACTGCAGAGCGTGGGGTTGGCAGGGCAGCAGCAGGAATTTGGTACCGAATGTCTATTTATTATTAACAAATATATAGCTGCTAGATTCATGGAGGCGTTTCTAGAGTCAGGATAGTTGTGCAAATGCTTGGTATCTGTTCTGCAAGAATATTTCCATTTTGTTTCATTAAATAAATTTAGAAAGGATCACTGAGAACTGAAACTGAACTGACTTTCACATCCACGTTCCTGCACTGGGGGGTGGGAGGAATGAGCATTAACCTTCCTCTCACCAGCATCTGCTCTGTAGATAGATTTCCGTTGTGTTATAGAGCCTGACTCCTAAGTATTTGACAAGAAGCTTTGATTTCACCTTTAAAAGACTTTTCCCCCCCCTCTTTTACTTTAGATTTGGTGTCAAAAAGAAACCAATTTACATAAACGTCATAAGAGATCCCATAGAACGACTGGTTTCTTACTATTACTTTCTGCGCTTTGGAGACGATTACAGACCAGGGCTACGAAGGAGAAAGCAGGGGGATAAGAAGGTAAAGTACACTTGTTGTGCACGGTGTTCTGATCCAGGACAACGAAAAGCGAGGTATGAAATGCGTGCTGATCCCCTCCCGCCGCTGCCCGGTGCCGCCGTGCCCGGTAATCGCCGTGCCGCTCCCTGGGCCTTTGGCGCCCCCTCCCGGCACAGGCGGGAAGCCGGCAGAGCCGCCGTTGAAATGACGCGCAGCGTTCTACTCCTCACGTTCTGATACACTGCGTTAATGGTTTTCTTTTGTTTGCTTGCTTTTTTTTTTTTTTAATTTTTTTTTTTTGTCACCGCCATACAGACATAACTTGTCCTGCAAGCATTTCTAGTTCACTGGAAGTCAACTGATTTGATCTTAGGGCTTCTTTCATTGTCTATGGATTGGGTAAGGCACTTTTCCATAGTTTTCATAGAACTATGTAGACAGACGGTGTCATTTTCACACATATTAGATAAAATTTCAGTAAGTTCAGCAGTAGACTGGTTCAAGTACAGTGTCTGTAACAGTGACTGATGTGTGTTCTGGTTCTGTTAGGACAGAATCACTGATAGCTCTTCACATTAAAATTAAGGAAGGTCAAAAATATAGTTTCAACATTTGAATTCATTGTGCCTTTACTAAGTGGCATCTCAATATTCATTTTACTGTTAACCTTCCCTATCCGTACCACACCATATATGTGGGAGAATTCTTAATTTTCTTTCTATACTTTTGTACTTGAAAAGTTATGGTTTGCTTGGCTCCAAGAACAGGGGCTGTAAAGTATCAAAGTTTCTGGATGGAGCAGTCAAGGTATGTATGGAGGAGGAAGTGAGGAAGGGAACTTCTGTGTATTCTTTGCTTTCTCTTACACATTCTAACTGTAAAATATCCTCCAGGAATAAGCAAGGAAGCCATTCTTTTGACTGGGGACAGTTCATATTTAGTATATACATTTGTAAGCTAGGAGATGCATTTTAGCAATTTAATTTTTAGGTAATGTTGGTGCTCTAAATTTATAATGGTGAATCAGACCAGAATTCCTCTGGAGGACTATTCTAGCGAATGCATACCAATGTCCTGTTTTCCTAGTCAAACTGTGTCTTCATCTGTGATGTGTGACACGTATCAGCTATTTGATACTCAGAGCACAGTGCAGAACAAGACACCACAGGTTGATTAATCCCTATTTTGTATGATATTCTTACATTTTTCACATTACTTTGGGATCTTTACCTCAAAATAAAAACAAAGGATACTGTCCTTGTTCTAACATGGAAGAATTAAACAAATGCATTTTTACTTTCTTGGTTTGAATAGAAAATTGTAATTGCACAGAAAAAAATAATCTAAAAATTTGTCTATGTGGTCACTTACTAGTTCTTAAATTTGAAAAAAAAAATATCCCAGGTAAGTAGCTCACATCTTGATTAAAAATATTCTATGATGTTATTTTTTTATGCTGACTAAATAAAAAACTTAGAAATTCTTTACAATGCTAATAGAGTTTTTATTGTAACTGTGTGCCTGTAATCAAAACTCTTGTGTTGCTACAGCTGCCTGCCCATGTACAGTGCTGTTGTTTGGAATGCTCAGTTACCCAGTGAACAACTTTCTTTCACTCCTGATTAGTTCTTTGCCATAATATTTAAAATGTAATAGAACATACTTTAATCTAAAGTAGAAATGGCGCAGCGTTCTATGCTCTGAAGATCCAGCTGTTCCAGTGTTACATGAGTCCTGGTGACATTTGTCACTGTATGTTTAGTAACTTCTCTGGTAATGAAAAAATGACAATACCAGCACCTAATGGCTGTTTTTGCTTGTTTTGATATACAGCTTCTGTGAGGGGCACAAGTAAAATCCAGTTGTTGATCACTTCCACTTATAAGGCTTTCCAAATACTATTTTAATTTGGGCAGTGAGGTCCTCCCAATAAAATACTGTATGAGCAAGACTTGAAAAAAGTAGTTTATTTTTTCTTTTGCATATCTTGTGTTTTTTGGTCCCCAGTACATCTAGCAACTAACAAGGTCGAGGTGCTTGATACGCGTACTCAGCTCTGTGTTGTCTCTGTTCCAGACCTTTGATGAATGTGTGGCAGCTGGAGGTTCAGACTGTGCTCCAGAGAAACTTTGGCTTCAAATTCCATTCTTCTGTGGCCACAGCTCTGAGTGCTGGTAAGAAGATAAAAGTGGCTTAAGTTGGTTGTGTTTGTCACCACTCAAATTTGATTTTAACAAATCTGAATGTGTAGTACAGTTGGGGAAAGCATGAAGAACTGGATGCAGTTTAACAGAAGGTACTTTACTAATGTATTTTCTTCAGAAGGGGCTTTGAAAAGCATTTTACTGAAGCAGTCTTGCAGTACTTTAAAAAAGCAGCATGTTAGAATACTGTGTCAGCAGTGCCCTGAAGAAAAACAAATGATTTCATTTTTTAAACAATCATTTTTTGTAGATGTGGAGTCTTTAAATTTTTCTGTTCCATCAGGCTTCAGTATCTGTCTTTCTGAATGTGGATACTTGGTTCCAGCTCCTAAAGTCTTTGCAGAAGATGAAGTATTTGAGTTCTGGATAAATTTAGCTACTTAAACCTCTACCAGACATCCTGTAGTCAATGTTACATAGCAGTAACTGGAAGAAAAGCAAATAGTGTCCATCTGTCAATACTGATGTTTTATAAAAATGGCCCAGACTTTAAAGAACTGTTCAGCAAACCAAAATTAGAAAACTGCTTGCTCACATAAAATAATTGCATTCTAGTACTGTGTAACAGAGAAAATAGTAATATATGAAGAAATAAAACTAACACAAAAGTGATTTGAAGGGTTCTGAGTGAAATCAAGGAGAATTATTTATCACAGTTACTGTTCATCCAAATGGAATGAATTTATCAGAAGCAAAGCAAGTGATCACTTGGGAAGTTATTTTTCAGTGCCTGTTGGTCAGACAGGTGGACAAGCAGGGAAAGAAAGAAGGAAATATGAACCTATATTTTTCACCGTGACTAGAGCTATAAAGGGAGGAATATGTTAGTTCAATTTCTTTGTTCCTCGATAGGGAAGTCCTCCCATTACCTACAGTGTAGTACACAATTAGGCCTATAGGATGCAAGAGGGAAGGTGTATTCTTACCAGAATCGTTTGTGGTATCCAGTGTGAAAGTGAAGAAAATGCAAATCCTCTGAAAATTGCAGTAGTAGAGACAGTAATTGCATACCATGCACTGTGAAATTTTAGATGCGAGCACAGGTAATAGAAAGGGGGAAGGGAAATAAAGGTAGAAATAGTTGGGTCTCACCTTTCTTATATAAGAAATGTCCAGTTCTGAAGTAATCTTCATCTAGGGATCAAGGATTGTTGGCTTACATCAGAACTTGTTGTTATTGTCCTCTGCCATTTTAGGAATGTAGGGAGCAGATGGGCTTTGGAACAAGCCAAGTACAACCTGATTAATGAATACTTCCTCGTGGGAGTTACTGAAGAGCTTGAAGATTTCATCATGTTATTGGAGGCAGCTTTGCCCCGGTTCTTCAGGGGTGCCACAGAACTGTACCGGACAGGTATTTAAATGGTTGATTTCTATAGCCCTTTTATCCTCATCACTGTTTAAAATGTGAATTATTTAAATCTACATAAATAGTTTTAAAAGTCAAGGAGGTCTGCCTCTCAGTTGAATGATGTTCCTGTAGAAGAGAGGAGCTCTTTAGAGAAAACACTCTGTCTTACACAATTTGTAACACTGAAGATTGGGGTAAAAGCAATTATATCAGGTATGCCACATTTGCAAGTCACAGACGCTCACAATATATACTTAGGAAATTGGGGCAGATGTTTGTCAGAACACTTTTGAAAGGTCTCGCTAGGGTTTCAGTTATGTGAAGTGGTTGGTAGTGGAAGATTTCTGTTCCCTAGGAAGCCCTGTTGAAATTCTGTTCTTGGTACAACTGTGCAAAATGAGTTTTGTTTTAGAAGAGTTTTCATTTCAAAAACAGCGACCAAAAAACACCTGTGCTCAAAATGAAAATTCAGATCTTCAAGTAATGAAGTGGAAGAAAAATGAATTTTAAACACAAAAACAGATGTTTTTTGTTCAAGTGGCTTCCTTAAATTTGTTCTTATTGCAGTGATTTCAAAAGCTGAAGTAATTTCTCTTTAGCTCAAACATTTTAAAAATCAGTCACTGATAATGCAGAAGTTGTTTTGCCTCTGGATAATTTAGTTAAGGAAGGCCAGGACACAGAGAACAAAATGATATCACATAAACTGTGAAAAGTTAACGTGAAAAATTCTACGCATCGTATTGAGAAACAGTGAGTTTTGTGGAGAACTCTGAATGCTGTTGTACAGTGTGTATCGTAGGATTTCTGTGTCAGACTGAAGATCCATACGGCTCATGAATACTTAAATACTTAAAGCTCAGTATCTGGTTTCTGGAGGTGGCCGTTGGCTCACGCTGGCAGAAACATGTAAGAATAGGACAAGCATATGACAGTCATCACTACTGGTTATCATCAGATCCCAACAGCGAGCAAAATGCACTTTGGTGGGTAACTTTTGTTCTTTGGAGAATTATTCTTCCATCAGCTGACTTTTAAAAAGTCCTCGGAAACTTGCCACAGCACTGACAAGAATCTTGGGGGCGGGGGAAAGTCAGAAAGAATTCTGACCTGAGTCCTTTCTTCTGTTGAAACTATTTTACATCTTTGATTGGCTTTGTTACTTTGCTCTGCACCTTTTGCCAGCACACAAACCGCTGTCCTTCACACAGTATTTGCAGTTTAGGTTCTCTGTGATTTTATTTCTTTCTACATGAAAGCGTTCTCGATGCAAGATCGTTCTGTTTCCCAAAACCATTGGATTACATGGGATACAAAGGTCCAAGTGCTTCTGTCATAATGAGATGTGTGTTATATGGATAAAAGCTCACTTCCTAGGAGCTGGCTATACAACTTATGTAGGATTGACAAATTTAATACAATTAAATTTAATATAAAACAACAGATAGCGCTTCTTAAAGAAAGTACTGTCATCACTTTTGTCATCTTTCTCTAATGAGAGAAGTATCTGGCTCTGCAGTTTGTAAAACTCTTAACATTTGATACCAGATTAACATCTAAATAATTAATTTTGTAGGACTAATCTTGCTCCAAGTACATTATGTGAAGTAATCCTGTTCCTTGAATGAAATGTTCATTCGCTGGGTTTATGAGGCTAAGAAGAAAGAATTGTAAGAACTGATTCAAAATTCATTAACATGTAGTGAGAGACTGCAATGTTCCAGCCCCACATATTGTGTTAATCAACTCTGGATTAAGTTGTGTCACCTCTAGTGCAGTTTATCAGCGTACTGAGAGTGTAAAACTCTGTAAATAAAAGGACTGTTTACATTTTTTCATCACGTGAACTTTAAAGTGAAGTTATTGCTTTCATTTTGCATTTAGGAAAGAAGTCTCATCTTAGGAAAACAACTGAGAAAAAACTTCCCACAAAAGAAACTATTGCCAAGCTACAACAGTCTGAAATCTGGAAAATGGAGAATGAGTTCTATGAATTTGCACTGGAGCAATTTCAGTTTGTCAGAGCACACGCAGTTCGGGAAAAAGATGGAGAATTGTATATCCTGGCTCAAAACTTTTTCTATGAAAAGATTTACCCTAAATCAAACTAAGAACATAATACTTTTAGATTTACGGACCTAAATCTTTGGTCACATCATCATCTTAGTCCTCAGCCATGGAAACTAGATTGCTTGTTAGACCTCCAAGATGTTTCTCTATAGGTCCAAGAACAGCGGGCTGTGGATCACCTCCAGGGCGTTGGATACTAACCATGTTGGTAATCCAGAAGCAAAAGCTTCGTGTCTTTTATCTAACTAATACTTTCAGTGGGAGTTAATACCCTTTACCTGAGGAAATCTTCACTTTAATTTGGAGCAATTAACACACAGCAGTTCTAGTTGAAAATATAAAGAAAAAAAAAAAGCTTCTGTTAATGCTCTTTTTTAATTTTCAGAGCAATTTATTTTCATTTATACTTCTGTGAAGAGGAAGTCATTTTTCCCAGCTTTCAACATGGAAATCTTGGTTGTATACTATATGAGTAGTGTTAATAACTGGTTGACATCTGTGCTTTGTTTTTGTGAATCATGTCACACGATATTGATTGGGATAGTTAACCATGTTCTGCTGAGAAATGCTGCTGCCGCTGGAATTGCCCGAAATTACGACTAATTGTTAGTGTTAAAACATCATTTCCACATCAATATTGTAAAAAGTTAAAGAATCAGCAGTGGGATTTTTTTTGTTGTTCTGTAGGCCCACCACCACTTGACCGAGGTTGGGAAAACTGCAAGGAAAGTTGGTTTTGTCTGCAGTTAGAGTCAATACTTGCACAGTGGTATATAAATAACAAAATCAGCATAAAGTTCCTCTATGGATTCTTTGTAATTATTGTAAGCTGAGGTATTGGTGAATCCATATTATGACTCCATTAGTGAGCTGTGGTATGGTTAGGGTTTTCCTACTACTTCAATACTTTTACCTGTAGAATATTTTTACTAAGGTGCTTTATAATGTGTTTTAAAGCATTGCATTTACAAAAGGAGTAAAATGCTGTAAATACTGCTTATTTTATGTATTTGGACCAAAAGGTTTAAAGTAACTAGTTTGAAGTGGGTTTTTTTGCACCAGTTCTGTTACGTGTAAAGTAAAAAGACATCACATATACTTCCTGGTTGAGTTAACTGTTGGATATTGCTGGAATGCACTTCAGTGACCTCTATGACTTTAAAACTAGAATGTCATCCAGGGATTCTCTTTACAGAAACGTAGCATTCATCCTTTTGTTATATTAAGAGGAAAAGAAGAAAAATGTGATGTGTAGTCTGGTTGAGAAAGATGCAGTGAACTTGACATATTTGTGTTTATGTAACTGCCTTATGTGACTATTGTAAATTTGTGAGTTGCCGTTATTAACAATGTGAAACACCTGGTAGATCAAGTAAATTGAAATTTGAGAACAGATGTTTGGGGCCACTGCATAATAGCAAACGGCAGTGGAGATCTATATGAATTTGTTTCCTATTGGATTTTCTTAAAAATGAGTATTTACACATCTTACACCTGCCTTTTCTTGAAGTGCTTTTCATTGAGTTTGATAGGAGAGAAGGCACAGAGGAGACAAAGTTGAGTAAAAAAAAAGGGGGGATTGTAAGGTTTTGATTCCTAAGGGATGATGCTGAAAGGCTTAGTTTGAAATTACCAAGTGGAGTTTCTTTAGCCAGCCTGTTCTTGTAATGAAAACAAAAGTAATGGAAAATGTCTGTGAACTGGGTATCTGCAGCCAAAAGCAACAGTCCAATAACAGACAGGATAATGAGGGACTGTCAAGTACATCTTGTGTTTTCTTTGTTTTCTTGGATTTTCTTTTTGAATTTCAGAAATAGACCTCATTGTTCTTCCCAAGTAATCAGGGAAGTTCCTTCTGGTAGCTTACCATTTATATAGTGTGAACCCTGCATAAGATTTCCTGTTCCAGTTCTTTTCAACTGATGTCATTAATAATGCCAACATGCTTGAGAATGAGTTCACTCATGGAAACATGTATCCTAGCTAAAGAAAGGAGCTGAGGAGTCCTACGTAGGAAGTAGCAAATGGAGATCTAAAAGCTTTCAAAAAAAGTTACTGCTTTGTTATAAAATCAAAGGAATATTTATAATCCCAGTGAAGGTTATCTGCTCAGTGATGGTTCTATTTTGGAAGAATTGACTACATTGTTTTCCTTCATTATGATTTGGATTGCTTTATCTTCTTGAGTTGTCTGCAAATTTTTTCAGAAGAGCACCTTCTTAAGAGAACAGAAGCTTTACTAAGTGAAAATATACAACACTCGCCTAAGTAATGAAAAAGGTATTTATGCCAATACATCTGTATTGACAAGAAAACAATAGGCAAAGCCTATTCGATATATAGAAGTCTTCTACTTCATAAGCAATTTTAAAAGTTCTTTTTCTTTTTTCTTTCTTTTTTTTCCCCCTTGGATTTCAAGTTTCTTAAAGGAGTCTTCAGTAACAGTTAGAAGAATACATTTTATTTTTTAATTCAAAAAGCAATATATTTTTCGTAGTTCATATAAGACATTTGATTTACTTCCTGTTCTTTGCTGTGAACTGACAGGGTGGAGGCAAACGAGCTTAAATATTTTAAAATAATGCTAGCTACAAATGGAGAGGTAATCATTTTAGGTGTGCTCTGAAAACCTTACTGCCTGTGGAACACGGAAAGGAGGCAAATGGTCTGCTTTTATATCTTGTGCTGCCATCTAATCAACTGTGAACTTTTTTGGACTCTTTTGAAATGAGAACTGTCCAAAGCATAAAGTTTAGGAAAATGAGCTTTAACAATTATGAATAACCTGCTGTCTGTTGGTATTAAAAATATTTTGCAGTATATGAACAGAATTTATCTTGTGCATTTCCCCTTAATGAGTTGACATGAAAAGCAGCAATACGTAGACTTCTGTTACTGCAGGTTCATTAGACTTACTATGCAGCCTCCTGAACACAGATCTTTTAACCGAAGTCACTGCAGACTCTGCATAGGAGTGAGATTTGATTTTTGCTGGGCTAAGTTCATTTGAAAGGAGCTGAAATGCTAAAAATGATAGTTGAGAGTAGATCCTGTTACACTGTTCCATACTTTTTGTACAAAGCAAACATTCAGATTTTGTGCAAAATTCTACCCTGTTGAAACTCACGGTTGTCAGTATATGGCACTTGGTTCAGCTGAGCTGACAACTACATAGCCATAACTCCAGCATGCCTGGAGCACTTGAGATGTACTGGGCAGTGCTGACAGGAGAGCAACAGTGTTCTTTACTCCTTCCCATAACAATTCTGCATCCACGCAACAAGAATTTCATTCCTGTTTTCTTGTGCATCTACGAGCAGACATCTACAAGCAGTTCTAGGGTGTAGGATGTCATGTGTGTACATTCCAGTTCACTCTGGATTTATTTTCGTATAGTCTTTAATGGTGTACTCATAGCTTCATTTTCAAACAGGCACAAAAAATGATTGCTATACAATTATGACAAAGGAAGAAGCAGTTCCTCCAGGTTTGAAATGCCTTTTCTCTGGGTACTTTACTTTTCTGAAGATACGTGGCTATTTTTGTGTTCCAGGAATATTCATTTCCTTGTTCATGATCTCAGAGCAGTCCTATTTTAATATCAGGGAAAATTCAGTTGTTTTCTGCTATAATTCTGTTAACATTTTCCGTTAAGATTACCTAGTGTTGCTAAATGAGTATGTGACAAGAGTTATATAGATGATCCTGACTGAACTGTGCTGCTTTGCAGTCAGTGGAAAAACCTGATTCAAATGCACTGCCAATTTAGCTCTTCAAAATCAGAGCTTATTTTATGACTACTGGAGATAAAGAAACTGTGGCGCTACTGAGTTGCATGGATGCATCCTTTACTTTAAGCCTATGCAACTAGGTAGCCTCTGCAGCAGTATTTATAGGAAGAGCCCTCTTCATGGAGACTTTTCTGGAGCATAATTATAAATGTTTATGCCCTTGTACTGTCTTGTATCTACATCAGCAGCTTTCTGTAGCTTCTGTAAAAAAAAAAAAAAGAAAAAAGAAAAAAAAAAAGGCAGGTTTGTGAGCATTTCTAAAGTAGTACTGAATGTAATTTTGAAAAACATGGATTGTTCTTCATGAATCTTTTCTTTTTAAATACACACACAGCTAAATAGTGCCTTTTTTCCTCACAATCCATGTTGAAGATGCTCGCTCCCTCTCACTCTCCATAAATTGATTCGTTTGTGCAATACTATTCCAACTTGAAACCATTTTGTCACAGCTGTTTGAGAAATAATCTCCATTTTTCCTTATTATGCTGCCAGCTTTCTGTTGTTGAAGTGTTTCAGTTGATTACCTAATGCAAATGCTCTAAAATAAAACGCCCAGTGGGAAGGGGAAAAAAAAGAAGTCTGGTGTCCTGTCTTAATATTTGTGTGTTACATTCACGCGAAATGATCTTTTGCTAGAACGTTGTCACGCAGGATCCTGGACTTCATTTGCAGCTATTGTGGTGGTGAAGGGGAGGAGTGAGCTGCAGTGTAGTTCATCTGTAATCACTTCATATGGCTATAACCAAATACATTTACAAATAAGCCTTTAGAATTTTCATTGGGCTTTCTGGCCAGAAATATAATAACTTTCCAGAGGATATACATTGTGCAGGAAGTGTCAATGAAAAGTTGTTTAATACTAAAATGGAACAGAAAATTGGCATTAAAAGAATGGATTGGTGCATACCTGCTTCTCTGCCTGCAAGAACAAACGACGTGACAGATGACTGTGGGACTGGAAGATGCTCCGTTACTGCGGTGATGAGTGCGGTGTAAGAACTCGAGCAGAATAGAAATGTGGTTTGCATTTGTAGGCAAGCACTTCAAACAAGAAAATACAGTGAGCGTGGGTACAACACTGTTTAGGATTTCTTCTGTGTACTGTAAACATGACCCTATAAACATTCCTTGCTGCATGCACTACAGAGCTGAACAAATCTCTGTCCCAGCCAAGTTTCCTAATGCGATAGTTCCTAAATATTTGGTTGTCAGCTGTGATGATTACGAGCCGTGGTGCAGTTACTCAGCATCTTCCTCTTGAGGATTCTGCAAACTTTAAAATCCTACTTTTGTTGCAAGTAGACTTTTCCTTGCTCCTGTCACTGGAAGAGATAAGTGTAATTGCTGTGTAGGAAACAAAGACTCTGCTTCTGTCAGCCAGTGGGAAGTGAAGGAAGAAATTGCCTAGCCTATATAAAGGATGTTCCAAGGTCACCACGCCTTTTTCTGGAATGATGTAGTAAACAAAATGACAGCCAACAAAATTTACAGTACAAACAATCTTTTATTTAAGATGACAGTAGTTGCTCCTGTGAAAGCTGAAATGATGGTGGTGTTACAGATAGGAGTTAAGTACTCACTGAACCTCTTTTTTTTTCTTCTTAACTGATGCTGCCATTTGCACGGGTAATTAATCTCATCAGTTAGAGTTCATGAGAGGCGAGTGAAAGAAGGGAAGATTTCTGCTTGTTTTTCACAGCTAGATTTTTTTGAAGGTCTTGTATTTTTGTTTCATTATTTACCGTTTGAGTCTTGCATTTTATTTCAGTATTATTTCCTTACTTAATAAAATACAAGAAGTCGCTAGTGAATGTCAAAGCAATGTCCAGATGTTTTCTTCAAGCACAAGTCCCCTGCTATGACCTCCCCCTGGCTTCATTACCACATAACGCAGATGTGGTAACTTTCAATAAGAGCTAATTTAAAAGACTAATAATACTCTTTATTAAAAAAAACCCTCTACAAAGAACACCTGTGGCCTAAAAATGAAGGCTTTGAGACCTTTCACCTTGTCATAATAACCAACTGCATCCTCATAAAAATGGAAAATACTGTGATAAACATTCTCTGCCCACTCTCTGTGTATTTACAAGGCTTGTCCTGAATACCAGTCTGATTCGCTGCACTCAGGCATTAATTACTTTTTTTGTAATAAACGTGGATCTCAAAATAATTGCATGGATTGCATGGATGCATTACCCATCTTCTTATTTTAAAAATATATAAAAATAAAAATCTCAGAGCAAAATAGATTAAAATAGTGACTGAAGGGAATTGGGGTTATAGCTTAAGTAGAAAGGTATCACATTCCTCTGATATTTTAAGAAAAGGAATGCTACCTTGCTGATAGATGCATATGTTGATCGGCCCATAATTAATATAAACTCTGTTGTTTTGAATAAGAAAGCATTGTATTTCAAATAAATTCAGCATTATTAAGGCAACACACTTTTCTATTTTGAGAGAGAAGCACGCCTGCTTTGGTGTGAAAATTTGAATGCCCTAATTGAACCAGAACTTTTGGACCTGATGCAGCAGTTACTGGAAAGTATTAACTGTCTCTTTAAAAAGAAAAAAAGTCTGAAGAATAATGCTTTTCTGGCCCTAATGGCATTATTGTCTTGACAAATATTGATTACCATTTTTAGCACAGCGTAGAGTTTGGCATTCTTAATCTCCTTTATTTAGAATTTAATAACTTAAAATGTTGCATGATGTGGAGAATTGGCAGGGGGAAAAGGAATGCTTGACTGTTGGAGACGCATTCAGTTATAGGCTGGCTCTGTCAAGCCTGCCTCTGGGCCTTATGTAATGGCAACTGAATAGATGGGCAGCAGTTCTGTAGAGCAGTCAATATGGAAATAAAAGGCATCTGTGAAGATAACAGTAAAGAGCAGAGAGGAAAGTGTAGGCAGATATCTAAACCACAATATGAGATTGCAGCCATTCTAACGTTAACAGCTAAGATGGCTATCTTTGGACTAATTATCTGCTTTGGATCTTCAGTTCCTTCCCTAGACTGAATTAATGCATTCAAGGTTGCCACCATCAAGGCCACTGCTATTATAAGCAAGCCTTGCACATGGACAAATGAAATCTCCCCTATTTATAACACCAGTCCAAGTGCCTTTATCCAGTACTTACAGCTAAGCTATGGCTCTGGAAAAGCAGATTGTGCTGCCCAGGAGTCCCGTCTGCTCTTCAAGTGTGATCGTTGCTTCTTGGAAGATGAAATGGTCAGTAATGGCGTGGTGTAAGTCACATCCAAGAAGTCTGGAGGAAAGCATTTCATGAAGCAATAATTAAACACTTTTTCTTGGTGTCCATTCAGAACAAGTTCACTGTCTCGGGCGGATTCCCGCCAGACATCTGTTAATACTAAACGCTACTGCTGAGAGATGGTTGGAAACCTGAGGTTTACTTTCAGCAAAAATTACTGTACACAGCGCTTTTTCTACAAAGACTTCTCAACAAATGTTGTGGATTGTTCTTTTTTCCTAAGGCAAAAGGGGAATTTTTACATCAAAATCAGAGCAAAACAGGAAAATTCCAGTACCCCTTCCCACCTCAGCAAATTCTTTTTCAGTGCTTTTTTTTTTCCCCAAGTGAGTGGAAAAATGTGAGAGTATGACATCTGCATTCTGCCTCTTCCTTTTCTCAGCTGGCTCTGGGAGGTGCTGCAATTTGTTCACAAGCCTTCCTAAGGACAAGTCTTATCTCACAGGTATTGTTGCAAGACATGAGGTCAAACTCCAATAGCGGGTTTATCAAACTTTGTGTTTGCTCAGGATCACCTTTGAGAGTAGTAGTGGCAGCAGAGCTCCCTATCCTGTGTGTCAGGCAATGCTTGCTGGTTGTGCTGAACTCTGCTGAGCACCAGTGAGCACGCACACAGCCCCTTGGATGTGTTTCCATCTGATGGTCACTTAATTCAGCAAGAATTTTTAACTGCACTGTTTGTTTGTTTATTTATTTATATTAGTCTTTGTGCAGGACAAGAGCATGACAAGCTTAGAATCAGACTGCTATGGGCAGGTTTTATTAACAAAAGTTTTGAAGCTGGCTTTTGTAGCTGTAAGCATTTTGGTTCTGTAACCCCTCATCTCCAATTCACCCAGCCAGAAACGTCTTCATATTTATATATGTGTATATATCCATGTATCTACGCATATATATTCATAGTTCTTATTCCTTGATCGCTCTGGAGAGCAAATTACAAACCGAAAGAGTCACATTCAAAGACCTTTTTGGAAGCCAAGTTTGAAAACATTGTCAGCAGCCAGGAGGACTAAAGCATGCCTAGACAGATGCTCCATTGCATTTCAAAACCAACTTTGTGTATCTGAAGCATCCTCTCTGCACCTGTTGAGCAATGCAGCTTGGGTTTTACTTGGTTCTAGGAAACAAATACCTATACTAGTACCTAGGAAACAAATTTGAAAGATCTTTCTCCTGTGAAATATAATCAAGTTTATTGCTCCTTTAGTCTTTTCCAGGACGACTGTGTACGTTGTGACTGAGAGCATGGAGAAACGCTGATGTTGCAGTTAATTGTAGATATCGTCATGCTTATTCAAATGTATTGCAGCATTTTATGTTTTGCTTATGCAGGTTGATTTAAATTCATCAATTTTCTTGCATTTTCTCATGCATGCGGGAGAAGTCTTGTTTGACATCCAGAAGTGCTTTCTGTGTTGATAGACTGTCGTCCATGCCAATCTCATTATGTTTTGAACAGTGATAACTGGAAGTCTTGTCGCCTTGCTCCAAAGTTGCTCTGCAAAGAAGAACCTGGCGGTCCTGGTAGATGAGAAACTGGACATGAGCCAGCAGTGTGCGCTTGCAGCCCAGAAGGCCAACTGTGTTCTGGGCTGCATTAAAAAAGGGGAGGTCAGCAGGAAGAGGGAGGTGATTGTCGCCCTCCACTTGGCTCTTGTGAGGCCTCATCTGGAGTCCTGCATCCAGGCCTGGGGTCTCCAGTACAGGAAGGGCGTGGAGCTCCTGGAACAAGTCCATAGGACGGCCACTAAAATGATCTGGAGCACCTCTCCTATGAAGAAAGGTTGAGGAAACTGGGCTTGTTTAGCTTGGAGAAGAGAAGGCTCATTGTGTCTTTTCAATACTTGAAGGGACCTTATAAACAGGAGGGGGAACAGCTGTTTAAGGTGGATAGTGATATGACAAGGGGGGATGGTTTTAAACTGAGAGAGGAGAGGTTTAGGTTAGATATTAGGAGGAAGATTTTCACTCAGAGGGTGCTGACACACTGGAACAGGTTGCCCAAGGAGGCTGTGGATGCCCCATCCGTGGAGGCATTCAAGGCCAGGCTGGATGTGGCTCTGGGCAGCCTGGTCTGGTGGTTGGCGACCCTGCCCATGGCAGGGGGGTTGAAACTAGATGACCACTATGGTCCTTTTCAACCCAGACCATTCTTTGATTCTATGCTGTAGAAGGCAGGAAATGGGAATTGGGTATCATAGGCATATTCTAATTCTTGAGTCTATGGTATTCCATGGGTAGAAGCAATGCAAAGTTAGTGTTGGGGTAACACTATTTGGCAATTTTTCAAACATGGAGCTTGAATTGAGATTTTTGTTGGGTTAATGTAGTTATATAACAAATTGAATGGTTGGTTGGTTGGTGGTTTTTTTTCAGGTTGAGCAAAAACCAGAAACTTTCTAGGAAACTAAACTATCTAGTTTCAGTGTTGTAAATATTAACAACTGCCCACAGTTTGGCATCTGAATTCATAATTGTTGGCTTTACTCTTGCAAAACCAGCCAGAAAAATGTTTTCTGTCGCTCCTGCTTCTTGTTATGGAAACACATTTCCAACAATTTTTTAAAAGTCATTTCCTCTCCACATTCTCTTTTGTAATCACATCTGCAAGAAAAATGTGAGTTAGGAACATTAATCATTTGGGAGTCTTGTATCTAAGTCTTTGAAGACAAAGTGCTGCTTCTGCTGACTGTAGACTTTTTTGCCCGGGGTGGTTTCCTCTTTCCACCTAAATCAAAAAATCCCATACTGCTGTTCTCCCAAATCAGGCAGAGGGGAGTGAGAACCCTAAAGGAATAAATAGCTGGTTTTCATATGATGTCACTGCCATAAAAAAGCAGGCCAGTAACAAAATCTTGAAGACTTTGAGAATCATTGTTAGAACAATATAAATGAAAAACAAAGCCAAATCTTCCACCTGCTCAAAGCTGCAGCAAAAAACCCACATCACTTAAAAAAACAAAACCAAAAACAATAGGATTCCATCCACATTCTGCAGTTTGGCTTCTAAGCTGCGACAGCCTACACATCGCTCACTGTAAGAAATGCATCAAATGGTAAGTTTTATTAGCAGTGTTTGCTCATCCCCCCAGTTTCTGTGAAGAATATGCAACTCACAAGCAAAAGTGGCTGGTGGGCGAAGGCTTTTCTCCTGAAAAGCACAGAAAAGATTACCTGTGAAATATATTGGTGTTTGCTTCTAGGAATGGTCATTTTCCAGGTGGCCACTGACACACAGCGTAAGTGAAAAGTTTAAGCAGCTTCCCTGTCGTTACTCATCAGAGATAGATATTTCACTCAATGCACACGATGTAAGTAGACTAACACAGATGCAGTGCATTCCTGCATCTTTTACTTTTCATTCTTCCAACCTTCTCTGGGCATTTGTTGTCACCATCATCCATCTGTTAGAGAGAAGACTCTCCATCAGGTAAGAGCTATCTTTTCCTATCAGGAGCAGCATGGATTCTTGTTCTTTGCAGATGATGCTGTGTAAGAAGCGTCAGTACTACTGCACATAAATAATGTTATTGGCGCATAAATCAATAGCACTACAGATTAAAAGGAAAATTTGTATTGGTAAGCAGCTTTTCCATGTGGCTGCCATAATACCCAATTAATGGCATTTTCTGAGTCCATTTAATCTTTTGCAGTCTTTTTTTAGAAAGCCTGGTAGTTATCCATATTAGAGATGAGGCATTGAAGCACGCGAGAGATTTATCTGTCCTGAGGATCTTCTCATTTTCCCGGTTGCCCGCATGCAGGCTCAGCCCCAGCCCTGAGCAGGGATCTACTGCTGCTCCGGCAGGGATTTGCCATGCAGGGATGTGCCAGCAGGGAGCAGCTCAGCTGGATTCCCTCTTCTGTTGGCCATCAGGTACAGGAGCAGTTGTGTTGTGGCCTGGTGAGTATGCCTGTTGGGACTGGTTTGATACTGAAACACCACGCTAAAGTAACAGTGAAGTTAGGAGAACAGACATTTTATTGCACTCCTAAAACAGGAGTGTGTTGCCTGGAAGTAGAGCAATGATGTTGGTGTAGGTGAATTGCCTTCAGTTATGCAAGAATACTGTGGAAAAGCTAAGAATTAAGCACCCTTGCTGAAGGGCTCCTCCTACATCCCCTCACTAGCCTTCCTCCCATGTAACTTTCTACCTTGGCATGACTAATGCTTCAAATTAATGTGTACTAACCTCTAGCATTTTAGTATAATAACATGAAAATTTGTCTTCATGCAGAACTTAATTTTTGTACTCGCTTGTCATGTTCCAAGCAGCAGGGAAGGGTCAAGGAACAGGTGTGGGTGTCTGGGAGCTCTATACCTGCAGCTCTCCATTTGGTCACAGCTAAAAAGTGCCTCAAACCCACTGCTGCTGTCCAAAGCTACATCAAGGCACAAGATTTTGCTCCCCAAGACTCCAAATAAGCCCTAATTCCTGAAGTGGGAAAAAACAAGCAGCAAATTCTAGGAAGGTGGAACTCCTCTGAATCATTTGGAAAAGGATCAGAACAGAAGCAGTTGTGTGTGCGGCACAGCTGGGGAGAGTGGTGCAGCAATTGCACCTGTTTTTCTCCCCCCTTGTCTGATTCTTGCTTCTGTGGTTTCATGTGATCAGAGAAAATAATTGCCATGATTACACTCTTTATTTGTCTGCTGCTATAACCACTTTAATAACAAAGGGGATAAAAATCAGAAAAGTTGATCTGATTGATCACCCTTGTAGCCACTGGGAGCAAGATGGGAACAAGATTTTTCTGACTATTCTGTAGCGAATGCTTGGGATAGCCTTGTGCTGGAGTACATGCAAAAGGTGGGAGCAACTGGGGAGACAGAGAACACTGTACTGTGCAAAATCTGCCCACCTGCATTTCTAGATCAGCATCCCTCCTGTCCAAACTCCTCTAATGGTGACTAAGCCGATGATGCGTTAACTTTGCTTAATTTTGGAAAAGAAAGAAAGCATCTTCCCCTGCCTCAGGAAAATGAAAGCGTGAGCATATTGGTCTGAGGTCACCCCCCAAAGAAAAAAAGAAAGGAGAAGAAAAAAAAAAAACTTTTTTTTTTTTTTTTTGCTATGTGTTCAGGCCTGTGTTTTACCAAAACCATGCCCAGGCCATGCAGTGTTTGAAAGGCATAGTACCTCCCCTTACTTTCAAAGTATCTGTGTGCTGTAAATATGCTCCTGTGCTGCAGCATCCCCTCGGCTCAAGGAACAACGCCTGCAGATCTTCGCACACCCACGTGTCGCTGCGTGCCGGGCTCTAAAGCTACAGACTTAACTCTGCCCAGCTGCGTGCTGCAAAGGTCGCTGCCGCACCCGGTCGCCCAATTGCACACGTGGTGTTTGCAGGACCACGTTGTTCTGATGGCCTCTTAACACTCGCTACATCTGGGGCTGGTGCCTTTCGCAAGGTGGCAACAACTTTAAAACTGCCGTGCGTGGCTTTGCACTTTGCAATGATGTAGAAACCTGCGTGTCAGATGACCCAACGCTGACGGCCGGACCCGCTTGAAGAGGGCAGGGCCGCGGCGCTGGGGCTGGAACTCAGTTCAATGAGGCTATCACCTAACCTTCAAAGCGAGATTTTGGGAGGAAGAGCCCCATCTGATCCTTATCGGGAGCGGACGAAAGCCACGCGTTGCTTTTTCCTTTTGACGTGTGCAATTAGTTCGGCTCGTGTAGAAGACACACGGCAACGGCAACGTGCGCTGCTGCCAGCCGGGCCCGCCGCGTGCCGCCCCTCAGGCGCCGCTCCATCACGCGCAGGCCGCGGCAGCCCCTGCAGAGCGCCGGCACCCCCACTGCGGCCTGCAGCAGCAGGGCCGCCCGGGCTCCTCGTAAACCCCTGCGTGAACCCGTGGATCTCTCTGTGCGTTTGCCCGGTGCTGCTGCTCCCGCCCAAAGAAGCCTCGCTGTTTTTATGGGGCGATGTGTCTGCCCGTGGCAGACTACAGCTGCGGCTCCCCACCGGCCCTGAACCTGCTTCGGACACGAGGGTGACACGCACAGCAGCGGCTCTTTGAGGTTCCACGGTGCTAAAGGTAGTTGGTTTTTGTATGAAGGGCAAAATGGAGGTAGCGGAGGCTCCGGGAACGAGCGGCCGGCGCCGTGCCCGCTGCGGGTCCCGCGGGCCGGCGGTAGGGCGCTAGGTGGCGCGCACGGAGCGGCGCTGAGGGGCCGCAGCGCCCCCCCCCCCCCCCCCGGCCCCCCCCCGCACGGCGCCCCGCGGGGCAGCTGCGGGCGTCGCTTTGGCGTTCTGCGTTCAGGTTTTTGCCTTGTTTTAAGCAGAACCTTCTGGAGCCTTTCTGTGGCCGGTCTTAGCGGTCAATTGAGCCCAGTTACCTTACTAAAACGAAGGGCCGCTTTAAGTAACCACCCTGATGTTGTATTTGTATGAATGAAGAATTAACCTTAAGAGGTTGCCCTTCTCAGAAAATGGATTGTGCACTCGGCTCTCCCTATTGATTAGTTTGGGTATTTAAAGTGCTGTGCTTTATCTCCCAGCTGCACGGTAAGTTTGTCATGATGATGCTTGAAGGAGCACATTGACACTGTTTATTTTCCCAAAGCGTTTTGCCTTAGCTCTTGGCCTCGCACTGCTCCTTTGAGCAGTATGGTGTTGTATGAAGGAGCAGTGATAACCCTTCTGTATAAATAAGCGTGGGGTGGAACGTCTCTATTGGGCAGGGATGCTGTGCTGCAAACACGCGTTACATTGCAGCTGGCACAGCGAGGGTGGCGGTCCTGAAGGGCTTTTCAGGAATCTTCCCATGTGAAAGGACAGTGGGAGGCTTGTCAGGAGCTCTGCTCTCCAAAAGTTCATTTCTTCTTGGAGCTGCAGATAGTGGAGCTGTCCCGATAGCTGCAGGGTGCTTCTGGACTGGTCTGCGTCAGGGCTGGGGATGGTGGGCCGGTGCCCGAGCAGTAGGTGTGATGCCCTGTCATGGCCAGACCCCACGAGAAACACCGGACAGTGCTGGGCTCCTGCTAACCCAGGCCCATGGTGCCATGCTCATGATGGGCACCAGCTCCACCAAAGCAGCTGTTTCCACAGCTGTCAGTCTGTAACCCTCCCTCTGCTTCCCTCTCTGGTTTCTCAAGTTTACAGATCTGCTTTTGGTCTCTGAACGGGTGCTTGCCGCCGCTCTCCTAACCCGATATCCTGCTCGGTGGTGGGAACATGCGTGCTGCTTAAAATCCCCAAACAAAATGGAAAGGCTTTGGTTTAGTTGAAAAGGACGTTGAATTCTGCTTGCGATCTGTAATGCAATTAGCGTTATTTGACTTGGCAGCCTTCGGAGGGCCTGCGTGGGCTGCAGGCTGTGCAGGCCTGGAGACGGCCTCGCTCTAGGCAGCAGGGCTGGGGGGAACTCGGGGTAATTCACATTCCCAGTCCTTCAGTGCGTTCTCTCCCATCTCCTCTTCTGTCCGCCCTTAGTGCTGTGAGGCTGCAGCCCAACCCCAGCCTCTGGCTGCCTCCACTCAGTGCTGCCCCACCGGCAGGAAAACAACCCTGGGTCAGAACCCACATCTGTGTTTCTGGGGCTAAATCATTCCTTGTAAGGGAAACAGTGTTTGGCTGGTGTTTCTGGCTTGCTAATTGCTTTAACCAGCTGCAAAGATTTCAGTCTGTTCTTGAGCTGTCTGTGCAAACTTACAGCATAGCGCGATTTTTAGATCCTGCCCTGCCCACAACCAGAACGTATAAACAAGTCCTGTTGTAGGAAAGCAGCACCAAGTTGTGAGTTATGCTTGCAGAGGTTATGAGAGACAGGAAGTTATGGGCAAATTGATTTTGGTGCTGGAAAACCAGGGATTTCCCCCCCTTCCCCCAAGTAGTGACTGTAAAGCATGCTAATGCTATTCAACGTTAGTGCATTAAAGAGTGGCCTTATTAATTCAAGACATAAAGGCAACAAAATAAGCTGTTAAATTTAAAATATAATACACGCATAATGAGAAAAAATGTGTGAAAGCTTTATTCGAATGAAAATGTAGAATTGTTTGAGCTGTTGAAGTATCTTTTGTGCTGAGTTATGAGCATATGTAATAGATTTAATTATTAATTTCTCCATTGTTCTATGCACACAGACAGGGTTCAAGGCACAGTCATTCTCAGGCTTTCATAGATCTAATTTGTATAATTATTGCCTGAATAAAAGATTGCGCCAATTCCTAGCTCACTCCTTCATTCTCTGAAGCACTACCTCGATGCTGCTCTCCAAAAGGAGAGCACCTGCCAGTTCTTTGGGAATCAGCTGATCCTCCCCGTGATGAGGCACGTTCCCGCTGACGCTCCTTTTTGAGCCTTTTTTGTCTAAATGAATTATCGTGCATCCCTTTTAATTTTATTGAACAAATTACATTTGTCAAAGTCTAGCTTTGTAAATAAATAGCTAGAGACACACGGATGCATATTGCTGCTGTTCAAGGTCTCTTGTTCTATTTATGGAAGCCAGATGAATGTGAAACAAAAGAGAAACTTTTCTCTAAAAGCAATTATCTTCCTGCATTCCCATCAGTATAATTATATTGCTGAGAATTTTAAAAAGTCATACAAGTAGAATTGAATACTTAAAATCGTGGCTGAGTCATTATGCAAAAGCTGAGCAGAGCGCCTTGCCTCATGCTAACAAAGCACACCGGGACTGGCTGCTCTCTTACACCTTCACACCTGCAACGTGGGGATAAGTCCTGAATTTCTGTCAGTTTTGAAGTGCTGGTATTAGAGAGTTGAAATTCATTATCTCTCAGACATTTTGAGAGTTGAGGCCCCATTCTGTGAGTATCTTTAATCGTGAGTATTTTATTTAACTTTGGAGTCATGTGTCACTGAAAGAGACAATCACTGTTTATGGGAAGGGTTTTTGTGTGTGGTGAAACGAACAAGATGTGGTACAGTCCAGCTGCATCTGTGAAGAAATCTAGTAAAAGTCGTCGTGTTGGCCGGTATTGTTTGGGCACCAACTGTTAGGACATCTTAGGAAACAGCAGTATCTACATGATTTGTAGAAAGTGCCATCAGTTTGGGAAGGAAGTAGAGAGATTGCCAAGAGAGATAATTTTCTGTCCATTGTCCCATCAAAGGTTGTCAGCTTTTATTGGAAGTACGGTTTTCTTGGGGAGGTGCTATCAAACAACCGAGAGACAAGGTGTGGAGATGTTCTGTGGGTGTTCTGCACTGCAGTCAGAGCAGCAGAAGCTGCAGGGGTTCTGCCTGAGAGGAGCAAGACCAGCTTGGCCCAAAGCCAAGGAAGCAGAGCTCCTGCAGCAGAATCTCAGCTGCTGCTCCGTCACAGCTGGTGTGAGCTGCTGCCTCGTTTTACAGAGAGCTGCTGTGGAAAGGTGAGACCATGGTCATGCCATTAAAGGCCGTTAGACAATACTTGTAAGAGAAGGCCAAATAGAAGTGGCACAGAATAAGCATATGTTTCCAGATTTGAATTTGCAGCCTATATGTTAAAGTGTATATTTGTGTTTAATATGAAGTTAGCAGGATCCTTCTAGTATCCAGCATTGCCTTTTACCTGTAGTTTTGCCTCTTTTCCCCTCTCCCAGCCTGTCTTGGGTTAAGCAGGACTACGTAATTCAAATATTTGAAACCCAGCTATGGAGAGATGAGGTATTCAGCCCAGCTTGGCACACAGCTCTGGCGAGTAAGGAAACAGACATAAGTCCCCATACTGCTGCAGACGGCTGCACAGAGCTGTGTGCTGAGCTGTGCCCATCCCATGAGGGAGCAGCTCCGTGCTGCACACCAGCGTCAGCTGCAGCCTGGTGTTTTCTTTTCTGTGAAAGCCATTTTGACTGCCATCTGTTTGCATTTATTTCCTTTCCGGCTCTGTACATGACTCATCTGCATCAGGACACAGGAGCAAGGGCAGAGCTGGGCTGCTGAGGAGCTCCTTCCCCTGCTTTCCAGCCCTGGTTTGGGCAGCTTTCTGCAAAGCTTTCCCCTGGCAAGGAGCCATGTGCTGGGCTGCAGGATTTAACCTGCTGGGTGCCCATCATCTGATCTCGATGTCACCTTACAGAGCAGGTGTGCCAGGGCTGTCCCCTTCCAGTGCCATGAGATAGAGACAAAACACTTCTCCATCTGTGAAGTGATAAGAAGATGCAGGAAACCATAGTTCATTCTGGCTTGAGCTCTGCTGTTCCGTGCAGGTTACCCTCAAAAAGTAGAGCCGCAGATCTGCTGCTCCTAGGTTTTAGTTCAATCCAAACCTAATCTTTTCTTCTTTCTCCAGAAGCCCCATTGGCGCCAGCATTTTCTTGTGTTCAGCCATGGGTAGGGGTTGCAGTAAGTGGTTTCCTCTTGCTTCCCTCTGGGATCCTGTGCCCGGGAAAGAGGTTTACTTCCATCTGAGGGTCTGCCTCAGGACTTCATGGGGGTTGTGTCTGAACCATAATGGTATTTTAAGGGACTTTTGTTTTTTAGTAAATTACCCTCCAATAATCTGCAAATCTGGTACCAATCAGAATATGATACGTATCCTCAACCAGTTCCAGTGGGGCTTATTTCTATTACATCTGGCAGTGTGTCCAATGGGAGAGAAAAAGCCTCAACCAGAACTAGCTGCACTGAAATCAACTGAATTTTGGATGTGTTCAGCCTTTTTGGCCAGACTCATTCCAGTTCATGAGAAGTAATTATCTCTTGAGCATCACATTAATATTAAAGATCCATAGGCATTAGTGTTTAGGCAACATACCTTCTTCTCAGCTCCAAAAAAAAGATGTGGGATAATTGATCTGAACATGCTCCAAATGTGCATATGTCTTTATTTATGAATTCCAGTGTGGATTGTTTGGGAGGAAAAGAAAGAATAAGGAAAAGCAGGCAGAAATGTCGATACTTCTCATCTCCCTGGCCATTTATGTGAAGAATGGTTATAATCCCCTGAAAATGAGTTGTGAAAGCTAACAGCGTGTTAATAACATGTGTTACAAACGCAAAATCCCTTTAGTTGGTATTTCGTATTTATACCTTTTCCTCTTTCTTAGATGAGGAGCTCCTGTTGGTGGGAGCACCTGCCACTGGTTTTGGGCAGGATGGTGGCCCCAGTGGCTCCTCTTCCTGCAGTCGGTGTGAAACTACATCCCAGCTTCGCTCTGCTGAAGGAGAAGTGGCCCTTGCAGCACCCAGAGCGCTGTCTTTTGTGGGCTGTCCAGGGCTGCTGGGGTGACCCATCCCAGACTTGGAGGTGACAGTGGCCGTGCTGTGGCCAGGTTGTATCCCCAAGACCGTGTACAATTGCCAGCCAGCAATTATGTGAAATAGTAGGGAAGCTTTTTCCTTACTGAGTTTTTTATTGTGTTCAGCTTCTCACAGTAGGGGAAAACAAGCCTATAAAGGTGCCGCCAGCTTTTTTCAAGTTCTGCACGTGGCGTGGCCCTCCTTGTTTTAACGCCCTGGTGAGGGGTGTCAGCACAGCCCGAGCGGACACGGTATGGCCCAATTTCCTGCAGAGCACGGCGAAGGCCACAGATATCAGCTTCAAAGGTAAACAATTACCTTTTATTATCACACATGGCTTTAGCTCCACCAGTTTCGAATAGCACATAATCACGAGTCTGTGATAACATTTACTCCTGATGAGAGAAAATTTACCAAGTACTAAATTGCTGCTGAGATGACGGGAACACGAGCCAGGCAGGAATTAGCTCCGATGATGAGTCAGCAGACGTTAATGTCTTGCACCATGCTGGATGCATCTGCCGAGCCGTCCAGTGTTGAATCATCTTAAATATTTCTGTCTTACTGCCCCTCCAGGAAGAAGCATCGGAGAACTTTTGTCTGTGTGTGTTATATATGCATAAGCTATTTTAAAATAAATATATGCAGGCATATAACAAGTATATGCGTTTAGGTAGGTAGGTAATTTTCAGCTACGGGAAGGATGAGCAGCCAGCAACTATTTAAAGTAAAACATGCATGGAAATGCTAATAGCAACTGCCTACACTTGGGGTTTGGAAAATGATAGCTTTGCTCAGATGTGGCTTTGATGAGCCTGGGAGGGTGACCTGGCATCCATGCCACGCACACTGGGCCTCCACAGAGCCCAAGTGAGAGCTGCAGGTTCACGTGGTGCTCCGTGTGTCAGAAATGATTCCCTCCTGAACCAATGAGACAGCTGCAGAGTGCTGTGCTCAAGTCTATCACCTCTTCAACTTTTTCCCTTTTTTCCCCATACACCCAGAATGTCAGTGTTGGATAAACGTGGTATCTAGATCCAGTCAAGAACATCAGATGAATTCGATGGAGAGGGGCAAATAACTTTTTAAATGAGATTCTTTTTCTCTGAGGGCCCGCAGTTGGACCATCATATGCTGCCCTTGTTCTGTGGAGGATGTTCAGCAGATGCAAGGCGTGCCATGTAACTGGGGATGCAGACGGGCTTTACTCTGGGCAACACAGCTGTTGCACAAAGGAAGATGTGAAGCTTTTATTTAGTAAATTGTGTTGTATTCTGCTTCATTTATTGTGGCAAAGCAAATCAAGTTGTTCTAAAGCGCATTGTCTATTCTGGCCTTAATGTGTATATATCATTAACCAACTGTATGCATGTGAGAACTGCAGTAATTTAATGCACACCATGCAGAACTGCTTTTCTGTTTTGAAACTCTGACTCTCTGAGGTACGGAGGTCAAAAGTTAATTCTAGTGAGAAATGTGAGAGTTGTCTGTGTTTGCCAAAAGATTGTTGTTTCAGGCATTCTGCAGTCTGAGTCTCGCCACTCCAACTCATGTTTTTAAAATTTTCCCACCTCTCCCTAAGTTTCAGATGCAATTTAAAAAAAAGCCAACAAAACAAAACTCATTTAAAAAAAAAAAAAAAAAAAAGGGCAGCAAAACCAGCCAGTGTTTTAGAAAGCTTAGTGAGAACAGTGCTTGGCTTTGCAGTTGGGGGTGGGAAGCACAAACTGACTGCATGGGACGGTGGACTGGTACAGCCTCCCAGTGCCCATCATCCCTCTCCTGCTCTTCTCCACACTGCCACTGACCCAGGGCTCAGCCTCTGGTCAAAGCGAGCTGGTGGCCATCTGCCATCTGATGGAGGTGCTTCCACTCACCTCCCCTTTTTCCTGGGGTTGGTGCGGGTCCTTGCTGGTCTGAAGACTTCAGGATTTCAGAATGTTTGAGGTGCTTAAAATAGCCCAAAGGAAACAATGTGAACATCCTCTGCTCTGTGAGTTTTGCACTCCAACACTGTGTTTTTCAAAAATTCACACTTGTGACTCTTTTTGAGATTCTCTAAAGTAACAGCTTAGTATTTAATGAACATTAAAGGGGAATTAAATTAATCTAAACAGTAGCTTGGTTTCAGGCTTCTCAGTAGTGGCTGCTCAAAAGTAAGGCAATGTTTTTAGACCAAATAAGAAATCCATCCTTTGAGGATTGGTTTATAGTCCTCCAAAATTTTCCACGGGGTTAATAACCAAGAGAAACGTCCTGGCGGAATGATGGCATTCCTGCTACTGCCCTGCTGTTAGCACGGTGCGTCAGGAGGTTTTGAGTCAGTTGCAGAATTTTTCTTCTACAGCTGAAGGTGACACATCTCCAAACCTAATTGTAAATCTTTCTCCCATTTTTCTTCGCATCCTGAGATTCTTGGGCACAGCGATTAACTCTTGTTGAAGCACAAAATGAAGACTGGAAGTGCCAGAACCTTTTAGTCAGTGATTTCCAAAAACTATGGAATTTCCTGCCCAGCTACATCAGATCAGCCAACAACTTGTAATTGCTAAAAACAGCCTGTTGATTTTCCTCCCAAGTGCTTCAGCTGGCCTGGCTGAGCTTTTCACTTTTCCACTGTCTTGAGATGTTTCTCTCATTGTGCACTACGCTGTATTTTTATGGTCAACATATCCTATAGCAAACAATTTCAGGCTGATGGCGGAAGGGAGATTGGATTCCGATCGGAGATTTGAGCCCGGGACGGGGAGCCAGGAACGCCTCAGTTCCTGGACCAGATCTGCCACTAAATCAGGAATCCACATAAAGCAAAGCCACATGACGAGCGACTGCAGGATGATTTGATTTTCTGTGCAGAGGAGGAAGCGAGTGTTTGAACGCGGCCCTTGCCTTGGCGCACCGCTGCAACCGGAGCCGCCATTACAGGTGGGCCGTGAGCTGGGGCAGATCCCGGGGCACGGGGCTGCGACTGGGACGGCTGCTGTCCGGATGGGGACTGCGAGCGCTCACTGGGGCCGTGCTCAGGCTGGCGTCTTGGTAGTGAATGCAAATAAATTAGCTAAATGCACCCGTATGAAATTTTCCTGCTGAAAAATTCATTCTATAAAAACATTTATACTGTATTCTTTATTGTCAGCTAATCCTGCCCAAACTCATTAAATGGCAGTGTGTGGGTTACTTGCTGTCAGTGAAATTATCAAAGGCATTTTTCAGCTGGTGCACCGGGAAAGCATGTGCTTCAATGCCAACTAAAACAATAACGAGGAAATGTTATGATCAGACTTGACCAAATGACCTTTCCCATTTTAGATTAGTTCTTAATTTCAGCACAAGGGTCATCCTGTGAGAATACTCACAATAAGTCACTGCTCACCTCTCACATGAAAAAGAAGTGACTTATTAGAAATCTCACTGTACTCATTGCAGTTAATGAGATGTGGAAAGCTTTGTAATTTGATTTGCTGGACCATATGCTGTAAAGGGATACTGCTGATTTCATTCCTCCACATTTAATTTAAGCAGTATGCAATGGCTTCTTCGTATGGCTACTTATATAATAAAAATTAACTTGAAGTATAAAAAAAATACACCATTGTGGGGTTTATTACTCTGTGGTTGAGTTTCAAGTGTTTTTCATTGAAACATCTGTAAGTAATGTGTAGGTCTAATTTTAAATCCTGGCAAATATTTTCCATTTAACATTTGGTTTTTACTGACAGGCTTGGAGTGGAGGTTTTCAGAGCTTGTCAGTAACAGATACGCGTTTTCAAAGATAAACATTTTTTTAATTGAAGATAACTGGAATTCAATGCTCACTTTTCCGATCCATCCTGTGTTCCAGCAGCTGCCAACAGCGGTGCAGATGCTCGTCCCCTTTCCTCCAGACCCCTGCAGCAGCCGGCCCATTCCTGCGTGGTGTCAGGGGCTCATCTTCACTGGCAGACTTGGGCCCATGGGGTGATGGTGGGGCCAGCAGGGCCATCATCTGTTCCCTTCTGGATGCCCTGTGTGAGGCATTTCACTCCAGAAGGTGGATGTGTGCTTGGTGCAGGGTGGAGTTTGGCAGGGCCTGGACCACGGTGGCTCACCGTCAAGGCTGTATTTCAGATTATTTGATTTTCGGCTGCAGACAAAATGAAACAGCTTGAACAGACAGGCTGGGCTGTGCTGCCTGTAAACTTGGAGACTGGGCTGCATGGTTGGTGTGCGCTGCCCTGCCCTGAATGGTCTCCTGGTGGCAGTGCTTCGTGAGAGAGATCCAGCCGTGGCTGGGCAGCAGACAGGATGGACATACTGGTGTGAAGGGCCTGTCTGAAAAATGGACACCAAAATTGTTGTCAAAGGAAGCATTGGAAAGCTGAGAATGCCAGACACTCACTGTTTTCAACTGAAAGCAATGTTGTGGTATTGTTTGCAGTTATGGTTAAGGTGTCCATTGGCTCTGAGCAGAGGACTGCATGTGTTCTAACCTGTTGGTTAAATCTGACACCAAGCCAAGAAGTTCTGTTTGGAGAAGTGTGGTGGAATGTGATGAGGGAGCTGGGAAGTCTGCGGCCGTGCTGTGGCAGGGCAGTGGGGTGGAGGTGGCCGTGCTGTGAGGTGGGTGGGCACGAGGGGTTGGTGCCAGGCAGGCTGCTGCTGTGCTGCATCTCCTACCATGTGAGCTCTGCTGGTCTCTCACTGCATTTTAAAAAGTTGAATTCTGCTTCTATTGAGGAATAATAATAGTGAATTATTTCCCTTCAACCAGTATTGTCGTTTTGTTGAACCCTGAACTGCAGCTGCAGAAAATTAGGCCTGGGAGCAGAGGGATGAGCAGTGGTGGGGAGGGCTGAAGGATGCTAGCAAAGGCACTCTTTCTTTACTACTAAAGAAAGCCCATTTCTTTTTGATTTGAAGACTGCCTTTAATGCTTGGTGAATGAACATGGTTTTGGTTCAGCTGCTGTACCAAAGACAAAGGCTCAAGTCAGCTCTTTGGGAGCCTGAGGTCCGAGCCTGCCTTGGGTCAACCATGGCCCTTTGTGCATGGAGCTACAGATTAAAAAAAAATAACAGCAAAACCGGGCTTCATTTTTAACATGTTCCTGTTTTCTTTCATCAGAAGTTTTGAAATGCTTCACAGGAGGTTGTTGATAGTCATAATCTCAACCATCGTGATTTCTCATAAGCACTGAGAAAAACTGCAGCTTTACTGAATATAGCGTCTGTTTTAAATGGCGGGTGGTTCACTTCTTTTTAATAGGAGTTCAAGCACAGAGGCAAGTAAAACCTAATGAAAGTGCCTAGAAGATTTTGTTCTGATACCTCACAGCAGCCCTTGGTTATACTGAAGGAGGAAAAGATTTCTTTATAGCCAGGCCTGCAGAAGCCAGAAATTTAATCTTTCTATACAACTTATTTTATTGCATTTTTAATTTTCTCTTGCATTACTATGACCCTTTTCTATAGCTTTTGACGCCTGGTGCTTAATTACTTATCATTAGCAGTGTACATGGGGGCCTTCCTGCATATTTAGAAATGTGATCATTAGTACACGGGAAGACAAAGACTTCTTTAAGACCGTCATTAGTTATTCTGTTTTCATAGAAATGTTCATTAGAGAAACTACCCACCTGGTTAAATAATTATAATTAAGAATTGGTAATCTCCTTTGCATTTTTAACTCAATCTTCGGGATGTGTGTGCATAACTAAAGGAGCCTTGTTTGGCCATCATACTATCTTTTCTTTTCAATTTGAATTGTCAAGCAGGTTTAAATGCTGTGTTTTGAAACCATATACCCTAGGAATGATTTATGGAAATATAGGTTATTAACAGGAAAAAGAAAGAAAGAAATCAACCCAGCAATTATCTCTGAATTCATTAACTGTGCACTGGCAGTGAGAGGTTGTATAAGCCATTTACTGTAATGCGTGGTATGGAGAGAAAAAAAATGTCACCGGGGCCTGATTTCTCTGTCCCATCGGCGGTTCTCACTGTAGACACCCAGCCTGCTGGGCTACGCTTCCAGAAGGGGGTGATTTCCATTTTCTGATGGGGTATTGCTTGGAAATGCTGACAGTGAATGCAGTTGTGTTGGTTATCCTGCTCGTGGCCATCATGGGGAGCTGGTGGGAAACCCTCCCCAAAGAGGTGAGTGTGCACCCATCCACTGTGAGGCTGTGGGGAAGGGAGCATGGGCACAGGGAGGGCTCGCCCCCATTGAGCCACAGCGATGGAAGAGCTTGTCAGTGGCATAAATATCATCTGTAAACAATTAAGCAGCTACTGCTCATTCAGGGCAGTTTTGAGAAGCAAAGGAAGTCTGCAATCAGTTATATCTCCAATTACCATAAAAATATATTAGCCATTCATTCATTTATTAATGATTCATCAGTTAACCACACATAATGAGCAAATAATTAGCAATGCTGTATGGTTGCCAAAATTGAAGAAGTGTTGGCATTTTAAAGATGAAAGGTTGCATTTATGTAAAAAGTCGGGTGGTGATAAAGTTAATGCAGAAGATAATTATAAAAGTGGCTGTCCTATTTTAGAGGCTGAGGTCCTGCAAAACTTGTCTAATTGAACTGAAATTAATATTCTTCAAAAGCACGCATGTTACGGCATACTAGCTGCTGAATTTACTCGGAGATCTCCCTTCAGTAAGGTACGTCGCACAATACAAGTTAATAAAATGCCAGACAGCAAGACTGCCTTCTTTGTTTGCTTGGTTCAGGGCCTTGTGGAAAACAATAAATTGCATTCATGTCAGCCGAGGCCCATCCCTTTGCTAATTACTGTTTGGTGCTGAAATGACTTCTGTGAAATTGGGAGCATGAAGAAACACACAGCCGTACAAGGGAGGCTTTTCAGACTACAGCAGTAAATGTGAGATAGGCCTTAGGCGCACAGATGTTAAAACAGTGAATTCCCCTACAGATTACACTAATGGAAACCCTGTCAGGGTAAGTCAAATCCGGGGTCTGCGGTCAAAATCTAATTAACGTTCCTGTACTTAAAAAGAATATGAATGCCTGGAGGTGAGGAAGAATGTATAAGAAACTTGCTTGTTTGTAAAACTGCTTGTGCGAAGGACCAGCAGCACCGAACCTGTCCGTATGAAGCAGCACCTGTAGCCAAGCTGCTCGTGCCACATAATGCAGCACCGTGGGGCTCAGCCCCTGTGCACAACATGGCTGTTAGTGGCCATGTCTGTTCCTGGTGGGCACTCCTTGGCATCTCAAAACGTTCCCTTTGTTTGGCACGGTCAAGGTCCGTGTTTGGAAAGTACTCCTAGCTGAAGCTGTAAGACGGGGCCAGCGTCTCTTTGTGTGAGAAATCGGGCTGCTCCACATAGGCTGGGCTTGAGGACACTACTGGGGCTCTTGCAGCGCTTTCACAGCTGCACTGTGCATGGCCTGTGCAATAGCAGAGGAAATTAATTTATAATGCAACAATCTCTTCGTTTTCTCAGCACAAAAATTCCCCAAAATACTTAAAATAACACTCAAAGTGGGACAGACCTTAAATTTTGAATAAATGAAACCCTAATCCAGTGTGTTCTGAAACAAGCTTGTTATTAAAGAAATAAATTTGAAACAGCAAGTGGTTGGAGAATTTTGGATTTAATTATTTAAATCTACTTAAGATAACTATCTAGCGCTGTGTTTGGGTTTCCTGTTGAGAGCATGTTTTCCAGGAAAGGAATCCCACCCAGTGCCTGGCCAGTGTTAACTTCCTTCTGCAACAGTATTTTCAGTAGCAGAGACAAATAATTAATATTATAATAAGGCAAAGCATTGTATGATTATGTAGTGATATTAATTTCCTTGACATGTTCTGCCATGAAAGCTGCATGGAGCTGTGTGTGGAGTGGAGACACTGCCGCGCTCCTCGGCTAAGTGGTACAGCCATTTAGCTGTGCTCCTTAGGTACCTGAGAGGGAAAGTCCCTCTGCAGAGCTGCAGTACCAGTGCAATTGTTAACACCTAGCTTGGGATATTATATGTGGCCATTGAATAGATAAATGTTGAGTATTGGATTTTGTTCATTGGCGGTTGTTGTGCACATGAAGAGTTATACCCGTGGATGTGCGTTTTGGTCAAAATCTATGATGTCGTCTTTAGGATGCAAGATTGCTTCCAAGCATGGCATAGATAAAGAAGGCAACAAATCTGCCTTTTCTTTCACAGGACTGCAACAGGAGCTTGCTGGATCTTGGCTCTCTATTTAGAGTGAGAGGAATTGAGGATGCCCCTGTTCTATGCAAGGCACAGGAGAGGGATGAAAAACAAGGAGGAGTTGCCTGTCTCCAGCCACAGCACAGGCACAGGGGACGGAGGCGCACCCAGCAGCCACTGTGGCGCAGCTGACTTCCTCCACAGCCAGAAGTGGTGGGAGAAAACTCTGGTGCTGAGTCACGTTTCCTTCCTTTGGGCTCATGCTGGGATGGATGGACATGCCTGCACTATGCCAGCAAGGCTTCACTGCATGGCTTCTGCTGGGTGAGTGTGCTGTATGTATGCTATGAATAACATGGATGGTATTTTTGTGTTTGCATGTCCTCACAAGCGAGTTAGCTCTGAGTTCTAAAATACACATGTGTGAGGATGGTGTTTGAGACCAAAACCTAAAGGTCTGCCCTGTTCTCCACATTCAGGCACACTCACTGGCTTAGCACGTGGTTATTAGCAGTTCTTCCTTTTATAAGTCATTTTATATTTTAAAGAAAAGATAGTCCTATAAATATTTTTTTCTTACAACGTAATGCCTATGGTTATGTGTTACATGAGGCAGATGCTGACTTAAAGCTTAGTTCTTGCTCAACAGATCTTTCAGCCCACCAAAAGGGGTTGATTAGTGTCCCCCTGCTGAACCATTTTTTTCCTCTGTTGCTTTGACCCATTGATTTAATTAAGGTCTAATAAAGAGAGGGCTGAAAGATTGTTAAAAATCTTTTCTCTTTTTTTCATGGGTCTGACCTATGCTGGTCCGTTGGTGCGTTTTTGACTTCTATGTGCCCTCTTTAATATGTAAGCATAGTACCACAGAGCTTGTCTTCCTTAGAGCCAGTTGGCTTTTTTCCTCAATGGTAAATCAGATTTAGTTTTGGTTTTAACCAAAACAGTTGCTTTTCTGGAGACTTTTTATTTTAGTTAAGTAATAAAATATTGAAAGCAAGTCATGGTATCAAAAGGAAAGACCTCGGAAAGCTTAGCAGTGACCCTTTCCTTTTCTGCTTCCTTTCTCATCTTCCTCTGGCCAGCAGAGAAAATGAGAGAAATAAAAACTCTGGTTTTGCTTTCCAATTAAATAACAAGAATGAATGAAAGCTTACTAAAAGTTCTTGCTGTTTTTTCAGCTGCCCCTATTTCTTATAACTTTGTGTCTTACGTAGGTCAGTGTTAGCGCTCAAGAACATGCTTCATGCTACTTGCCATAGTGGCATCCTCCTTTTTCCCTTTCCCTTTCCCCCTCCCACCAGCTCTGCAGTCGTTACTCTGGGTTGAGAAGAGCTTTTCTCAGCATGCTAATTTTGCTTCTGAGCAGGCTCATCTGTATCCAGTAAAAGGGAGATTACCACCAATGTGGCCCCATTTCTCTGGAGAAGTCTCCAGTACCGGTGTTCCCTGTGCTTTTCAGTCATACTGAGACTGCGCTGACAGTCATCATAAGAAAAAAGAGTGCAGAAAAGACCAAGCTGCAACTTCAAGAAATGGTTCTGACATGCTTTCTGTCGCTTGAAAGAACAGCATTGCTATCGAGAGTGGCAATTTGTGACTCTGAGCCCTCCTAGACAGCTCTTGTGCTTGAGTTTCCACGCTGCAGCTCATTAGCAGAAGAGCTGCCTGCAGGGCTATGCAAGTTTGCAGAAAAGCAGGATGTGCACTGAAATAAAAACCTGGTTTGTGGGGCTGTGGTCCCGGAGCCGGCTGGGCGCTGGCACTTCAGCCTGAAAGAGAATAAGCCACCTGGACGTTGGGACCACAGGGATGTGACACACCGCTTGCTGGGGGCCATCTCTGCCCTGTAAAGCACTAAAGCAGGTGTATAAATCCTCCTGTGTTCACTGGGATTTAGGCATCTGCTTAAAGTTAAGCACTTGTTTAGAGAGTTTCCTGAAGGAAAGCCTGACAATTGTGCCCAAGAGTAACTTTGAAATTAGTTTTAATTTGCTCATCATAACCAGCTGTCATGAGGCTGTGTAAAAAAGCTGATTGTGGAGAGATGAAAGACTTACCAGGCCCCCAGCTTTGGTGTCAGCGCCTTGCCCAACACCCAGCCGGGTCCAGGCTGCGCCTTCCAGCCCCAGCCTTGCTTGGGACGTGCTGTGCTCTGCTTGGCCCTTCCTGCAGGGAAAGCACCCAGCTGCTGCCCATCTGTGGCAACCTCTGCGGGCAGTGGTGGAGGGAGGGAAGGTCCTTTCTCTATTTAGTTGGAGAGTGCAAAGTGAAGGAGGGCAGAGCAAGCAAGGAGGGTAGGAGCTCTGTGTCCAGGCTAAAGGTTCAGCCAGACTTTCTGCTTGAAACACGGCCAGTGCCACATCCATTTGTGTCACCTGAGTCAGAAACTTTCAAGGCCCCTTGCTTTTAGAATATGTTTTCTTGGTAATCCCTTCTTTCTCACAACAAATTTGGAGGCTAAACTTAAAAATGCAGCAATCAAAGGAAAAATACCCAACACACCCTGACTGCTGTTTAGCTCTATATGTGTACATGGTTTACATGTGTCACTTGAGGCAAGCAGGACTCTGTCCATGTAGCTTGGAGATATCTTACTTTTTGATAAAATACGTGGTTAATTTGTCAGTGGGTTATAGCACCATTGTCTGGCTCTCAGAAAAACTTCATTTTCAGTAAAGATATTTTAAAGCTTTTTTTTGTACAGTCCCTAGGTAATTAATCTGAAGCACACGCACATTTCCATATATCACTGTGCTGGAGAAGTGGTGGCTGATGTAGTAGCTAAGGTCAGGTAGGAACCAGCCATGCATTTAGTCTCTTTTCCAGTGCTTCACTCCAAATTCCCCCAAATCTAAATTAATCTTCCAGAAATGTATAGGAGATTTGGTTTATGATGGGAAAAAAGAGCTTTGCATTATTACCATATCCTATCGGTCTTCCCTCAGCATGACTTTCTGTAGAAAACTTTAGCTGTGATAAAGCACAGAGCCACAACTGCTCCTGCATCTTAAAGCAGATGCCAGTTACATGGGATGCTGTGCAGGGGCATGGGTTATCTCAGAGCAGTCCCTCAGTCCCTTCGGGGTATTCCTTCAGGGTGGAATGGTGCTCAGCCCTGCACTGCTAGGAGTCAGGGGCACGCTGGTGAGAAGGGCCCAAGCACCCTGGGCACAGCTGGGTGTGAACATGGCTGTGCTGCCTGTGCCCTGCCACAGCACTGCTGTGCTGTGATCCCTGCCCCAAAAATCCCCACTCTGGGCTGTGGCTTCCCTTCTCCGCCACCCGAAGCCGCTCCCTCCCTTGCAGTTTTCATTCCTTTCCTCCTTGCCAAGAACGCTGACTCCAGCCTGATCTGAAAGTTAATTTTAACAAATAACATCTTGGGCCGAGCCAAGTTAGGATCTGGAGATAGGACACACTGCGGGAAGGGAGCGGGGCTGGGGCTGTAAGAGAGCATGAACACTCAGTCTTGTAATATGTGTGAGAGCTGATGCTCTCTGAGCAATCGAGTGCTTATTATTATTTCTCTTGGATAGGTCACCTGGGAATGGAGGAATTTTTCATTTTAAATTAAAAAGAAATCTTTTATAATGCTCATTTCTGAAAGGAAAAAGAAGAAAAGCCACCTCATCATGGAAGCAATTAGATGGAGGACACATTGGAAGGAGTGACTAGTTGTTAATTTTTGAGCTGTTGACCCTGACAGAGGGATTTTTTTGACAGTTTTTTTTTGAGGTGGTGTCTTTCATATGCTTACAATCCGTGGTTACTTCTCATTCAATAGCAATTACCGTATATCCATTTTGTGCTAGGGACTGCTCGAGGTGGATGCAGTGGTCCCTGTCAGATGTGTGCCAAATTGAAATGCCAGCAGCTGTGTGAGCAGCGGGATAATCGTATCTGCCGCTTCTTTCTTCCAAGTCCTGGTAAGTGTTTTAGGGAGTAACTTCCCCTTGCCTTGACACGAGCTGAAAATGCAGCCTCTGTTTTGCATTGCAGATCCCAAGTCAGCCGTGTCAAGGTTTGACCAAGAGTCAAGGAGGATAATGGGTCAGATGTAATTAAGAGGCAAAACTACTGGTGAAATAGCTGCACATTTTGGTTTCCTTTATTTCTGCCCATCAGATTACAAACCTCAGTCCCTTTACCACTTTAAAAACCAAATATGTAATTGCAACCCCTGCCTAACTGCTCTATTTTATCAGATGGAACCCAACTAGCTAGACACCACAATAAAAAAAAAAGCACATTGTACCTCAGAAAAATATGGGGCTGAAAACTCAGAGAAAAGACACAGTCTTGTTAAAATATGGATGTGGTCCAGTGATGGAATGAGTAGAGAAACTTGAATGGATTAGAGTCAAAAAACGCTCTGCTTAATTCTTGGGGTTTTTTATTCGCCATTCAGCTTACATCAGTGTTAACATCTACAGAGAAATGCAGCCATTTACAATTTGCCGTTCAATGTGTTACTTTAATTAGTATGAAAATTAAAGGGCAACTATAGGCCAATGTGAATGATTATGGAAATACATGTGCATCACATGCAGTGCTCTCATTTAATTAATCGTCTTGTAAACTATATCGAGCACTTTAAGTCAGCTGCTGAGTATAACAACTCTATTTTAAATAACCGCTTAATACTTAACAGGATGTGGAGAAAACACTGTAGCACACGACCGCTTCTCAAGTTTCAGCGTCTGAGATTTTTTAAAGCTGACCCAAGTCAACCGAAGGAATGTTTAACACCCCGTGTCTGAACACAAGAAACTCTGTGATGTGCAGACATTCAATTACATTTTTTAAAAAGTGAGAAGCGTTTTGTAAAATAGTGACTTTAGAAAACTAATTGGCAGCAGCAAACCGGAGAGTGAAGGCCAAAGTTAGAGGGGAACTTTTATTACAGTAACTCTAGTCAAGGAAAAGGGACATAAAGGCATCTTTGTTTCTCAGTCAAATTATCTGATTAAGAAATAAAACATTTTAACGTGCTTTAAATGCAGCATTAATTATTTATATGAAACAAATTAAAGCCAGGTTCCATGAATTACACTTTGTGTGCGTGAATTTAATGTTACAGGAATAGAGGAATAGTAATCCTTTTACATTCGTGCCTTACTTCATTAGGCAAAATGAAATATTAAGGGCTCCATTCATTCAAAAAATTCTTATGCATTCAGGTCACAGTTTTGCTGTGGCCTCCCTTTTTTTTTTTAAGAGTACAATTTACAGCACTGGTTTTTAACTGATTCAGAAAAAGCAATCTGCTCCTGCAGGATGGGCTCTAATAAATGGATGAGTTTGGGAGAGAGCAAAGGTACTGTGGTGGGTCATGTCGTCAGTGAAAAGGCCCAAAGGATGCGGTGCTGTGAGGGTTCAAACCTGCTTGAGTATAATAGATCATCAGATGCATTGCTGGCAGGGAACCTCTGAACTGCATGAACCCCTTTTCCTGTAAATTGGTCAGTAAATAATATTCCCTCTCATTGACTGTTTGCAGTGACTGGGCAGTGCTGCATTCAGGTGAATGAAGAACAGAGGCTGTTACAGGGGCGTATGTGTTCAGGGATGTACTTTTCTATTTTCCAGACATTCCCATTTCAGCAGTGGTGAGTCCGTGCTCAGCTCCACAGGAGGAATTCCATTGACTGAAGGCATGCTGATGCCTGGAGGATGAGGTTACATGCTCATCAGTCACCTGTCTGACTGCGAACCCACTGGTAGGGCGCTGGTGACTTAATGTGTTGTTTTGCTTATGGGGATGTGAGAAAACATAAGAGAACTCTGATGGTTTATCATTTCTGTTGTTTCTTATTTTTTTGTTTGTTTTTTTTTCTTTTTCTTCTTTCTGTCCGAATGGAGAAACAGCCAGAACTGTGCAGTGGTATTCACCTCTAGCTTTCAAAATATTTACAACATTCACTTAATGTTAAAATAATCATTTTAAAAGAGAGATGGGGGAAAAAAAAAACCCAAAATCCAAGAAAGAAATGACAAAAAAAGTCTTACCCAGAAGCTTGCAAATCGTCAGCTGGCTGAATTTATATAAACTTTTGGGAAATATAGGAGAATGGGACGAGGCGTCAGATGGTTGGGTAAGATTGATGTATTTAATAGTTCAGTTAATATGGATCAACATCTGCATTTGGTTACATCTGCATAAGTGCCTAACTTCAGCAGAGTTGTGCTGTTGGAACCGAATTTGGACCAGTGTTTTTAAATAGGCCCTGGTGCAGAATACCTGCCGAGAGCTCAGCGCTGTTGTGCCCGGTGGCCCTGCAGAGAGGGTGTAATGCAATCTGTTAGTGTTTCTCCTGTAATTTTTAAAACACGTTGAGGAGTAATATATTTTTTTATAATAGGGTACTCCCTGTCTCTTTAAGTAACTGTCAGATGTATGATGTCCTCGTGCCAAAATGCTACGGTCTGCTCCCTCTGAGCAATTGTTAATTAAATCCATCCCTTATTGTAGAGCCTGCCTAGTCTCTTACCCGTTCTGCTTATCTGTGACACCAGATGATGCTCAGTAATTCATGGCCAACATGCTCCCACCTTCAGCAGAGCCTCCTGTGCACTGACCTTAGCCAGCTTCACCTTTTCCTTATTCCCAAAGAGAATGCAACACTGGAGGCAGCAGTTTTTATCAACTTCTCCTGCTGACCAGATGAAGGCTCAGTGATAAATAAATGTCCTCCCATCCACCGCAGCCCCCCAGCTGTCACCGTCCCCCACTGCCCACCAAAATGTAGAGCAATGGGAGAGCAATGGACTGTCCTCAAAGAGGACCATGAGCTGCACTGCCAGTGGGGAAGAACTGCTTCTGCTCATCCAGGTAATGTCGCTGTGTTGGCTGGAAACTCTCCACTTGGTCCTGGGCAGTGCCACCTGCAGATCCCTGCACCTACTGGTAAGGCTGATACACAGGAGCTGGTAGGAATGCTTTCATGGCTGACAAGCTGTTTCCCGTGAACAGTGTCAAAGATTTAAAAGCCACTTCTGCAAATGGGACTTTCTGGCAAATACATGCTAAGCAAATCTTTTATTATTACCATATGGCTAGGAATACTCCCAGAGTTCTCCTGGAAATGGGTACTGTACCAGCAGAAAGCAATATTCTGTTGGCCTGTGCATTGCCTCAAGGGTATTTACCATGGTAATAAGATCAGTAATTCATCTCCTAAAATCACTGGGAGTACAAATGCTTATTTAAGTAGATGGTATCTTGATTGCAACTGAGTCAGGAGAGCTCTTAAAGCTGCCTATTTAGGCTACAGATCTTCTGTTAAAGGCAGAGGGCTGGTAGTTCTTGGTAAACATAAGAACATTGCGTTTCACAGCTACCTCACATTTTCAGCAACTCAGAGTAGATGCATAGTACATCCCTTGGTGAAATGAACTCATACAAATCTGTTAGGAAATGATGCCTCTTGCTTTTTTTTCCACTATTTTTTGTTTGTTTTTTTCACTTTCCATAGCAATGTAATGGGAAGAGATACAAATCTCTCCATCCCCAAATGGTTTGTTGGAAGAAAAGAGGCAGAGAGAAAGCCATCACTGCGTATGTTCCAGCAGCATCTGGAGTCACCTGAACTCCACTGCACTAGGTGATGCAGCACCAACAGAAATTAAGAGGCAGTCTTGGCCCTGAAAGGAAAAATCTGGGGAGTAAAATTATTTACTTTGTCACAGAGTAATCCAGTGCCAGGGAGTCTGCAGACTGAGTGGCCTCTGCTGTGGAAGTCCTGGAGGCTTCCAGGCTCGTCCAACTGCTTTTATTTTGTGTGCAAAGCTGATGAAGAGAAAACGGGTTTTTATAACAAAGGCATACAAATGAAAGTTGAAAGACCTGACTTCTAATCCCAGACTGCTGCAGGAACTCTTCACAGAATGAATGATATGATCCAGAAACAGAGAAATTCATCAAATTGTTTTATTTGAGGAAAACCATAATGGGTCCTCTGAGAATCCAGAATGAGTGCTTATAGCCCTATGGCAGGAAGGTCTCAGGTGGTCCACAGTGATTCACATTGGTGATGTGGTATTGGAGGGGAATCACAGAAAAACTGAGCTAGAAGTGCCTAAACCAGATGTTTTCTAGTTTGCCGAGAAACCTGAGCAAGGATATGTGGCTGAAATGGAAAGCATTAGGCATTTTCCTGCAGAAAGTGCTTTAACTTTGTCAGTACTCTTCCTTTTCCTTACAAATTTGATGAAAGAAATATTAGTTTGTACTCTCCATGTGAGAAATTAAGGATTTTTCAGCAGGCACAATTCTTCCTTGTAAGTCAGAATTTTCGCCTTAATTTTTTTAGACAGACATAGATCATAAACATTTGAATTAACTTTGACCAGTTTGATCTGTTGTCAGATAGAGTATGTATGTAGATGACACCAATACATTTTGGTGAAGTTCTCTGGATTCCACCAGAATTCATAGAATGATATTTCATTATTTAACAGTGCTTAACACTTTAGGTAGCAATCTCCATCCTCAAGCTTATTAATCAATGCAACACCTCTGAAAGGAGCATTTCTATGTATTCCAATTAGAGTGAGAAATCTAAAATGTATGGATGTGTTCTGAAGTGTTGGTCAAACAGCGGAAGAAACCCAGGTTTTGAAATTGGGAGTTTGTGGTTTCTGTCCTCTGCTCAGGCCAGACTCCTGTGGCACACAGGTCTCTTTATGTGCTTAATGCATCAAGCTGTGCTGGATTTAGAGCCACACATCAGCGTGGTGGTGCTCCGACTTCAAAATGTGATAACACAACTGATTTTTATAATTGCTGCGTAGAGGACCTGAGATGGGAACACGGCACGCGGCTGCAATTTGCTCTTTCCAGCTTTAACACTTGCAGGAGCTGGAAGATTAGTTTCTGGTGCTCAGTAAGTAGTGTAGTGCTAAGGGACCTCTGCCTTCTTTCATGCTAATAGGTGTGACAGTGTTGGGTTAACAAAGAGTTCAATCCTGATATAGCAACAGTAAATTTGTCTGGAGTGAAATCTATTGAGTTCCCTCATCTCTTTCCTGTGCTTGCTATTGTAGGACACTTATGGTACTGCTGCTCTATTCTTGTAAGACAAAGAATCACAGAATGGCCAGGGTTGGAAGGGACCTCAGGGATCACAAATCTCCAACCCCCCTGCCACATGCAGGACCACCAACCTCCCCATTTAATGCTAGACCAGGCTGCTCAGGGCCCCATCCAATCTGGCCTTGAGCACCTCCAGGAACCGGGCATCCACAGCCTCTCTGGGCAGCCTGTTCCAGCACCTCACCACTCTCTCAGTGAAGAATTTCCCCTGACGTCCAACCTAAATCTCCCCTCCTCAACTTAAAACCATTTCCCCTCGTCTTGCAAGACAGTGTCAGATGAATGTTTTCTGCCAGCTACAACTTATAAAAAATGTATATTTTATCCAATAAGCTTGATTTAGGAAATGAGGTTTGTTCACTGTTACCACCATTCAAGTGCAGCAAAAGAGTATAAAAGGGTGAAGAGTATAATGAAAGACAAACCATTCCAGTTGGTTACTAGAGGCATATCAGTAAAGATTACTTCCTGCATACATCAAATGATTGATAGCAAGTTTTAAAGCTTTTCCAGTTCTCTGCTAGTGCTATTCAGCTGCAATAAACCACAAGGATTTCTCTTATGCCCTTCCAGATAACCCCCCTCATGCTTCATGTAAGAAGAGCTTTAACAATAGTAAAGAATAAAAAAATCTCAACAAAAAGGTACAGGAAGTTATTGCTTTTAAGTAGCTCAGTCCATTGCTTTTAGTGTTGACTATCTAAAGAATAGCAGGAGAGGAACTGTTAATATGTTGTTTCTTTGCTCTTGGTAAGCAAGCCCAGAGGCCTTGTCAGCAGCCCAACATAAATCAGCTGTTGTGGCTAGCAGCCCAGCACATGCCCTGTTGGTGAGGTGAGATGACCTGGGGATGACCAAACATCTCTGGCAAAAGCTCAGCAAGCATGGCCCCTGTGCTGGTTGCCTAGATAGGACAAAGCAAGGCCACAGGCTAAATGGTGATTTCTCCATCACTCCTACCTATGAGGTGCAGGCTGCAGTCTTGTTCTTACTCCCTGTCTCCTTGATGGCTGAGTTGCTGGTTCTACTCATGAGTAGGGCAGAATGTCGTGGCTCTCTAGGGGAATCCATGTCCATCAGACTCCAAGACCTGGGAAGCACCTTGAAAATACTGAGGCTTATCTGCCTCATACAGACACAGCCTGCTTGGAAATTAGCCCCAGCTACTAGGTCTGGGATTGGATCTGTCTCCAAATATCCCTTAAATTTAAGGGATATTTGTCCTGTTGATGTCAATGATATTTCTACTATTGACATTACTGGCTGAGGGTTCTAACACTGTGTTTTAAACCACAGGGTTGTAGTTTGATCTATATGTAATGTAAAGGTAGGTATTAACTGGGAAGTCTAAATTTCTGGAAGTCTCTCTCTAGTAGTTCTTATTAAATTCACAACTCCAGCATAATGTATCTTTCTGTTCTAATCATAGCATTGCTCTACTTGGGCACGGCACATCAAAGGGGCTACCTTGCTCTTGCAGCAGAATTCTCCTTAGGTTCAGTCACTCTGGGGACCTATACCAAATTTCCCCAGTTCTGTGCACAGGCCAGATTTTCAGCTGCCTTTTAATCTTTGGCAATTTGAATTTATATGGAGAACTTACAGGTGACAGCCTGGCTACATTGAGACAAGTAGGATAGAAACCATGTCAGAACAGTCCCTGAAAGTCCTACAGTGTGCTTAAAGCATTTCAAGAGAACCCTTGATCCAAAGTATCAAAGGGTTACAGTAAGATCAAGAAGAATTAAAACTGATGGTGTGCCAGAAATCACGTGCAGCACAAGGTCATTACTCACCCTCGTTAAAGCGGTCTCAGTACTGTGGCCTGATCTGAAGCTTAATTGAAAAGTTTCAAATGATGCATTATAACGAAGACAAGACAGCCACTGCCCATTCCACGACCTCTGCTAAAAATGTCTGATCGGTAATAGGGCAGAAATCTAAGCAATTGCTTGAGGATAATCAAGGCCTAATGAGGTATCCACTTCAGTCTTTCAAAGACATTGGAACCTCTCCCTGATGCTGGAGAGAAGGCGAGGGCTGATGTGAGCAAGCTTCTGCATCCAGAGAACAGGCTGCCTGGGCAGGGTAGTCACAGGTCCTTGGCATCAGGGGGAATACCAAGGCCAAGGCTCTGTCTGCAGTGAGGGCTGTCAGCTGTGTAAAAGGTTAGCGGCCTGGAGTAGATCAGCCTCCTCTCAATTGGTCTCTTTTGCAGTCGTTTTCTGTTAGCCCAGACCGTGAACCAACATGGTAATTCAGACATGATGGACTCCTCATTATCAGGTTGTGCTAGGAACCAGAACAGTGGCAATAACAGATAGCTGAATGCTGATGTTATCAATTCTCCCTAAAAATTCACAAAAACACGTAACTCCTTGATGCTCCACTTGAGCATGATAACAAACTGCGAGTCACAATTACTTAAAGAAATCAAGTATCTCCTTGGCATCTTCCTCTTTTTCTTTGTCCTATTATCTGTTTGGCAGAGAGGTCAGTGCCCATATCCACACGATTATCTCCACATCCAGCTGCCAAATTGTGCAAGTTGCTCTTCCTGGGCTACCGCTTGAGCAGCCATATTATAAGGCCTGTGCTTGCCCCTGACTGATGAGCACTCACAATTTGGGATCATCTTTCAGCCTGCAGAAGCGGAATGGTTTTAATCTTTCTGAAAAAGTCAGCTCAGCCATTTTAACCTGTATTTGTAGGCTCTGCTTTTGTGAGGAGAGGGTGTCACAGATTCATCTGTTTGCTAAGCAGGTTTGCTTGCTGCTCCTAATCTTCCCTGTCTCTCTTGCATTTTGAGATAAACTAGCCATGGGAAGTTAGACCGGACAAAAACATTGTATAGGGTTTCAGGTTCAGTGTCAGAGTACAGCTGTTAGTGGTGGACTTGCTCAAAGGCATTGTGCAGCTTACCAACTTACAGAAATTCATCAGCAGCACAGACCATTTTCTTTGGCCTTCAGATTCCTCCCTGATTTTAAGTACAGTTAAAATCTGAGTGCTGCTTCGTCATGAAGTCCTCTTTTTCGTGTTATTTCCTTCAACTTTGAAGACAAGAGACTGAAAAAGAAGGCTGAAATAAAGAAAGTTAAAGGAAAACAATCACAACCGCATTTATGCAATCTTTGGGACACCCTTGGGCTGAGCATCAAGCCAATGTGTTTTGCTGAAGTAAGACCTCCGATGTCTGACATACAGCACCAGCTCTGCAAATAGCACCAGCTGGCAGGAGCCCTGCTCCTGTCTGTTGCTTGCAAATTAATACCAAGTCTGTGCAGGTAAATAGGTTGTCATCACCGGTGCCTGTGGTCACCGTGGGCTGAATCCACCAGTGTGGGGATGTCGCATCTGTACTTTCCTCTGTATGCTAAGCTGCTGCTGCTATACCCATGAAAGCTGTGCCCGAGCACTTCCACTGTGCTGTCCTGTCCTTAGGGAGCTATGGGCCACCCTGTTGGGATGGGCACTGCCAGCTGCTGAGTGGGTCTCATACAGCAGCCCACCTGGCTCTATGTTGACTAGGCCAGCCTTCCTCGCAACGTGTCAGCAGGGTGAGCAGTGAGGGACAGGTTGCCCGGACAGGTCCAAAGGTACAGTGTCAACAGGCAATTCATGATTGTTAAAGGCTATGCTTTTGCTGCTCATCTCAGCTGGTCTGATCTTTTTGACTTCAGGGCTGCGTTTTCCTCATCTGTTGCTGGGAACATGCTGGCTCACACTCGCTGTGGGTCGCTGAGGCATTTAAAAGCAATCTGGGTCTCTACTTCCTGTACAGGATTTTGGCCTACTCAGGCTGACCTTAGTAGGTCTGTTCTGCAAGCACTGTGTGTATGTGTTGTGTGTGTGTGTGATGACCCATGGACTGATCATCCCTGGTTCGGCGGTGAAGGATAAGGAAAACTTCCAAAGAATCTAAATTTGCTATCGAGTGGGAAAAGGAGCAGAGGGAGTGAGAGAGAAGACAGTGAAAAGATGTTTCAGCTGTATGCAAGCCACTGGCTCTGCTGAGTTTTAAGTAGTGAGGGGAGAAAGCCTCTGACATTTAAAAAAATGTAAATGGCATCCACGTGGCAAAAAATAGGGCAGTTGAGTTATCAGTATATGATGAGAATATGAAAAAAGTAATTATTGTATAGTTCTATTAATGAAATCGCACTGCAGCATAAAAGAAAAAAGAAAAGTCACAAATAAAGGCCACTGAGTTACTTCAGGGGAAAAAAAAATCTTCTATTATATGAATAGCAATATCGTCTTGTTAGCTTAGCAGAGGGCTCTGGACACTTAAGGAAATTCTAAACATTTCCATATATCCTAGTCCAGGATGAAATTAAACTGTTGTAAAGCTTCCCTGGAAGCCAACGTTTATCTAATATGTAAGCATATTTAGATTTCATTTTGAAACGGTTGTTAAATGCTATCCTTTGGCTGCACTCTATCCTTCACTCTAACTTTAAAAAAAAATTATTGAACTCTGAGATTTTGATGCTTTAAAAAATGTGCTTTCAGAACTAGAAATGCCTGAATGACCAGTTATAACATGAACTAACCCTGAGAGATATCCGTTGAGTCTGCTCTCCTCCTTCAATTTGCTGGCTGTTTCTCCAGTCATGCCTTGCATTAATGTTTTACAGTTAGCTAAACTGTGTGTTATATTTTAGGTCTATTTTTGTTTTGTCTAAAAAATTTCCAAATTGGCATTAAGTATTCAAGATGTAATCTCTGTAGCAGGAAACTAGTTATCAGATTCATACAAAACAACTGGGCAATAGAAATAACTCTGAGCAGAATGCATTTTTTCTTAGAATTAATTTAGAGAGAATGTAATGGCTGTGAAAGGTGCTGGATTGCAACATCAGAGAACCGAAGCTACTATTTAACCACAGAACGGTTACAGGATGGGAGATGGCTTTACAAGATTCTCAATGGGGTTTGACGAAATAGTTGTCTCTGGTTTGGTGCCTTTCATCTCGCTGGAACAGGCAGTCTTTCATGTGGCACTAGCAGTCACTCTCTGCTTGTTGGCTTCTGCTGGGGTGGTGGAGGAGTCCTTCTGTAAAAAGAGAGTGATTTTGCTGTGGGGAATGCTAGCTAACGTTTGCAGTGTGGTTAAACCTTGGGGTGGACACTGTGACCTGCACCCCAGCACGCAGTCTGCCACCACCTTTGTTATGTCCCCAGGTAGCACAGGTATAGCAGTGGGCCCAAGCTTTGCATCTTTTGCTCTCTGAGGCCACCTGTTTCTTGGAGAAAGGAGAGGAGAATGAACATGAGGTGCTACTGTTGCAGTTACAGCAGGATCAGGGCCCATTTGTCATTTTTCCCATCTGTTTTTTCTACAGATCCAGAATAGTTATCTCTGAAGGCCATGTATGATCCAAATGGTTTGAGTGTCAATTCTTGGTAGTCAGTCAGATAAGAATTTATCAAAAAGTGGGCAATATGTTGTGTTCTAACTGTTAGTCTTGCCAGCAGCTGGAGCTTTTCATTATATGCATTAAGCTTCAATTTATATTTGCCACTTGGTTCAGTTGATATTCTTGCTGTTGACGTTTTTTACTGACTTCATGAAGAGTGGGAGAGCCCTCAGAATAATTTTTACTAATTTCTCTCAAAGGGAGAGACTTTCCATGGTCCAGCATGCCTCCCCGCAAGCTCACCAGGGAAACAAAGTCATCCTTGGGGTGCTTGATGTGTGGAAAGGAGCGGGGGGCCTATCCAATGGGCCCTCTGCCATGGGGAGGCTTGCAGAAGCACAGCTGACAGGCCGGTTACCTCATTGCAAAGCTGACTCGTGCACTAGCCCACTAGGAACCAGTTAAAAGCTTTGCTCCAAAGCTACATTCTTCTGCTTGTTGCGGTATATTGGATAGGAGGCTGCATTCCCTTACACTGGAATTTCCTGTATTAGCACTGCACAGGAGTGGATTTATTTTGTAGTCCTTGAGATTTGAGCTTCATGGATTTTACAGCCTTTATGTGCCACAAAACAAAGATTTGGTTTCTACCGAGGCTTTGCAGAAAGGATTACCATCTGCTGACTTGTTGGTCTACCAAAGACTGATGTTCTCCAATACTGCAAGTGACCCTGGCCAGGATTATCTCACTGAAGTGAGTATTATTGATGCTGCTCTCATATAGCTTCTGTTGGGTTTGGCATCAAATGTTGCTTTTTGCACTGATTTTTAGAGCTAAAAGAAACTTATTCCCTTTTTGTTGTCACTTTGCAATGTAAACTGCTGAGGGAGGTCATGTTGCTTCCATTGTAGCAGGAATATATTGATTACAATATGTACAATGGTAAATTAGGCCAGAGTATGGGCATCCTTCTTTGGTATTTTCCGTCCTAAACAATCCTATGGTTTTCTGGGAGTAAGGGTTCAATACCTTGAAGGAATTGTCATAGATTCATCCTGTATCTGGGGCATTTTACAGATGCCTATGGAGTCTTACCCTTTTCTTAAACTTAACTCAGTCCAGCCCTGCTGTAGTATTCCCACTTCTTAATTTAATGGGAATTAACCTTCAGATATCCAACCCCTAGATTTATAACTTCAGTGTAATGGAAGCAGGTTGTGTAAGGCATTCTACGTTCAAGTGTGTAGTGTGTTATACTCTACTTGTGGAAGAGTGTAAAATGTCTACCTGGTTTTGGAAATACTTTATAGTGTTATTTAGATGCCAGGTTTTTCATTGTTCTGATAACATCTTCCTGATCTGCAAATTTTAAGAAGCAAATCATTGGATTGTTGAGATTTTTAAATATATGTAAGAGATTTTGCACTGTGGTGTTGATTCAGGTCTTAGACTTGCACAAGAACCATGTGGGAGCTGTGGCTCTGTCAAACAGGTTTTCCAGAATTGTCTAGGCCCCTCTTTTCACTCACCTTTTTCTCATGCTCTTACCTCTTTCACTTCCTTTCCATTTTTCTACAGAATCTGAGTGACTGCTGCCATAGACTGTTTCCTTTGAAAATTCAGTTTCCCTAATATTATTTGTACTTAATAAGCTAAATTATTGATTCAGGATTTTCAAAATCTGAGTAAGGATACTTTCCACCTTAATTGCATACTAATTAACATTATGCTTTGTGTAGGATTAATATTATAGAATCTGTAGCCCTCTCTCCTCTACCTGTAATCCAGAAAACCATTTTCTTTTGTCCAAAGATGACTGCTGCGCTTCCCAGTAGCCAGTGTGTGTTTTCACAAACTTGCCTTGGAACTCCACCAAGAACAAGTCTCCACCCAAACATTCCTCATGGAGTTTTTCTGTTATGCTGTTACAAGCTGTATGGTTAAACTAGCCTCAGTAAACAACACATGCTAACATTTGTGGAGTATCTCAGGTAAGAAATTTAATGAGACCCTCCCTTATAGAAACGCAGTCATTGTATCCCTGCTGCAGCTCCTGGTTGCCAGTGCAGGAAGATGTTGCAGTGCTGATGTCATCTCTTGAAGGCATTAATTTCATTTGCAAAATACTGTGGTTTTTCTGAAGTGTGTGAACTTTCCTTACTTTCCTTTCTTTAAATGTGAATTAATGCTTTGTTTTCATCTGTATGGCCTTGGTATGTATCCTGCCATTGTACACAAACCTTTAAAGCTGTGTGGCAAGGATGGCATGTTAAAAAAAATCAGTTAGAGCAATTAAGTTTTATTTTCTGCAAGTCCTACTGATAAAAAGTATCCAGTGGTTTTCACTGCTGGCACCCACCTTGGTGCTCAGGTACTAACCCAGCCACGTGTCAAAGCACCAGCTCAGCCACTGAAATAAACTGAAGGTAAAGATAAGTAGTAGGAAACAGTTTAACCATAGTATACCCTTCCCTGCAGATGGTAATTCAGACCACATCTTGTGTGCTTGGGCTGTGTGCTGGTGATGTGCTGCAATGTAAACACAAACAGAATTGTTAAAGTTTAGAATTGTCATGGAACTCCTAGTTGTTCCTCTCCAAACTTCATCCCCGCCATTCGTATTTGAAACTATACGGCCTTTACTTCCAGAGTTAGCATTGATCCATGCAGTGTCCAGGTTGAGCTCTTTGAACACCTAAGATTAAAGTTCCCCTTGTTTTATAATTTCAGCTGAATTAAATGTTAGTCACTCCTTGCCGGGAGACATTGGGCTGCCCGTCACTGAGAAGCTTCAGTCTGGAGGCAAGTGCGCTTCAGTGCCAAGGGAAATAATAACCGGATGGATGGAAAGCATCTGGGATTGATGTGGTTTAAAGGTGCTGTTCGTGCAAGCTATTGTCAAGGAAGGAGTTAAGGAAGAGATTCACTCTTAAAATGCAGGTGCTCTAGTGCTTTCCCTGACAGATTTGTTCCAACAGTGTTTTGAATTCTGTTTAAAATTTGAAAGAGCTAAACCTTCAGGCTCTTCTCTTCCTTTCTTAAATTCATTTCCCTGTTTAGATGAAAAAGAAACATTTTGCAACTTACTTTAAACTTTCTTCAAAAGACCTGCTGGAATAGGAACATTCATGTGCAGCAGCACACAGGCTGTAAACTAATGTTAAGCACAGCAGACGGAGCGATTCTAAGTGCACTAATGGGCGAACATTAGACTGCAGGAATTTACCTAAGAGAAAACCTCAGGTGAGGAGGGACTGCCAGGCGGGGATAAAGCCCCAATGAATGCACCAAATGATGGAAGAGTATTACCAGAGTAAAGAGCTGCATGTGTAAAATAAATATCAAAATGGGGAAATAGTGCCAACAAAGATAATGAAAGGTAGAGAACATTTTGGTTAAGTAACTGGTAGAGCAGCATGCGCACACAGCCTCTGCTGCTCCCTATGGGATCTTAGGGTGTTTGTCTCTCTCTCCCTCCCCCTCATTTTGGCATTTTTTCTCTCGCTAATGACTGTGGCTTAACAGAGTTAACAGCATTAATGGGCAAATCTCCTTCCATCCAAACGCGGAACAGACTCTTTTGTAGCGCTCTGTCAGATGTTTTCAGGTGCATACTTGCCTCTAAATTTCTGACAAACTGTTTTTCTCACAATTTTTGACTAATGCTGTTAGGATCCTGGCTGCTAGTTCCTTTCCCTGGCGCTGGGGAAGTAACAAAACAAATGGGTTGAGGTTTGCATGATTTGTGAATATGAAGGAAAAAAAAGATTCGTGTAAAAAAAAAAAAAAAAAATACCCCACAGGAAAGAAATAATGGGCAATATGTTTCCTTTTGAACTTTTTCAGAACAACCTCTGGAAAAGGTGTCATAAAGCCCCCAGAAATGAGTAACAGCACAGGGACAAAGAAAACTCTGTTACAGATGTCTCTGCAAGTCTATGAGCAAATTGTTTTTTTCTAAATAACTCCAGAACATTACATGGCCTTAACAAGTTTCCCAGGACAGGAACTCCGAGTTTATTACTTACTCACATTGTCATCAGAAATTAATTTTGTCCCTGAAAGACAAATTGGCTGGTAGCTTATGAAGTTAAATGGAAAGAACAAGTGAGCATCTGTTTCTTCTGCATTTTGTCTCCTTGGTGTCTTACATATAAATGAATCAGAGTGTTCAAACTTAAATTAAGATCTTTGGCTAGATAAACAGTTAAAACTGGTTCCCATAGCTACCTCTCACACATAGCTGTGATTGCATTATAATCCCCTAGTAATCAGGTCTAAATGAAAGAAAGATGATAAGGGTGCTATTTTCAGTTTTCAGTACTGATTTTTATTAGCGCTCAATCAGATCAGGACTGCTTTGCCTTTCATCACATTGTGGCAGTGTTTGTAGAATCATTAGAGTAATAAAGTGTAAATCTTACCAAGGTGCATTTTTCTTGAGGTGTTTTATATAACGAAAACTCCAAAGATTACACTGGCGGGTACAGGAAAGATTTGTTTCTGCAACTGAAGTGAGGATGTAATGTATGCTATATTCATTTATTCTTTACCCGAGCGAATACCTAATGAATTACCTCGCCAAGGTAAAACAAAAAATAAAAATGTCCAAAGAATCAGCCTGTCTGAACATGGTCCTAATATACCATATAGTGCAAGTACTGAGTTTAGTCATTTTTTTAATTTGCCTTATTATCTTGTATCATATCTCTCCCTGTGCATTACCATGCAGAAATGAATTACAGGCAAAACCACAAGCACTGCTATTACCAGCCTGCTGTTTTTAGTAAACTGGTGCAGCCCAATAAAACATCATGTTGCAGCAATATATAAGTATTTATTGTAGAGTAAATTTCAGCGGAACAAAAGCACATAGGGAGGCCTGATCCTGCTCATTCCAAAGGCAGTTACAAAGCTGAAGCTTGGCTTATGCATCATGTGTGCCTCACCTGTACCCTTGATTTGCAGTGTCCTTTACGGTGAATTTTACTTAATGGCGTTGCTTCTGAAAGTCTCCTGACTGCCAAATTTAGACCAGCCTTCACCCAGCCCACAGAGGTGTTCCTGGGTGTTTCTGCATGCAGACCTATCCTTTAGCACAGAGATTGCTCTGTGTAGTGTTGCAGGAGCGTTCACAGAGTTTGCAGGTGTGCCCCACATTTGCAATTAACTCCCAGTTTCATACTGGATTAATTTTACCTTCCCATGCACTTTTTTTTTTTTTAAATCTGGTGAGTGTTTTGATGTATCATTCTCTAGCATAACTATCAACATCTCCCCATTTTAAGTATTCAATGCCTTGTATATTTAATTGAGGAGTAAACTGTCCTAATAATTCAGTGCTAGATATTTACAGTCATCCACACAACTGGGGGAGTATGAGGTATCAGCAGAAATTAGTCCCAACATTAGTTTTTAAATTATTTCTTTTAGAGCAGCAGGCAAACAACTTTTCTGTTTTTAAATGTACCTGATGTAGGAACGATGCCAAATATTAGGTTATGCTTACTTTCATTTTTATAAAAGATGATTTTTTTGAGCCATCAAACAGTGCTGTTTGTGAAGTTACCGAAGGGTCGGATACTGTCTGATGTTAAGACACAGAGTGTTTTAGAATGAGGACCATTTCATACATATAAACTGATAGTTAAGATAATTAGCTATTGGGATTCACGTCAGACAAAAAGGAATAAATCAGTCCATATGATGCTATAGATAAGGGAACAAAATTTATGTTTCAAATTTTAATCTGTTAAGACTTATAAGACGCAGGGAGGCTCTCAGTCTAAAATGATTAATTTGCTACTAATATTTTAAATTACAAAAAGCTCCAACTCAAATGCTGTTGCATTAAAATCTAGGCAGACGGTATTTTGGTCACAGAGGTTTTGTGTGCGTTTGTATGTTGACACACAAATGTACTGTGTCTAGAAGATGTTGCTATGTCTAATGACACAAAAGAGAGTAAATTGTAGAGCCTGATTATCAACAGATAACAAGACATACTGTATATAAATAAATGCTCAGCATCAAAACCCATTATTGGATTAGCTATATAATCATGTTTCAGGCTGTAAGTCTGTGCTGACAAATGAACACTTTTCATTTGGCTCAAGGTCCTCATCAGCAACGGAACTAATTTTACATTCTCACCCATTAAGTGAATAAGATGTGGAAAAAGCTGTCTGCTTTTTGAAGTGTAAATTTGCTGCTACAGGCTGTGCAGACCAAAGCTCTTTTGAAGCAGTGAAATGAGATCATCTCTAGGGACATGTGAACCTGACAAAGTTTAGGTCATTTCTGTGGAAGGTATGGTGAGGGGGGAGAACCATTTGGATGTGGTTTCAGTAGTGACTTATATGGGGCAATTTGGAAGATGCTGAACTTTACAAGGTTTTTGTTCAAATTTGTGAGAGAACTTGAACTGGAAGCACAGATGCGAGCTTTCAGCCCTCAGAGAGAAACCTCCATAAACATCCAAACTGGGTACATGGCCAGCACAGTTTGGGAACACTCAGCAGGCTGTGTGCTGAGCCTCTGCTGCTCAGCAGAATGTAACCAAGCAGTTGTCAGGGTCTGGATGCTCCCCTTGCTTTCTCTGCTGTATGTATACCAATGGAGATTCAAAAACTAGCTTGGGCGTTTTTCTGAAATGGCTGGAGCTGGAGGAACTAGACCGTAACATCTCCCTTTCCACCCCTGGGGAGTCCCTCAGGAAAGAGGAAAATCACAGCTCTGTTTCTCATCCAGACACCCTGGCCCCCTAAATCATAGCCTGGCACCTGTGTTGGCTGACCCTATAGAAGCTCCTGGCTGTAGGGGAGCACGTTCTGTATGGCCAGAAAGGGACAGGAGAGAGGGGCTCAGCAAAGGCCCTCCATCAGCTGATGCCTGGGGCAGGTTACAGTAGGCTTTAGGCGTAGCGCAGCATCGTCATCAACCACAGCTCACGCAAAGATGATGAAGACATTGCTGACACCAGCTTAGAAGAAAAGAATCTCGTGAAAACCACTTTTTTTTTTTTGTTTGTTTTAAGATTTCCAGACACGCAAAGTAGTGTTAAACCACTTTTTAGGATCATGAAAAAAATATCCCCAGGCAGTGTTGAGTGTCTAACCACAGTGCTTTTCATTTGCAAACCAACTAAAAATTAAGAAAGGCTTTGATTGTTCATTCGTTAATTTGATTTTACCCCCTTCTCTTTCTTTGCTCACTGGAACTTTCAGTCTTGCTTGAAAAAAAATTTGAAGTTGTTTCATCCACCTCTTTCTGATGTTTTCTGGCCTACCAGTGGTCCATGGGCTGCAAGCTGAGAGATGCTGGCAGAATGCTGGGTAGTGCTGTGAGCGTGTAATGAAGCTAAAGAAAATTATGGGAAACATAGCATGAAAATATCCACCCTTGGTATGCCCGTCTAAACGGGACCAGTTGAATCTTAATTCAAGCACTCTGAGCATATGGTTTTGAAATTGTTTCTCTCAGAGTAATGGCTATCAAAGAGTAAAGATGTTTGTCAGGCTCTTCTGTAAGGAACAACGGGTTTTTAAAAAGATTCTCTAGGAAAATGATTGAACTGTTTTCTCCCATGGCATTTTTAACCAGCGGTATTAATGTGTCATGGAGGAACACCTGACCAGAACTGAGCGAAACCTAGGTGAGAAACCTCACTAGACTTCTCATCTGAAAAAACAAATGGAAATAACGTGACCCAAAATAAAGTGAGATGAAAGAGAGATTTTGTGCTCTCTTCCTGAGCTCACCATTTTGAATTTGCTGCTGCTGATGTCCTGATGGAGCCTCGTGCCCTCAAGCAGGAGTAATTCTCTGCTTTTCCAAGCACTTTAGCTGTTGAAATAGCTCTCCTGCAGTCAGTGGTGATCATTCAGGACCTCTTCTTCAGTTTCCACATCAAAATAAAGCTGTTAGTAATATCTCTATACTTCTCTGGCATATTATGAAAGTTAATTAGTTAATGTCTGCAAAAGACTTTGAAAGTATTAAATGGTGTGGAAGTTCCAAACGTGATGCTGTGAGGGTCTGTCTCCCTTTCCCCAGCTGAAGGCAGAATGAGTTAAAGTTAGCCAAGGGGGGTAAGAGAAACAAGAGAGTCTTCATGAGTGTATCAGGGGAAAAGGAAATACTGGAGAGAAAATAGACCCATTAGCAAATGAGGAAGGAGATGAAGTTAATTATAATTTTAAAATGGATGAGCAATACAACCACTTTTTTTTTCCTTTTTTTTTAAAAAAAAAAAAACTCAGTCTTTAAAACAAAAAAAGTAAGGCAGAAGCAAAGACCTTGTGAAAACAGGTGTTTGATTAAAAAGTGAGGGGAAGAAAACCTGTAAAATGGGAATGTATGTAAATGAGCAAGTCTAGATGAAACTCATCTTAAGGTCTTAAGAGCAATGCGAAACTAATGCATTTTTTAACAATTTACAAGTAGTGTGGAAAAAATGTGGCAGTGGGGAAGAATCATATCAGAAAAAAAAAACCAACAAGCATTAAAAAAAAAAAAAAAAGCTAATTTGTTTGGAAAAATGATACCAATGGTTACTGACTAGTAAGTATTGCTCTGTCCTGAAAGTGAGAAATAAAAGCAGAGTAAGCAAAGGAACACCACATCTGTTGGGTTATAAAGCCACGCTACACAACGGAAGTTTCATGGCTGGGTTACAACGTACAGCAATGAAGAGCCGAGTACAAATGTTGGGTCAGATCCTGAGCTGCTGCTCTGCCCCTTTAAACCTGCAGGTCTATTTGTAACACCTGAACTTGAGTAAGTCATTTGACAAAAATACCTTGCAGACACATATCTGAGAAAAGAAATCCAAATTGGCTTTGATAGGAAAGGTGTCATTTGGGCTGGGAATGGCAGTATGAGGCCAAACAAAAGTGATCTGAAGATTAAAAAAAAAAAAAGAGTCTGGTTGTAAGTATGTTATGATTATTTCAGCACAAAGAATGATTAAGACATAATTATAAAAGAATACCAAGTTACTGTGTGAGCAGCAGAACTAGGGCATCGTGGCTCCCAGTGCATTCAGATGCTTGTATTCACTTGTATTCACTGGTGTTGTACAGGTTTTCTCCATGACAGCCCCTCCACAGTCCAGGCAGGCTGGGGCCTTGCTGGGCTATGACCTGTGGTGGGGACAACCCACCTCTGCCTACCAGGGTCATCTCTGTGTCACCTCCAATGGGCAGTGGTGTTTGAGAGCTACACAGCTTTCAGATGCAATCAGTTAAAATGGCCAGTTTTCCCAAACTCAGAGAGTAATCACATTTCCCATATCTATTTATTGGGAACTTAAATTTAAATATCTTGAGAAAGGATAAAATCTGAATGAAAACTCGAACAGAGCTCAAATTACAAGTGAGCAAGATGCACTGTATTTTGAGACTCTGTCCCTCTCCTTTATATCATGTCCAAAACACTGTGTCTAATCAGGTGGACTGCATACAGGTAACATCTTTATTTTTCAGATACCTATTTCTTTAGATACTATTTTAGAAGTTCCCCCACACTAAAAACACTGAGCATTTTTCCAGTGAGCTACCTGCTCCATTTCAGTGTAAAGGGTTAAGGAAACAGGGAATTTCTAGACTGATTATTTTAGACTGTGTTATTTTTTAAAACCATGTTCATCTCTGACTGTTGAACATGCACACGCATCTCTGGTCAGTAAACACTGCTTCTTGCAGAGAATGAGGCATATAAAATTTCAGACAGGTTAAATATGCCTGTCAGAGAGAGGGGACCAAAACTAACTTATAATTTATTATATTCAACCTCCAGAATAATGGCAGCCCTGCAGGTCCTGCAGACTAGCACGGCAATGTCTTCATTGCTGTAGTGGGAACTGAACTGGTGACAAGAGCACTATTTCTTGTCTGTAAGTTGAAAGTATCACTGAGTTAAATGGAGCATCCAGTAGCCTCTTATATGAGGACAGAAGAATGCAATTTGATTTAAAAACATTGGCATAATATCATAGTGCTACCTCTTTGTGTCTGTTTACTATTCTTCTCTGTTCATTAATACCAAATTTTTGAGAGGCTTCTAACACTATTCAGCTTCACAGGAAAAAAAAAAGGTGTCATACGTGGTTTCATGGCAGCAGGGAGGTGACAGCACACATGGGCTGAGAAGCAGAAATCTCCTTAAACAGCAGAGACTATGTAAGTAACACCTCAAACATGGTTTTGAGAAGAGTGACTTAGCAGTTTTCCTAGCTATAAAGCTGGTTCACAGTTGCATGGAAATCTATGTAGAAATACGGTGCCCTGTTCACCATCAGGATTACAGAGCCTAGAATGGAAAATGTGGAAGGAATGATGTGAAAACACAGTTAAGCATATGCTCTGTAAGAATGGTAAGGCTCAGAGAGTCCAGTTCACAACTACAGCCCTTCCCATCGTTCCAGCCCAAAGCCACCTTTGGAGCAGCAGCTCTGTGGGGAGGATCAGTGCACCCACAGAGCCCTCCACCTCGTCTTCCTTTGGATCTCATTCCTAGGAGCATTGTACACCTCTGCCTGTCTCTTGCCTGTCTCTTGCACAAGAATGCAGCTTTGTGCACACCAGTTCCTTCTGTGTTCCTTAGGATCCTGGTTCCCACCTTTCCCCTGACTTTCCTTCATGACTTGCTTATTCCTTAATATTCCAATGTAGTGTATTGTACATTTGCTGGGAGTCTAAAAAAGCAACAGATTTTATCGTTTGGATAGTAGATATCTAATGTCCATTATGGGCTGACTAAATTTAGTAGAATGGCAATCCACCAGACTACTAAATTTAGTTAAGGCTGTCCAGTCAGATCATTTTACCTAGCTTAATATTGGACCTCATAAGATAGGGCCTATCAAACAATATGTCTCCAGCTTCCCTAGCTGCAGATAATATTATTGTTACAGCTTTTCAAAACATCCATGCTGGCGTTTTTAAAACCTTGACTTCTTTAATTTGTATATTATGTTACAAGTCGTAAAGTTAGTCAAAATTCATTTGGTTTTCACTGAAAAGATCACTCCTCAGAAAAACAAAACAAAACAAAACAAAAGATCATGCTGATTTTGTTTTAAACAAAACCTTTCACTTTCCATGTTGCAATTTAATTTCAATTAGAATAGAATGAATTTTATCATCAAAGGTAGAGTCCAATTTGTAGTGAAATTTTGCACAATATTTTTCATTGTCTTCATGCATTTCTAGTTACCATCAAATCTCAATTCTGTTCCAGAGAGTAAAAAGCTTTATGAGAATCCAGACAATCTGGAATATGACATCTCATTGCAATAAACACAAAATTATCTTGTGCAGAAAATGAGATCTTGGTAAGGATCCCATGCACAGCAGCTGGAGTTACGGCTGTGGGATCTCATATGACTAAAAGAATAGTGTGTACACAGTAATCAGCTCTGCTGTAATTCTGCCATGGTATATGGAAAGGAAATTGCAGTAGCACTATTCTAGGAGTAGTCTGCAGACTTTGTCTTTTTTGGTAGGTCTTGAAAGGGAGCCAGTGTCTCCCCATCCTGAGTCAACCATTCCCTATCTAAGTAAAGTGAACTGAGATCATCTAGATACTGGTCTTCATTTCTAATGAGCTTTCCCAGTAAAACAGGAAATGTTAATCTTGGAAGGGAAAAAAAAAATGGTCAAAAATCAGCCAGAGAACATTTAAAGGTTTGTTCTGTACTAGCAGGGCTAAGAAAAAGGCCTGAGAAAAGTGTGTCCTGGGATCACTCACAGTTAAAGCACTGATTAATTAAGCAGAGGGTCATTCTTCAGAAAGACTGGAGGGCAGTTTGGGCCCTGGGGCTGTAATTTGGACACTTCTGGAGTTCTAGATACACTGAGCTATTCTGCACTGGGCCTGTGAATATGTGCATTCTTTTGGCTGAACAATGGCATCTTTATTCAAATGTGAGCCACTAAGTAAGTGGCTGTCTCCTAATATGGGTGGTATTTCTTCCTGCTCTGCCTCAATCTCGCTGCTTTCCTGTTGCCTTATCAGTGCTTTGTAGCACAGCTGACAAAATGGAATCTGTTCACAATGCTAAAAACCTCCCCTTTCAGAGACACAAAAAAAGAGCCCCAAACGCTTACATATCCTCCAATTCTATGGCAGGGTGTTTACTTCTTTAAATTTGGTTCTGCTTATCTGACACTGTTTTGGAAATTAATAAAATGGTGCCTGGCTTTTATTGTCTTGACAATGGGAAGGAAATTAACCCACAACTGTTACAAGTGTTTGATCCAAACAAGGGAGATAAATCCACAGTTTCGAGAAGCCTCATTCTCTGTTTGTCAGGCATCCTATTGCATCTTACATGTCTGAATTATTCCTCCCACTTTTAGCAGCAATACCATCTACGTAGATGGTGCTCCTTCATCTTGCTTTATGCAAGTATTTCTTCACGGTAGCTTTATTTGCTGTACCTTAACCACTGTTTCTTCTTACTCACTGGCCTTAGATCTGCCAGCAGGTAGAGAAGAGGTTGTTTGTCTGAAGAAACGAGGGTGGGGTGGAAATACTTCATGCTAGTTAAGTCAACCAAAATACTATCTGAGTTACAAAGCATACTGGAAAATTAAACAGAAGATCTGGGCCCCACCTGTGCTCTCCCAGGAGAGACAGAGAGGAGTTTTGAGAGCTAGGAATGCACAGTACCTACCCTGCAGGTAGGTCTGCAGGGAGAGGCAGCTCTGACAGTGCTTATGCGATGTTCCTTGGTACTAATAGTGAGTTGGGTGACAGCAGGCTGGCTGTGATATTGCACTGCAGAGATCTGGGACTTTGCTTATCACAGCAACTGGGCTGTGATGCCATGCACACAGCAGACCTGTCCCAAAGCCCACCGCGAGCAACTGATTGCTGTTGGTGTCATGGGGATCAGTGTGACAAGACCAGATATGTTCTGTGCTTCCATCACCAGGAGGAACCAGGCATCTCTGGCTGTATCTGCCTCCACAAAAAGCCCTTCCTAAGTATCCTGTATCTGTATACTGACGCTGACCAGCTGATACTGTTCAGAGCCCTGAGCTGGTGTTTGCATGACTGTGATGTAACATATCAAACAGACCATCCTCACGGGGGGGATCTCCGTGAGGGCCCAGCACTGAGTGGCAGCCACTCCCGACACAAGCCCTGCTTCTCTCCAAGCTCTGGAGCGCGGCAGCAGCACAAGGCAGCACTGTGATGCTCACCGGTGTGAGTTTTCACCAACCTCCTGACTGAACCTCGATGGAAATATTTGTCAGCCTTGGGGATGGGGACACAATGGGAAGACAAATGACTGGGGATGTCCTCAGCTGCTGGCTGCTATGCCCCTCTGACCTGCGGAGTGTTGTGTGAGAAGGCTCTGTTGGCCTGTGCCTACTGGGGATGGAAGCTATGAAAGGGCCACGATGGAGCCCACGATGGAGAGTAGAAGTTTTGCATTAGCTAGGGTAAGTTACCCACGTGGAAACTGAGATTCAGACCTGAATGAGATGGATTGGCAAAAGTCTGTTGTTACTGTCGCATGTCTGACCTCTTGAAAATAACATTAATTCAGAAGTTAAATTTGTTCAGCTGACAGTGATGGAGTGTTTGGGTTAAGGAGGAGATTTTTCAAAGGCACAAAATCAACTTAGCTGTGTGTTAGGGCTACACACTGCTATCCTGCACTAGACCCAGTGCAGCAGGTGTAGGCTGCCAGCTGCCAGAGGCACACTTTGCACTGAGGGATGTTCTGAGCCCTTCCCAAAAGAACTGCCATTCCAAAGGTGGTTCTGAAGGTACGGATCTTTCTAGACGCCTTAAATACAATCACATAGGAAATTACTTCTCCTGGTTTAGTACCTAAGAGGTCAGTTAGACCTGGCAGCTGCAGACATGGATCTCATAGCAGGCTTGGATGGGAGAAAGCACTGTTGCCATGATTTGGAGATATCCCTTTCTTTTCTAAGCTACACTGGCAGCTCATGATCACAGCATGTCAGAATGACATTCACTCTATATTACACAGAGCATATAAAAGTCTGTGTTTACATTGTGTCTCCTTTGCCCTTTTCAATTTTGCTCTATTTTTTTAGTTCTGTAATTTAAGCAGTACATATTTGGGGATGTTTTTTTCCATGCCTTGTCTAGCTTTATGGCTTGTTCTGGCTGAGGCATCCTTACATGATTTGATTTTACAAGAAATATAGGCTAGTATATATGTATGTAATTGTTCCACAGTGAACCAATCTGTCTGGAGCACTGGGGGAAGATACATATTGTTGCAGACAACAACATACGAATACTTTTTTTCATGCTATTTACAAATAAAATTGCTAGAACTACAAGTGATGCAAAGTATTAGGAACAGCAACAATAAGACTTGTGCTAGTTAGCAGGAAGCATAAAAGTAAGCCAGAGAAAAATTCATCAGTAATATTTTCATCAGAAATAGAATCTATTGTAACCAGGGGAGAGAAGCACGAGTAGGCAAAACCGACTGTGCTTAGAACCAGTATGTAAAAGGAGCTACAAATCACACACTGCTGAGTGAAGTCTGAAAAGCCAAAGTCTGTTTTGTCTACCAGGAGAGTCTTGCTGTTGTGCCTGGGTGTTGGGCAGGAGGTGGGCAGTTGTGTCTGCCAGGGGCTGCTGAAATGCCCTGCATCAAAAGCACGGAGCAGCCCGTAGGAGAGGTGAAGTCGTGTCCAGCTGCGGGTGACCTGCCACTTGGTCCTTATGCTGGTGGCAAGTGGTCCCCTGATACCAAAGTGCTGAAGGAAGCAGCACAAAGTCACTTAGATGGAGAGCAGGGACCCTTTATGGAGTAGCTGCTGAGCCTTTGCCATACAGAGAAATCTGAGAGGGCTTTGGTGTTTTGAAGTGGACCAGTGCAGAAAACAGCTGAGAGCTGAAGCTGATGCAGAGCAGGAAACTGCTTAATAGAGGGTGCACTGCAGTGGTATCAGCAGTGTGGTGTCAGCACTGCAAGTGCCGTATACTAGGGCTTATTTAAAGTGGCTACTGTGAAAGTCTTCAAGCCAGTTAATTACCAGTTTTTGTTATGTCAGGAACTCCTTGAGTTAAAGCAGAAAGAAAGAAACTGTTCATGAATATGTTTCAGTTCCGTTCCAGTTTTAAGGGACAACTTAAAAAAAAAAAAAAAGTGGGGAGAAAGAAACTGATAAAATGATTTAGTTCATGGAAGGACTGAAAAAGCTGAAATTACATATTATGCCCCATCTACTCTTGCATAAGCCATTGAAATGGCTGGAGACTTAATTGGACTAATCTTCCATTGCAGTTATGCGTGAGCCTTAGGGAGCCATGAGGTGCATATGGGCCAAAGCACCAGCCTATGAAAGCAGGACAAATTATCCAGCAGCATTTTTAAAAATAGTAGGTGTCCAGGTAAGAACAGCCAAGAGGCTTGACTTGCATTTGAAAAGCATTAAGGGCAACTGAGAAATTTAATTTGATTTATTCATCCAGTGGACTTTAAGAGGTATGAAAAAAGGGTAGAGGTGACTTCAGGCAAGAGAAAACTTTCAGTGGAAAACAAAAATCTATAGAGGACTTTAATGTAGACTCATTGCTTACACTGGTTTTGTTTCTCTGCAGCTCCTTGTTTGCTGTGAGGTTACTGATAGACCACGCTACTGCAAGTGGATTCAGGCCTCAAAATTCTGTCTGGTCAGAACAAAAATCATATTGCATGCTGCATATTGATTTGAACTCCAGATACTGGAGCAAATGGGAGTCTCATGCTATCAGTATTCTTCAGATATTTACTTTGCTGCCTTCCACTGTTTAGAACACCCTGAAATCACCAGCACATTTACTGAGTTGAGGTTTCAAAGCAGCTTAGGAACAGTAACAAATCACAGTTTTTAGCACTGCTGAAGGTTGGAAGAATTCTATTACCAAGGGTGTGCTTTCTGCATGCATTTGAAGCCTCTGAAATGACCCGTCATGTATAAAAGTGTCCTAGTTTTTTTCACAAAGACTTTGTTAAGAATTAAACCTAACTCTTGGGAGAAAAAATGAGTTCAGCATACCAGAATACCCGTCTTCCTAATTCTTACCATGCTGCAAACTGAAATCCCAGGCCTGCCTGTATATTACAAAACTTTCTCCATCTTGAAGAAAGCTTTTATTATGTAGTGCCTATAAGCACAATAATACCTCTGCATATTGAGACAATGCAGAGGATACCAAAACCCACCTGTTAGATTTTTTCCTCTGTATTGCTGACATCTTCTTGGTTCTGATAAACATCTGGGTGCTTGGTTTTCCAGAAGTCCCCTAAGACATAGAATCATAGAATGTCTTGGGTTGGAAGGAAGCTCACCCAGTTCAAACACCCTGTCTTAGTCAAGATTGCCACCCCCTAGATCAGGCTGCCCAGGGCCCCATCCAGCCTTGAGCATCACCTGGGACGAGGCATCCACAGCTTCTCTGGGCTGCCTGCGCCTGTGTGTCACCAGCCTCTGAATAAAGAATTTCCTCCTAACATCTAAAGTAAATTTCCTCTCTTTTAGTTTAGAACCATACCCTTTTGTCCTGTCATTATAGACAGTGTACAAAGTTGGTGTCCCTCCTCCTAATAAGTTCCTTTTCAATACTGGAAGGCTGCAGTGACGTATCCTGGAGAACAAGCCCAGCTCCTTCAGGCTGTCTTCTTAAGAAAGGTTCTTCAGCCCCCTGATCAATGTCCCCCTTCTGGACCCACTCCAGCAGATCCATATCCCTCTTGTGCTGGGGGCCCTGGGCCTGGACACAGTATATCAGATGGGGCCTTACAAGGCAGAGTATAGGGGGACAATCACCTCCCTCTCCCTGCTGACCACCCCTCAAGTCTGTTGGCCTTCTAGGCCTCGGCAGCATACTGCTGGCTCATGCTGAGGTTTTTGTCCATCAGAACCCCCAAGTCCTTTTCCACAGGGCTGCTCTCAAATGAGTTCTTCTCCTGGTCTGTACACATATCTGGGATTGCCCTGACCCAGGTTTAGCACTTTGCACTGAGCCATATTGAACCTCATTAGATTCACAAACATGGCGTAGATGATAACTGTATGGAGAGGTTGCTGACATTTCACTTTTGCCGTTTCTGCCCCCTCTTTCCAGGGCTAGTTCCCTTCCCGATGGCCTGAGGGCTCTGCTCAGTCTGCCAGAGCCCATCTGCCACGTGCTGAGTTCCCAGAGTTCAATTTGTGAGGTTTTTGCTGTGTTGTTCTTTAAAGTACTAGCTTGGCCTTTCTAATACATTTTCAATGGTTGGGATTAGCAAAGCTTGTAAGAACATAACAGACCTGTCAGGTCTACAAGTCCACTCGCCACCTCCACCCACTTACATATATTTTTAAATAGCTAATTAGGAGATAATGCCAGTGGAACCAAATACTGTTACAAGATAATGATCTCACACTGCTACAAAAATGTTAAGTGGGAATGTTTATTTTCAAAGGGAAGAAACACTGATCGTGTGCCTAATCCTATAATTCTTAAGCAAGTAAAATTCCTGTAGATTTCAGCAAAGCCTGAGGTGACAACATCCTATTACTGTGATAGTTTTCTGGATACCAAACGGCTGTAAGTGATGCCGTCATTTTCTCTAAATGACACTGGTGCAGTATTGGAACAGATGTTTCCCTTACCTTTATTAGCCTGTTGTATCTTCTAACTTGGAGGACAAATTCTGCATGTGCTTCATTGCACCAACTTAGATGATTTTTAGATGTGCTTTAGGAAGCACTGAGCTGTGGTTTGGATGAAGTTATGCTTATTTTTAACTTCCTGACAGCTCATAATGGCGATGCGCAAGCCTGTGTTGCTTCTGCAGGTTCCCTTTGGTACACTGAGGATTACCTACATTTAAATCAGAGGGCTTTTCCTCTATCCTGCAGGCAGTTCAGAAACAAGGGCTGTCTTAAACTCGCCTGTCAGGAATAAATCACCCATCATTCTGGAGGGATGAAGGAGTACATGTGGACAACAGGCACAAGTCCATCAGCTGCTCTGGCATAACTATCCCATGCCGCTCCTTCCAAATAAGAGATGAGGTACAATTTGGGGCAGCCTGACCCCTCTGTCAGGCTCATCCTGATGTCTGTGTTCCCATCATAGTGTTGGTGGAGGCTGCTCTGTGTAAATCCAGCTTGGGTCTTCTCTGGCTCTGCAGTGAGGCAGTGCTTATGGCATGGGTTCATCTGCCTTCACTGCTTTTTTCCTCTGGCCTCCCTTTAGATTCAGTGTTGTCCTACAGATAGGTGAACACTGCACTGGGAACTTGAGGCAGGTGCAGAGCTGCTTTCAGAGAAAAACCTGTCAAAGAAAGTATGAAAGTTTATCCTGGATCAAATCTACTTTCACGACTTGTTAGTTGCACTATGGAGAAGGTGGCCAGTGGTTTTTAGAAATTACTGCTGCTTTCACAATTAATGAAGATTCATCATTCCATTAGATCATCTCTAACCTGCTGTAATTGTTCTGATTTTTATTTTTTACCTCGTTCTTCAGTTCATGTCTAAATACAAGAAGATGTTTATATTGCATACATTCAGCTTTAATTGGCCCTTAAAAGAAGGTGTTGATTAGAATCTTCTCAACATCAACAGCTCGCTCGCACAACATTCTCTAATTACTGTTTATTAATTTAGTTCAAGTGGCATAGTTGAAAGCCCTGCTCAGATGGGAGAAGTAAATTGTCACTGGTATTGAATATGTAAATTATGTGCCGGGTAAGTTTCCATGAAGAATGTTTAAAGTTAAATGCTACGCACATAGAGCCTTCTAGTTTCATCTAACCCGATATGACAGCTTTGTAAGAATTGTCATGAAAATTTACCAGCCCTGGCAAAAAACTGCTTGCCTATATTTTCCTTTTTACTATTAACATAATCATGATGATAATAGCAATTTATTTGCTAGTCAAAAAATAAATAAAAATCATTCACACCAACTGGATGGAGGTTTGCAAGGCTGCCAGTTGAATGTGAACTGTGCGTTGCAGTAGTATAGACATTCAGCAGCCTGGATTTGTTGCCCTAGTGCAGTGACCCTTCCTTCTCTTTAATTAGCTTATAAAGTCAGAATTTCTTAAACAAAGTGCTCATTAAACATTGCCTTGTTATATTACTTTAAAATGCAATTAAAAGTTTTAAGATTGCCGCAGAGTTTGCATACCGTTGTCAGTGCCCATGTCACTCGCTATCAATTTCCACCCACTCACATAGATTGGAGGCTTCCTGTTAAATATAGATGGCACTCCATAGCCTCTGTGTATAGAGAAGGCATAAAGCAATGTACTGATGAGGATGATGTGACTCCATCATATACCTGAAGGAAGAAGGGAATGGAGGGGAGGATATTCTCAAGGTAGGAGAACCTGGGAGTTTTCACTGTCCTTCACTCTGCACTTGTCTCTGTGTGTTCCTGAGAAGTGTGCAGCTTCAAATCTTCCCAAAGAAAGTTGCATGGAAATACTTTGCAGTTATTGTATTATGCATCCGAAGCAATGAGACGAGACAGTGCTCTCAAAGGGAAAGAAAAATATCCAGTGCCTGAACTGTGCAGGGGCCTTCACCCAGTCCTCACACTCTTGCTGGCTGCTGTTATCATGAGCAGCACTAATCAATTCCAGGAAATCTCCACACCAAGCATTATGTCACATGTGGTTACATCATTCTCTATAACCTCTAGGGCTTCCTGCTGACATCTTCGGAGCTCTTATACTACCAACTGGTATAAAAAGAAGTGCCAAACAGTATTTTTAGCCATTTGAGTCTGCCAAAAGGAATCCAAATGTCTCCATCTTGCGCCTTTCACCTGCTGATCTCATCTTTGCTGTCAAAACCAAAGCAATGCTCTGTGGGTTTCCCCAGGTGTTTATATAAAGGATGTCAGGAGCATGTGAGAGGGTTTTTGAAACAGAAGGTGCTAATGCCACTGCAAAATTTATTTATTTTTAATGCCTACCGGATTGCTAATCCAGCCTGTCAGTTGTGTAACTTCTGTTGTAACTTCCACTACAGGAGGTTATCCCTTTTTTTTTTCCTGTATTATTTCCTAGGAGGTGTTACTTACCAATGTGAATTATGTTTTGCTTCAGGATTGACTTCCAAGTGCTGTTCTGTGGGGCGTTTCCCCCTTCCTCCCTGCAGGACCACCTCACAGGTGTTCAGGGGACAGCAATATGCTACTGCTTCTCCTGCCAAAGTCACTTTCCCAGCAGTTCAGTTGAAAGAGGTAAGGCTCAAACCCTATGCTGCAAGATTATTCCTTCTTGAAACCACTGCAATGTCTCTTGGTTTGAGTCTTGTTTATTATTATTATTTTCTGGTTTATGTCTTCCTTTCATTTGAACAGTTTGATTTTTGTGGCTGTTTCTGTGTTTGTTCAGTGCTGCAGTAGATAACAACAACATGATTAAATTCCAGCTCTGACTGTTGCAACATAAGCGCTCTGCCTTCATTATCCTTGGTGCCTAAAACTATTTGATCTCTAATATGTTCGCCTGCAAGTGTGCCTCATTTGCATGATGAGGCTAACTGGTGAAGCCTGGTTGCATATTGGTCTCTGATTTCAGTTTCTCTTCAATCAGATGCGTCAAACAGAAGGAACTATTAGAATTGCCAGCAACTGTATATTTTTTCTACGAATCATGCTAGAATACTAGGATTCTCAGGCATTCTTATGAGGCTGGACAAATCCACCAATAAAAGGCATGAGAGGGATTCTCACGGAAAGCCATTTACAAAGCAGGGCTGTGCTGGGGATTGCTGGTCTGCTGTGGTGGCACAAGCTGTTAAGACCAAATCCAATAGCTGGACACCCTCCTTTGCTAAGCAACACTTCCCATAGCCACTGGCCTGAATGAGGGACGGAGCTGTGTCACCTAGCAGAGACCTCTCCCTGTGCCCAGCACAGCCAGGTCTGCCTTCAGCCTCTCTGAGGTTCAGACTATGCCCCAGCTTGCGGCCACCCTGCCTGGGTGCTTAGACCCAACTGACACTTATTTGGCTGCGCGGCCTTCTTGGGTTTCACTGCCCAAAGTTTGCAGGGAGAGAAAACATTTTTTCTTACCTCAAGCATTTGGGAACACGAACCTTTCTTTGCGTCTAAAATCGAAGCAGAAAAGAGCTAAATGCAAATAGAGAATAGAGACGCAACGGTCCTGAGATTCATGGCAATAGCACTGAAGTTGCCTGTTTCCTTTATGGATCATGCTTAGGGTAAGCTGGTGGGTTCTACATAGTTTTCAGTATTATCTTAAGAAATGTGATTTGACCCCTTGCAACATCCCTTGTTTCTCCCATTACAGAATTCTGCTTCTTAAGTGTTGTAATGTATACCAAAATCTGTATTTTCATTTAAGACCATTTTTAATTGAACTAATTATCTTTGTGAACAAAGAAATGTTTCTTATTGACTCAAATGAGTTCTAGATTGAGTCTTCATTTCACACATAAGAATGACTGCTTTCTTTTTTTCTTGGGATAGGACAGATAGCAAGAAACCAAACGGTGCAGAGGCAAACAAAGGAACCCTGAGGATCCCATCAGCAGTGATTGCTTTGCACACGAACGGTATTTCTTCCCCAGCATATACTTCCAAGAATTTTTTAAAATGTCATTCATATATCATCTGCACTAGCAGACAATAGTTGTTCCAGAGAAGCTGTTGCTCTCTATTAGGTCAATGATCAGTGAACTAAACATTTTCTACTTAGGCCTTCATATGATAAAAGCCTAAGAGCTTTGAAGGAGCCATTACAGACTATTGTCTAGAAGAAATATCCATTTGAAAATTCTGCAATTATGTACTTCTACATAGCGTGTAAAAGGAGCTCTGGACCCATTATGGGTTATTGAGTAAATAATGTCTTTTTAAAAGTGTCTGAGTAATTTATACATAGCCTGTATTGGCAGCAAAGAGTGATTGTAGAATAAACATTGTGTCTTCCTTTTTTAAAAAAATCTCATTTAAATCCCTAAATAGCAATTAAAAAAAGAAATCCCTGATGCAGTTTCAGTTTTTCAATAGTAGTCAGTAGCTAATGTCTCTGACTTTACTCCACCGTATTGCACTGAGCCAGTTTTCTCTGGTGTGTGGTTTTTGGTTTTTTTGTGTGTGTGTGGTTTTTTTTGTGTTTATTGGATAGAAAAGGCTTCATTATCAAATATGATACAGAGGTGTCCAGAGGCCTCTGAAAGTTCAGATCCACAGTCATCAGACATGCCCATAATCAGGAACAGCCACTCATCAGAAGAGCCAAGAGTCCAGAGAGAAAAGCCATGAAGTCGGTCCTTGTTTCAGAGAAGAATTGAGAGGAAATGTGTTGTGTGAGATCACAAACCTCTATTCTCTTGAGCAAGTTTGGTTTCTTGGCTTTATGTTTAGACCTTCTGTAGAAAGGCACCACGTGAGATCACCATTTCTGTGGATCCTCAGTGCTAATGCTTGCAACAGTCTTGCTCCTTTCTAAGATGTCCACAATAGCTTTGCTCCAGACTACTGCGCTTTCAAGCACAGTCACTGGTCAAAGCAGATGTGAAAATACTGCAATTCAAAATAGCTATATTGCAACAACAGTGCTAAAAAGCAAACTTCTGTTCCTATGTGCGGTGTAGTCCTTCATTTCATTTATCACGTTACTATCTACTGCAGTGGAGAAAAGAAGGCTGCGGGGTGACCTCATTGCAGCCTTTCAGTGCCTAAAGGGAGCCTGCAAAGAGGAGGGGAATCAACTCTTTGAAAGGGTTGAAAACTGCAGAACGAGGGGAAATGGTTTCAAGTTGAGGGGGGGAGATTTAGGTTGGATGTCGGGTGGAAATTCTTCACTGAGAGAGTGGTGAGGTGCTGGAACAGGCTGCCCAGAGAGGTTGTGGATGCCCTGTCCCTGGAGGTGCTCAAGGCCAGATTGGATGGGGCCCTGAGCAGCCTGGTCTAGTATTAAATGGGGAGGTTGGTGGCCCTGCATGTGGCAGGGGGGTTGGAGGTTTGTGATCCTTGAGGTCCCTTCCAACCCTGGCCATTCTGTGATTCTGTGATTCTGTGAGTTTATCTTCACATCTCCAAATACCTGTTAGGCCAAGCAATTTGGAGATGCCACATGGAGACTACAGTATTTATATATGCTTAAAAATCATACAGGGATCCTTACCTGAGGGTACAAAGTAAAACAGTTCTCTGCTTATGGTGATGCTCCAGCCTTAACTCTTTTATGCAGATTTCCCTGGCATAAGTTAGAGATGAAGTCACTTAATTTGTTGTTCTTGAATCTGTGTCCAGACCTGTAAGTGGTCTTTCTCAGAAAATACCCTAAAAATCAGCAGGAAGCAGACATCTGTTAATAGGACTGCCAGGGGTTCTGAATTCCCTTTTTGGAGGCTATGTAATCCCTATCCCTGCTGTATGAATCCATGTGCATGTTCAGAACAGATCGTGTGCCTCCCATAGCTATGCTGGTCAGTCACACCTCAAGAACATAGTCTTTAGATCTAAATTTGAGTCATTGTATACAAAGTGTTTTCAATGCAGTGAACAGAAATGTGGCTTTTTGGCTGCCCTCTGAGGAGATTAAAAGAGATAAGTATCTGTAGCAAGGCCACCAACAGATGAGATTCTCTTTTTTAATATATTTGGAAAGAAAAAAAGGGGGAAGAAAGAATAAATGCAAGGATGCCAAATTACACACAGCTCAAAATAAATGAAAGGGAGTGCCTTAATGAAGAGACAGTAAGGTAGCAGTAAAAGAAAAGATGAAGTGAAAAATTGGTGAAGGGGAGATAATAAAGCCTGAAATTAATTGAGAAGAAACAAGGTGAAAGGCATAAATACATTTAAGTTGTATATGAGTAAGGTATCTCAGAAAGAAATCAGTTTCTCACTATTCAGCTGTATTTGTCACTTAGAAAGTGTTGGGATAATTGACTGAAGAGGTGATGAAGTCTTCATCAACTGAGGATTTCAGTGACAAAGTGGTCAAAAACATGGGCAGTACTGTCAGTTATTGAACCGTCGATGATTTCTTCCAGGTCCATTTTCTACAACCTCACCATCCCAAAGAATGTATTAAACTGGGAATGAGAGTGGTACCTCAGTTGTGTGATTATGGGAGACTTCTTTCTGGCTCTGTTACCTCCTGGCTGAAGTTCTGAAGGTCTCACAGAGTAAATAGAGCATATACTTTGAGATGAGGAAGATGAATACATAGGGTAAAACCAAGAAAAGGAACTGGTTGATCAAAAACATTTTCTTCTCAGATATGGACCGAAGGCCACACCCCTTACACCTTCCTACTCGTAATGAAGATCCCTACTCTGCAAAAAATACATAGTTTGGCTTTGATACAAAATCAGAGTCCTCATAACATGAGACAAAAGATCCTGGGGCCCTTCTTGCAAGAAGAGAGTTATGAATTTTTCTGATGTGCTTTTATTAAACCTAAATAATTCTACTTTTTTTTTTTTTTTTTTTTTCCAAAGAAAATTCCTCATAGTTTTAGCCAAAATCATTCTTTACTTCCTCTGCTGGCTTCTTTTGAATGGTGGGTAAAGAGAAGTCGCAGGTATGAAGCGGTCTGGGATTCTTCCAGGCTGCTGATTACTGATACGCAAACCAACAGTCATCACTGCAGACTAAAACAAATGTGAAACAGGCTTTTAAAAGATAAGTCTGGGCAGGTATCATTTTAGGATGTAAGAAAGACTAATTATCCCATTTTGTTCATCTTTTTCAGGGCTTGCTGGGAGGACTGACCAAACCTCAGTGATAACATCAGTGCTCCCCAGCTGAAAGTGGGAAGCTTGTATTGCTCTACTGTTGTCATAAGAAGGCACAGACTTTGGAAGCAGCAGCTCGTTCCCCTTACAGATTTGCAGTGTATTCTCCTTTTTTCCATTCTGTACCATTGAGTGTGATGATGGTAACTGAAGGAAACTTTTGTTTTCTTTGTTTGTTTTTCTGTTTTGTTTTGTTTTTCCCTGACTTTATTTTTGAGATACTAATTTCATTATTTGAGGGTGTGTGTAAGATTCTGGAAGCACATTTTATATCTGCTGTGCTGTGAGATCTTTGGTATGGTATTGACTCATTCATTGGCACCTGAGAGAGGTTTGGGGAATTCAGCAAGCTTTCAACAATCCAGTTTGAGAGACTACACAGAATTATGTCTCGCTCAGGTTCGTCCTAATTTTATTAGATTTCCACCATTTCTAATTGCATAAACATATGCAGCCAAGTGTACAGATGGGGACTGGGAAGACGTACAAGGACACTCAGAGTCTGTAGTCAGCTAATTGGTGGACTAAGTAATAGGGCACTTGGAAAGATTGATAATTTTTTTTCAGAGCATTTCAGGAGAAAATTCTGTCCCCGTTAAAACTGTGGCAATCAAGAGAAGAAAGAGCAGTAGATTTTTTTGGAAATGGAGGAAGAGATGAGCGTAAAAATTTGATGCAGAAAAAAATCCAAGAGGAATTATGTTGTTATGGGCAAGATCTGCTGTTTTAGCCATAGAAAGAAGGATAGAGTGTTTCAAAAACATAGAACAACTGGCTTGATCCATATGGTGACATCAGAAATCTTTTGATCAGGGCTAAATACAACAGTTTCAAATATTGCCTGGGTAAATGAGAAGTCATTTAGTATGAACACTGTTACTGGTAGGAAATGCCAAATTGTATAATGTTTTCAGAAATATTTTATATTTTCTTTTGGAAAATAAATGTTTTTGCTAGGACTAGAAAAGGTATTGGACCACAAATCCCATTTCTGGTCAAATGATACCATCTGAGGTACTGGCTGTTTATATGACTGCCTTCACATAAAGTAACACTGCTGTCCATTCTTGATCAGGAGATGCTGCTGTTGGCTTATTCCCTACCATCACAGCAGGAGGGGACAGGAGGGAAAAATTTGCTCAGTTTTTTGTTATGATCCATCTTCATCCATGATATGGCATCTGCACTATGGAATTCCCCCTGAATGAAAGGGAATGACAACGTCTTCACCTCCTGAAGACAGGATACAGCTCTCAGACTGAATTAGCTGCAGCTGGATAGCTTTTTGAAATCTCCACAGTTATCAGACCTGGAAGATTTTTCTATCGTGATGGCCTGGGCTAGGCATTTGGTGGGTGAGTAAACCATAATTTGTTTTGGTTTTCCTTATGAAGTAAGTGTAGAATATGCAAAACTAGCTGATCACATATTTGGACCTGGGCTTCTCACAAAAGTTCTGCAAAACCCTCTCAAATGTCTGAATATTTACTAAGTAGATCATGAAATATTTTCCAACAACAAAAATACAAATACAAAGATACAATAGAGTAATCATTTTGGGATGTGGTTATTATTTTCTTCTTCCTCGTGTTCAGGCAGTAACATGCAAACTGACCACATCACTGTAGTGAAATTGCTGATTAACCTTTTGACTCTGACAATTGGGACTTCTCTTAACACCACTTGGTAATGCAAAAGACCATTAGTAGTTAATACTGGGACACCCCACCTCCAGATTTCAAAAGGTTAATGAAAAATCAAGTATCTTGCTTCTACTGGGAAACTTGGAAACCTTCCCACCAAACATTTCATTTTTTGTGATAAATAAGCCAGACCGCTTCAGCTGAGAAAGACGGGTGTTTTGCTAGGGTGTACAGCTGTTAATTGAAAAAGATTCTGTTATGCCTGTTCTTCTGGACATAGATAAAAGAGAGATTTGTTGGTGAACTTTAGTTGGTCCTGAACACCCCTTTGTCCAAATACACTGCTCAATAATAACGCTTTGTTCTGTCTGTAACAGCCATGGAAGGATTTTGAGTAGAATACTCATTTTCTTTAAGTCATATCTGCCAGTGATCATTCTTGGCTTAAGATCAGCTGCCATTTATGTGTTTTATGAAAATATAACACCAGTTTTATGCTCAAAACTATTCTTTTTTAGGTAAAAGCTTCAGCACAAACTGGTTCCCCATATGTACCATAAATGCTATTTATCACAGGTTTTGGTCTTTAAAACAGAAAGATAATGTTAAAACATTTTCATTATCCTTTCCTTACAGCTATCATTCACAAACCATCTTTTATAATTATGGTACTAGGACATTTACATAACTGGGAAAAAGGTCCTTAAACTACATTTCTATTATGTTTGGCACTTGTGTGAAAGGATATTATATTCATGTGCATTAGAGATTGCTTATAAAAGATCAAGACAATAATAGCAGATCAGACGATAAAGGTTCCCTTTTCTCCTCCCAGACAGGCTGTCTCTGACAGAAGAATACAGTTCATCAAAAGTGTCTGCAGGTTGTCAAACTCAGTGAGATTTGGGGACACACGGAGGCTGTCATGGCCAACAAGAAGATTTTCTGTAGGGTTCTGCCATCATTCACCCTCAGGAAATAATCACTCACTACATTCTGCATGCTCTCATGATAGAGCTCTATTTGAGAGAAAAGAGCCATTTTATCAAAGGACAATATATCCCTTCTCTTGGTCCATGCAGCTTCCATTATCAGACCATAATAAATCATATTTATGTTCTCAGTTAATAAGACTGATTACAATGCAGGTTACAGGCATGGGAAAAGCAAAGCAGGTGAAAAGATGTTTTAATGAAAATATGATAAGCAAACAGCTTCTTGTGAAAATTTCAGGCTGTTATTTGTAATGATCACAGGCAATTTTTGATACATCTTCTTTAGCAATGGTTTAAGCTGCATAAATTGGCTTGCCACTTTATACGTTGAAATAGGAAGAATCCCAGTGTCCTTATGTTGTCTAGAATCATTATATACATTATAAGCATAAAATGAGTTTAATGTATGTGCTTTGAAAAGAAGGGGAAAACAGAAAATCAGGGAGGACTGATTTTAATGCTGCTCAAAATGATTTTGAAATTTTCTGTTCATCTTTGTTACTAACGGTGCATTTTCCATGAAATTTAGGAATGACATGTGGTGCTTTCATCTCCTTAAAATTAATATACTTCTCTTTCTGTTTTCCTCAATTTCTTCAAAGTTCTTTTTAGAACACTGTGCAAAGAGACAGAGAGAAAATTCTCCACTCGATGAGTGAATATATCTGTTATTAATGCTGGGGGGAGTTAAGTGTGTGCTTCTAGAGGAGAATATACCCCTGCATTAAATATTGAAATAAACAGTATTAAAGAGGTGCAAGGATATTTGGCTGCAGCACACCTGATGCATTCAAGGGCCAAATTCCTTAGAATCTTTTAAAGTGATTAAGATCTTTTCTGTTAAGAGTTCTCCAATGATTTCAGAGTATAACTGTACCTAAATAGCTGATGAAATGTCCTGCTCTTGTCTTTTGAAAAGCTTTCTTTTATGTTTTATTGTTTTCTTTTTTGTTGCTGTTGTAGTCATTTGGTTTATGTTGAGCATCATATTTTCAAGACAAAGTTAAAAATTTAAAGAATAATTTCCTCCTGCTAGCACGTAATGCTGACTAAGTATTTCAAAATCTACAGCACTTGCAGAATGCAAGCATTATGCTTATAATTTTTATAATGATTCTAGACAATATAAGAAGGACACTGGGATTCTTCCTATTTTGATATATAAAGTGGCGAGCAAATGCAGAAGTCTCCATGGTGTTGTGTGTCTGCAGGAAATGTTCTGATACTTCTAAAACTCTCTTAAACAAATGTTAAAGCTTTGTAATGGACCTGGCAATGGAGAATGACCATGAAATTCCCTTAACCCTTATAGGGCACTTCAGCAGGAGAAGTGATCACACGAGAAACAATAAACTGCTCTTCAAAGGCGGTATCCTGATATGACAACAGGCGTAGATAATGCACTTCATGATGGAACTGCTTGATACAGGGAAAAACATGTTGTAACTGCCTTCAGAATGAAAGGGGTTTAAAAATGCTGCTTGCCAACTCCAAAAAAAACAGAGCTGCTATTTCAGTTAAAGGCCAGTGGATTGTATTTTTCATGTCAGTTTTCACTAACCTCAAACATCACTGTTATGACAGACTGTCATCCAACCAGACCAGCACTGTGATGCCATTCAGGCAAGAAGGAAGAAAGCAAACACAAAGGAAACTTAGAAGTCCGAATAGTGAGAGGGGGTGTCTATGAGTGCACTTTTGTGCAGTGATACTGATTACTGAAAATGAAACACTTAAAAGAAAATAAACCCAAAAAAGTGCTTTCTGAGCCATTGGTGTTTTCTTGCCTGCCCATTTCTCTTTGTTCTGTTTCATGACATCAGCCTTAATGGTTGAAAGGATGTTCTGGGCCAGATGTCAATCACTATGTCTAACATAAACAAAAATAGCTAAAAAGACATGCCAGCATCTTCCTTTTGTTTTCCCATTAGCTCCATTTTTCTTTTCAGAGGCTGACAAAAAATTACTGCCTCCGAGTGAATTCAGTAATGTCACTATATATCTAATATTTAGGAGACCTTTTGTTTTAGCTTTACTGGGCTTAACCACAAAAGACACTTGACATTGACAAAGAGTCTGTCAAATACACGATGATCAGTGCAATGAAATCTCTCATGACAGAAGGGCACTATTCTGCACCCCCAGCCCGCAGCAGCCTGTCTGAGCAAAATGTGCCGGAGCACACGCAGCAGCTGAACCATTGCAGAGCAGGCCATAAGCTGAGATGTGTCTTGTTTAAAGTGTCATAGTATATTAGTGTAATTAAAACCGCCAAAAGAATAGAAAAGATAGATGGAAATGTTACATTACTTGTTTCTAGAGATTAACCTCCAGCCAGAACTGAAATACAGAGACACATTTTGCATGTCTTAGAGCTCTGATATGGAAGAAAACAAGCCTGAGAGTATGTCTCTTGAAGTGTGAGACATGAAGTCATAGTTCCTGTATTTACACAATAAAGCAGAAATAGCGTTTCAGACAGGCACGCTGTTTTCTCTCTGATTACAGCTCCCGTTGTGGCTGTACTCTGCAAAGCAGCTGTATCATCTCTCAGCTACTTCCCTTTTACTCTCTCTGCCTTCATGCTTGGAAGGTCTTGAGGACCCTTGGGCCCACGAATGTGCTGGTGTCAATGCTTTCTGCTCCCTTGGCATCTGCCAGTGTTGTGTGGTTCTAGCCTGGAGGCAGAGCACCCTGTCCGCTCTGGTGGCTGCAGAAGCCAGAGCTCAGCTCCAGACTCAGCAACAGCCAGCTAGGAAGATGTTTGAAGAATCTGACCTTTGTATATACCAGGCTGCGTGCTTGCTTCTCTGTTGAGTCTATAGATAGAACTGCATGGCTTTCTGAAATGGACCCTGAAAATTATGTTCTTGGCACTGTATGTTTTCCTTCCTGTGCATCATTACCTGTGATAACTATTCAAGCCTAACTAGTTATCTAGATCTCTGTTTCTAACCGTGACACAAGTTATATCTGGTGGTGAGAAATTTTTGGAGTTTTTTATGGAGCTGTTCAGCTGTATAGGCTGAACCTTGGTTTATCTAGAATCTGGAGAGGACCTGATCTGGCTTCAGCAGTTCTGAAACACTATAAAAGCAGCATGGCTTTCTTCTAATATAAGTCTTAATGCAAGGAGAAGATGCATTAATCAGGTAGGTCTCATGTTCATTTCTTCCACTATAAATGAACTTCAAGGCCTTGCCCCATTAGTTGATCAGTTTGAAGTCAAGAGATGTTAAATATAGGCCTTACATTTTAGGTTTCCTCATATGTCCTCTATTTCCCAGCTTTAAATATCAGTTAATGACTTCTCCATATAGCACTTCTCTTTAATTTCTAGTCAGAGGCTGTAAATGTGCACTGTTAGTCAAAAATATGTTATCTGCATTTAGTGGTGGCTTCTGGAGCCCTCACCATGAAGTTACCTCACAATCGCATCTCTCCTCACATGATTTTCTGAGTACTGCCAGGAGAAGAATGGAAAATAACTATGAAATAAAAGCAGATTCTGCTCCCATTACAGGCAATGAAAACTCTACTTTTACTTCTACTTGTTCATAATAGTGGGGGGAAAAAATGAAGTGGAAACAAGCACAACAAAACACCTCTGCCAGCTATCTTTAAGCTAACCAAGGCTTCCACTAATGAGGTGGTCTGGCATTTTGAGAAAGACAGGTTTTTTCCAGAAATGGAAAAAATATGCTATTTTTTTTTCCTTCGACTCTGAGAGCATAGTGAGAGAGAAAGAAATCGTATTTCAAAAAGCAAACTTTTAATGCTGTCTGTATTATTTAGTGCTTACAGACACCAGTATAGTTTCTTGTCAGTTATGTTTTTGCATATTTGTTTGTTAGATTACTAAGTACTTTCCTAAAAACTAGATATTTGCTGTATTTACAGATTCATCTCAGTGACTGTGAAATTCCTGAGGATGTTATCACTTTCAAGTCAGATTAACAGAGTAATTTCCAGGTAAGATATTCTAGAAGATAATTCAATACCTTGGACAATTGCATTGTCTATTAAACAGAGCAGAACTGTTTGTGGAAAAGATAACAGTCTAGATCACAAGATAGCACCAGATTTTATGTTACGATCTCCAGACGTCTTAGGGAACTTAATGCACCCAGGATTGGTTCAAGTCTAATATGCATGGCAGAAATGTGAGTTCCAGTTTCCTTTTCCCTGAGACTGTGTGGGGAAACTCTGTCTTCCCAGGGACTACAGAGGACAGGCTGCCGTGGTTTGTTTGTGCTTTGGCAAGAGTATTCACCACAGCTGCTCCTGGAGTGCCCAGTGGTATCAAGCGCAGAAAAGAAAAGTTTTCACCTTTACTAAGACAGTGTGGTGTTCAGGCCTTTCTAATATATACCCATCAGAGCTGGCTGTATGTTTTCCTGAAGACCACAGATGTCCAGGAGGTTCTGATGAGTCACATCTGTCTCTGAGCTTGACACGGTGTTAGTTTCATTGCCTATTTTAGGTAGATGGTGGTACAGGTAGACAGTGGTGGCTAATGATGCAATGAGCTGTGAGTGCAATTGCTTTTTCATTTCAGCTTAGTTTGGCCAGAAAGTAAGAAAGGGCTCCCAAAGCAGGACAAGTGTCTTGACATGACACCACAACGCAAAAACGGATTACAGCTTCATGGAGATCTGTACAAAAATTGACAGCTGGGGACTTTGTGAGTTTCTGTCTGGAGTAAAAAATTCAGTGTAAGTGCACAAAAGAGTGTGAGGAGGGAGCATTTCAGCTCCTTCAACTCTGTGCACAAAACCTCTCAGGGCTTGAGATAGGATTTTAGTATTTCTCACAGTCTTCAAATGTTGTGCTGTGTTAGGATGTGCTTATACATAATTTTGTAATTGAAATGGCATGTTTACTGTTCCATTTCATGCTTGATTGTGTTTTTTAAACACCTTTACTCATGCTGCTAGAAGTGGGATTATAATTAAAATGTCCTGTTGAACACCTTGTTCAGTTCAATGAAGGCATAATAGAAGTATAAATACTTGTTCTCATTGACTCTATGATGTCAGCACAACAAATGCAGTACGTGTCAGGAAACTAATCTCTTTTTTACCAAGGCATCTGTAAAGAGGGAAGGGGAAACAGAATCTGTGGCTGGCCAAAGTGGGGACCTCTCTACAGGAGAATAGGAAAGTTTTTGAGATACCGTTAACCTTTTAGATACAGCGAACCTGAAGTTCCAAGAGGCTTTCTGAGTGTTGGCAGACATACTAAAGGAGTTAAAGGCAACAATATTATCCTTACATGAAGTCTTTTCTCTAAAGATTTCAAAGTATTTTCCAAGCATTAGTAAGTCAAGCTTTAATAAGCAGGTTCATGTTATTATAATACCTGTGGTATATATGTGTTAACTAGGGCATGGAATGTTTGAGTGATTAGCCAGTTACTGGCAAAAATTAGACAGGAATTTGCTTCTCTACTCACAGTCCCTTGGCCTAAACACTAGGCAGTACTTTCTACAGTAGCTATTAGGAAAAGCTGAGTTTGGTTGTAAGGTGTGAAAGAGTAATATACTTCTTACTATTTCTTCTTACACATTCTTTAAGATGTGTACAGTTATGCAGACTTCATGTCTTTGTGGTAGGATTGAATTACAACACAGAGTTCAAAATGTTTATAGTTCAAAGTCCAGTGGTTACAGCACTTTAGCATTGCAATAATGGTTTAATTTTCTTATACTCTCAGTTACCACCAGTGAAGAGATTCCTACCAATGCTGGCAGGCAATTGTTCAGTCTTATGGAGCTTCAAGTAACTGTACAGTTTGAAAGTCTGAGTAAGTAGGAAAATTTCAATATTTAGTCTTATGTTTGATGCTTAGTTGGGCAATTTACTCAGTACTTTGGCTAGTACTCTTCCTCTGCAAAGACAGGGAAAATAATGTCTGTGTTCATTGTGCTCTTCAACTGCTGCAATAGTGTTTTTAATATACTAGATACTGGGCTTTACACTGTACTTACACCAGGAAACTTTATGTTCATGTCCTTTCACTGACTGAAAGAGGGCTCTCAGAACCAATCCCAAGATGTATAACATTTCTGTGCCAGAGCAGGACTCGCCAGTCAGTGGCTGCCTTACAGGGAAATGTACATGAAGCAGGTAAATAAGCAGATCCAGAGGGTGTGCAAATTGTCTTCTGTGCCCAGTTCCATCAACTGTAAGATCGACAGATGTCATGCAGGAAGGTGGTTCACAGGATTTCCTCTTAAGAAAAGCTGTGAGAAAGTAACAAAGTGGGAGGTTTTCCTTCTGGAACAGGGGAAGAAGGTGGTACATAGGACAGACCAACCCAGTGCTCAGAAAGATTCACTGGGATAAGTCTACTGAACATGCAAGACAAAATGTACAAGAATGTTTTTGTCAGATGGGATTGCTGCAAAACTTGGTGGATTTCTTTGAGCGTCTCATTATAAGTACAGGTGCAGCTCTACACACCCACACGTGCTGTGTTTATTTTAGTGTGTGATCACATAAATACCTGCAGGTGTGAAACTGAAGAGATAGCCGTGCTGAGGCTTGAATATGGAGTTCCACATCTGTATTTACTGCCTTTTTCACACAATGAACTAGTGCAGTCTGTGGGTTCTCTTCCCACCTCGTACATGCACTTTATAAGTAATTTTGAAGGAAATTCAGTCCTGGTAAATACATTTAATGGATGGATGTCAAGGTATAGAATCAAAATACATGAAGGTGAGGGAGTACGGAACAGCCATCAGTTCAGTGTATTGCACATATATATACATTAGAAGAAGACTAATTTCAGATAAAGAAGGTCACGTCAGGTTAATATACAGTCATAAACCCATAAAATTGGAATTTAATATGCCTTTTGAGGCATCTAAAACTTGTGTTGGCCTTCAGTACAGCGGCTGGTTTCTCTGTTCTGGCACACACAGAGGTGTTTCCTTGTGTGTAATACTGTCATATAGTCTGTAATACGTGGGGTACAAATCATGGCTACTGCAAAAACCTTTGAATTCACTGATTCATGTGGATGTAAAAATCTCAGTTGTGGTATTGCATTTATGCAGCTGTTGCATTAAGTATTCATCTGATGCTAACTATCTGGTTACTAAGGCCCTCCTCAGTGTCAAAAATAGAAAACAGCTAAAAGATATTAACTGGGAATGGTCTTTTGCATGTAATAGTTGCCTGCAGAGGCTTAATGTTCTGAAAGTTTCACACTTTTTGTAAGGCCTTCAGTGATAACTTCTGTTTTTCAAAGAGAAAAATAAACCTTCCAAAGTTCCTTTGAACATTTCCACAGCCTTTCATAGTGTTAGCTGTGAAAGTTACGGTGTCACGTTCTTAATAAGGAGGTATGGGAATGGTGTTTTAGTAGTCTCTGCTGCTTTCTTTGTGAAAACTATCTCAGGATGCTTAGGGATTCTTTGGCAATAACTTCCTTTTGCCCCATGATTCCACAGGGATCTTCTCTGTTATTATATTCATTTGAAGATATTTTGGAGAAAACATGGAACTCAAGAGCATTCAGGAAAACCCTGTTTATGCCTCTGACTGGCTGAAGACAGGGAGTGAGTCTTTCTGTGACAGTAAATGTGGAAAAACCACATTGCTCAAAACTCAATTCAGCAAAATTTTTTAAAATAGTACTGCAAAGAAAAGGAAAAAAAAATAGGACAAATTTTTGTTTCTGATGTGAATGTCTCTGCTTTGTCCAGAGGAACCACAGCTACCATCTGTGACTCGTGATAGCGACTGCGCTTCTATGCAATGGAGAAAGGGACAGAAGCAGCTAGAGCAGTAGAAGAAATAACACTGTGTTAACAAAGACTTCAGCTGAGGCAAATTTACTTCCCTGAGAATTAGCCGGGGTATCTCTCCATGACACACTTACTTTAGAATCACAGCATGTTGCAGTTATTAGACTCTGGCAGGCTCCTAGGTAGGAACCGTGTCCAAGAGCCTTTATTTCATCTGCTCCAATTGAGAAGAGTGTGGCAGTTTCTTTTGGTTGAGCCTTGCTATAACGATCTGAGCTTTAGTCACCGTGAGGTTAGCACACTGCAAAGCATTCAGCTGGCGTTACAACCAGAGACAACTGAGCTCCAAAAGTGAGTGCAGACTGTGTCTATCTACTTATTAAGTGACGGGTCATGTGGAGTGCCCGTTACCCAGTAATTGGTGCTAGCTGCCAGTTAGCATTCAGTGGGACTTGGCGCATTTGTATAGCCCTTACAGACCAGAGTGGCCTGGGATTGTTCTTGCCTTATTTGCTGCAATTGTAATCAGATGGTGGCTCTCTGCTTCGCAGATCTCCCAAACTCAAACTGAAGGGCACGGGGGAGTGTGGGATCTCCCTAGAGAGTTCAGCCAGAGGGATGCCTGGGTCTCAGGGCTCTGTGGTAAGGCTGCACTCCAGTGACCCCTCTGCTTTCCCTGGCTTGCAGGTTCCTTCCCTGCACCACAGGAGAGGGAAAGGATGGAATCGGTGGTAGGTGACGCAGTGCCTACACAGCTCTAAGCAAGTCTTTAAAGATGAGACCCTGGAGTGTTTTCTGTCCTCATGGAGCCCACAGGCAGCACTCAGATGCAGAGTTCAGACACAAAGATGGGGAAGTCTTTCCAGAAGGGACTGTGTAGGCAGACACACACACATATTGCTGCGTAAGATACATGCTCTTGCAGCTTTGGTTTGGGGAACCCTTTTGTTCTCAGGCTGCCAACTGCGGGCACTGCTCTGAATTGCAGCAGGCTGTGAGGGAGCGAGGAGGAAAGTGCACGCCGTCCTGTGGGTCAGCACCGGGTGCGATGACCTCGCGCACACGGGAGCAGGATGGGGCTCTTTTCACACCATTACTTCCCGCAGAATTACGGTTCTTTTTTAATCACAGAGCAGAGCGGCACTAGACCCAGAGGTTAGCAAGGCGGTGATTGAGTGCATACGAGCGGCGTGCTCTCTGCAGTCCCGCGGCCGCGGACCCCCGCTCTGCGCCGCGATGGCCCCGGCAGCCCTGCGCCGGGCGGCAGCGGGAGCGCTTCGCCGGGTTGCCCGGGAGGTGGCGCCCTTGATCGCAGAGTGAGGGGCGGGCGGGCGGGCCCGGGAAACTCATCCGCCCCCCCTCTGTAATTTAGGAAGTATTATAGCCGAAGTGTTTTCAACTGATTATTATGCATGAGTAAAAATTCCATGAATGTGTAACATTTTCGCCTGTATTTCCCTCTTTTATAACATCATTTAAATTCCTCATTAATAATTTAGAAATGTTCTGGATTTTAATCACTTTTCTCATCACCGCCACCTCCGCGGCAGAGCGCTGCCCGTTACCTGAAGGTGACATGGAGGCAGCGCTGCCTCACAGGCACTGCCCGGCCCCGCTGCTGCCCAGCCCCGGGCCCGCGCTCCTTCCTTAGGCAGACCAGTGTACAAACACCGAGGTCTGAGCAGGTCGCTGTTAATAAAAATTGCGAAAAATGGATTTTTTGCTGTTGCATCTGAGTTTAATTATGGTGGTATTTGTTTGATAGCTTGTTACTGTAAATAAAAGAGATAAAAGCAGCCCTTCACTCGAGTAGCTCTAGAGCTGTGAAATATGTACCTAATTAAAACTATTGGTGTAAGAGGCTAATAAAGTACATGTGCCTACTAGATGTCTTATTCTAATGAATCTCGGCTAATTTGCTTTGAGTGATGAATTTCAGTGTTAGTAGTAAGGGCTGAATAATGATGGAATTTATCACGAGGTGCGGGGACTGGTGGAGGACCGTGGGGGCTCGGGGAGAGGCAGGGAGAGCCCCTGGGTGCAGGGCTCCGGTGCTGCAGAGCAGCAGGGCTGAGCTCGGCCTCAGCCTGAAGGCTGCCAGCGCCCAGCCCAGGCCTCGGAGGGCTCCAAGTGGTGGCACAGGAGTGCTGGTGGGTGCCATCCTCACATCCTCCCCTTTTTTTCTGCCGGCACTGGTGAGGAATGGGCTGTGGCATGCTTCTCCAGACTCCCAAACCAAGCGCAGATGGGTTATCTAAAGCATTTCAGATGGAGCTTTGGTCTTGTGCCAGCAGCTAATCAAAGTCTTAATTCTGGAAAAGACAAAGGCCAGGCTTTCCAAGCTTCCTCCCTCTGGTTTCTCACAGAGATGTGGCACTTCTCAAACCCTTCTTGCCCTATGCACTGTCTGCATCACTCAGGCTGTGGGGCTGTCTGTGGGCAGCAGGCAGCTTGCACCGGTCTAGTGGGTGATGTCCATGAACGTGCAGACCGACAAGGGGCTGCTTCATGTGGGCCTGCGGGCACCTTGTCCTGAGTACACCACAACAAAGTCAGACAAGAGCGGTGTGCGTTGACAGCCCCGGCCCTGAGACTGCCATTGGACTTGTTCTCAGAAAGAGGGAAGCTGAGATAATAATAAAGGGGCTGGTTAAGCAGAGAAAAAGCCTGCAGAGTAGCACATATTTTTATTGCTTTTCTGCAGTACAGCAGAGAAAACATCCCAAGGCTACATGTCTATTGTAGTCCCCAATGGTGAGTATTTAAACATTCACATGTGTGCACGTTCTTGCAGCTCCTTCCACTTGTGACACGGTGGGAGGGTGGTGGGGCTGCCATTCTGGCATGCCCAACTTTAAGCCAGGGCTGGTGCAAGTCTGCAGGGCTCCAACCTCATATCTCCTTGCAACATGTGCCATACAAGGGCTTTATTTATAACACAGGCTTTATTTATATATTTATTTATAAGCAATCTGGTTCATGCTGTCTACGCTGGAGTTAGTCCTGTTGAGTTGAAGTTACTTGCTGAAAGTGTGTGATAGTTGCAGCTGTTGAAAGCACTCTGGCAATTTCTGATATGCACATGAGTTTGGGTGCTTTTTTTCCACAGTAGCTACATCTGCAGTTTTTCTACAGAATGAAATTTTTACTACAGCTAATACTAGCTGGATAGACAGGTGGAGCTTGTTATTTTTCTCACAAAACCTACCTTTTCAGAAGGAAGAGATTGTGTTTCATGGTTGTACAATCTAATAGTGTGGTTGATTGAGAATAAGATTGAGGAGAACGAGACACTCACTGTTTGACCTTAGGAAATTCTCTTTGTCATTCCAGAAAGTTGGTTTCTCTGTCGGTAAAAGCACAGTAATAGCTAAATCAAAGAAGTCAGTCATCAATAGCCAGAAGTTGCGTCAGAATTTCAGTTGGAATTGTTGAATATTGTCACAGAAACGGAGTCTGTGGTGCTTTCTCAGAGATTTGCAAGAATTATTTTCTTCTACTGGTAGAATTCTTTCCATGTTGCTCAATCAGTAATCATTTTAATATATTTTTCTGCCTCTCAGTTACATCTCAAGTATTTATGTCCGTCCAATTTTCATGGTCTCGTATCTTGTTTGTTTCTGTATAAAATGTGTGTTGTGAGCTTGAGGGAACACTTCCTTTCGACTTCTTTGTAATTACCAGAAATAGTTTTAACTTGTTAAAACATTCTGGCCATCAGCATGGTAAACCTCATTACTCCACAGCAGACCTTCCTGTGCATTGTGTTTACCTGCTGATAACATTTCCAATAAGAAGCCAAACACCAGTGAAATAAGGGTGGTGCTTGCACTGTTGGATCCAGTGTGACTTTGCGTAATAAAAACATAAAAGAACAAATGACGCTCCTGTATAACTAAGACAGAGAGAAAGAAACACTATTAACTTGTTTCTGCTGGCTTTTCTTCTAGGAAAATAAAGCCTGTTTTCTGGACAGGCTTTGTTAACACTGTGATCTGATACAGGGCAGCAGGGATTCCTGTGCCTGTGCAGATGTTTTTTGATTTCAGAGTGATACCACCAAGAGACCACTGCATAGATGGCTACCCTGTTTTAGAGGACAGTATGCTAGGGTCCTCGCTGAGGCCTGGATGTTAGGTGCTCTGAACTAGAGTTACACATATTAAAAAAGCTTAAGAGCTAAACTGAGTTACTATAACAAAGCCTGAGGCTGCAAGGAAGCTTTCCACCCAAAAAACATTTCCTAAATGTTGCTAGCAGATGGCTCTCCGATCCCACAGGCTGGGGATACGCTGACTTTTCACTCTCAGTATTACTTGTCCTCACATCACAGGACTTGGGATTTTTGATTTTTTAATGAGCTTGATCTGATAAGCTGAGATAAACAGACTTTTAAAAGAAATTTAAAATGTAAAGATAATTTATAATTCTGTTGTTGAGATTCACAGGCATGGTTAATGTAATTTCCTTTTTCCTTTGGCACTTAAGCAAAATCTGGCCTATATTTAATTCTTCTGTTGGTGGATAGGGAAGAGGCTAATCACAAGAGACCAGTAGTGCTATTTGAATGACACGTCCTGCAATCTGTTTTTGAATGATCAGTTAATGTTTCAGCAGTATTATCTCTTTTTCCGTACCCTGCCTTTATTCACTAGCTTTATTCTACTTTTTTGCACTTTTACCTCACCCTTGTCAAGGATGCCAGATACCTTGCAATAAGTAGTCCCATTTCAGAGATTCCCTGCTCACTGAACATCTGTCTGATGAAGTCCGCCTGCTTTCAGTATTTTGCTCAACTGGAGCAGTGCTGTGCTGCTGCCTAGATGAGTGTATGAAGTGAATTTGGACTGGTTCAGTGCAAGGGAGCTGTTTATGAATGAACTCAGTTCACAGATGCATGACATCCAAGAAAAGTGAGTGCAAGACTTCATCCCTCCGGGTCAATAATCTTTGGGACAAGGCAAAGAGGAGACAGAAATTGAGGAGATGCTGCTGTTTTGGCGTCTGTATTTCAGGTCAGAGTCCTGTCAGGTCAGCAGAAGTCATGCAATGTGAGCAGTGCCAAAACACAATTGATGTTTGTGTATGAATATTTATCTTCATTTTTTACTCCATTTTGCATTCTGACAGGCATTACACACCTTCTTTGAAGACCTACCAGACAAAACCTCCAAAGGTCCTTTGTTTTGTAGTTCACTGTGCAGTGAGCCAAACAGTGGATCTGTGGGTGCTTTTGGGTCACCTTCGTCTTGGGCCTTTCTTCTGAGAGACCATCTCTGTTTAGACTGGAGTCCTTCTGAACTGTGGGAAAGAGCTCTTCCAGCTGCCAAGTGGTGACCCCAGACATCATCCTGAGGAGATGTCCCAGAGCATCTGTCTGGACTGTGAGGTTGCTTTCAGCAACTTGTGCATTTCTTTTCATTTGAGTGATCATCAGGGGAGGGTATGGATGGTACTCGAATTCTGACCTACATCTCACACTCTTGTTCTAGACCCTGGTGCAAGCTGGTAAGCCAGGCTGCCTTTCCCTCCTCCTTTTAACTCACGTGTTCTTTGGCATGCCTCCAAACTGAATGCAGTATGGAGGAGAAGGTCTGCAAGTTTCTGGAGCATATATACACATGTGGTCAGATCCCCATCTCGTTAAATTAGCATGTGGAGTGGAGACCAGCTACTGATTTATGTTTTCATCTGTGAAAGGTAAATTGGATTGAAACTGTTTAACACACTGTTTAAAAAGAGGAGCTGAGATTCTTGGTTACATTTGATTTCTAAATTAGAAAGCACATGACTATGTTTCATGGACCTGAAAGAACTGGGTCTGAGTTAATATCATGCCTATACCATTGATTTCACTTGAGCCTTTTGTATCAGAAACCACATGTACACAGAGACTCACATTGTGAAGCAAGATTAATTTAGCTTTTGGAATATTATGTGCTGTGTAAGAATGTTCTGTGAATGACCTGGATTGCAAATTTTGCTTCTTAATATTTGCAGTGCAAAGCACTGGTGACATGAAATACTTAATGGTTTCAGCTGAACTTTGCAGAAATGAGAATGACAGGCACCCAAAATAAGAAGATACGTGGTGGAGAACTAAGCAACGTAAGGCCTACTGAGTTAGATATTTAAGCCTCAATCAGAATGATAATATAGATGTGAAAGTGGTTGCAAAGAATTTAGAGCTGCAGTCCTTCTAGGAACAAAAAGAGATGGCCCCTCTCTTGCAGAAAGTTAATCTGTTATTACTCTCAGCTCTAATTACGGGGAGCACAACAGAGTGAGTTACCAGGAATATTTCCCTGCTGTAGTTAAAGGGGTTATTTTAGTGTTTCAAATATGTATCCACTTTTAGGGCCAAAACTCTTGGTTCTTCTCTTTGAATTGTTATAGCAATAGCTGAAATAGAGCAAGCTTCCTATGGTGAACCCACCTTAAAGAACAGGGCCACTTGAGGTGATAGAAGTAAATTAACTGTGTGCAAGCTCAGTTTTTGATGTGCTTCCTAGCAGTACCAATTCAACTCATCCAAGTTCCTAAAGAAACATGGAAATTAGGCTATTACCCGTAAGTGAAAGCCGCTATATATTGTCCTAGTGATCCCTTATGTGCAGTTGCACTTCAACATTACCCACTTTTATGTCAGTAAAAAATTGGACTACTTGGCAGTTGCAATTGCTGAGTTTATGAAGCTTAAGCAGCATAGATTACAGCTTTGTACTGGACCAGAGACAGTAAAACCATGGGTCTCCTCTGTTGTGCTTCTTGCTGGTTACCAACCAGTATCTGCTATTTTTCCCAAGCACATAGATATGCTTCTGCAGAAATTATCCTTGCACCAGTAACAGAGATAGTAAACATGTTCCTTACTCATAGTAATGAGATGCAGAAATACCAACTTTTCTTGAACTCAGTATTGCTGATAATAACTTTTACTCTTAGAAATTTGCATTCTTCCATGTGTCTGGATTGATTCCAGTCTTACATGTTCATGTACTCTCCTAGACCAAACAAATTTCCTCCTCAGTGCCTCGCTGAAACACCACATTTTGCTGCCTGCTTGGTCCTTCCCCACAGAAGAGGCCAAACAAGCATTCCCTAAAGCACCGCAGGTAAAGCCAGCCTGGTTAGCTCATATCCATGTTCATCGCCAGGTGAAATGAATCCGACTGACTTAGCTTAAAGCAGATTAGAAGGCAATTTGTGATCCCTCTCACTAATGGAGCAGTATGCCGGGTACCCAGACGGCAGCAGCAAGCACTGAAATAGGGCTATCACCTCCCAGAAGAGCTTCCATGCAGCCTCAGGTTTTCTCACCACTCCCATCATTAAACACAGTTTCGCACCCCTGAACTTTCATGCTTTTTCTACATAACTTCATTTATTTTTACCTTAGTGGCCATAACTAAAGATATATTTTGACATTTTAAATGAGTCTTCTCTGTTCAGCCTGCTCTGCCTGTCTTTATTAATTAAACTTGTGTCTTCATATCAGATTTCTTGAGCTCATCTCTTTCCGTTTCAGCTCTTTGCTTTCCATTTGCCTTCATTATACCCTTCCATCCTTGAACTGCACTGAACTCTTGCTCCTTCCACATCTTCCTGTACAATACTCAGATCTGCTACATCTCTGCCTAATTTTATCATGGCTGATGCAAAATCTTAGCTGCAGAACCAGCAGTAAGGGGACAGACTTTTCTCTTTGCCACATTTGTTCTCAGTCTTCTATAAAATCTCGGCTGAAAATGAAGGACATTCTCTTCTGTGACCATAACTCTGCACCCCTCCTTTCTCTGCCAGTCTTCCTTCTGGGATATGTTTTAATACATTATCATCCATGGTAACTGCACGGTTTATATTTGCAGCTTTTCAATATGCTTGGAGTCAGGGTTTTCCAGGTGAATCATGTATTAAGATTTAATCTGAATCTAGTCAGATAGTATTGACCTGCGTTGAAAAAGCTGTATGAATGAGATAGTAGCAGACAGCTTGAAGTGCTGAGTGAAAAACAATACCCCAGAAGTTTGGTGGCAGAGAGCATATGGGACATTTCTTACTGGAAAAGCTTCTTTGGTTATTTAAATATTTTGATCTGTTTTTAAGACTTTCCCTGTCTGTTGAAGGTTTGCTGGACTTTGCCTGCTTTGGCAGTGTGCGCAGCATGGAGCTTGCAGGAGCTGCTCACTGCTTGGTAAGCTACCACATGTTGTTATCAACTTTAAGGTCTCACTGTTTTGCTGGAGTAGACTTCCCCAAGATTGGAACAAAGAAGAACTGAGCCCGAGACTTCAGCTTTCTGATGCACCTCTCTATGCCCTTTTCAGCTGTATTTCCCACTGTTCAGTGTTAGCAGTCATTAGGAAACATGTATTTTGTTTCCAAACTCAGAGTCTCCTGAAACAAATCCCTAGGCATTGTGGTATTGCTGCAGCTTGAAGCCTCATTGTGTTAAGACCACAAACAATGGGCTGGACCTTTCCCAAACAGCTTTTAGTCCAGGTCATGGATATGAGGGATAGACAAGGGATGCCATTTCCGCATTTATCTGGGTTGATTGGCTAAATGTGATGAATTATTTTAGCAAACATATTCCAAATCTCCCCCATTGCTTTTTCACAAGTTCCAAATTCGGACATTGTTGTCAGTGAAAAGGAACAATTCAAATGCCTTTCTGAATGCATTTGAAATGAAATAAATTACTGTTATTTCACTGGCAAACCAGCTCTTTGGAGGGGGCAAAAGTTGCAGATGGAAAAACAAATAAACAAATGAGTGAGTAACTGTGGGAGGTGCTGCCAGAATCAGAAGCAAGTCTGGATAGAAGGGGGAGGGAAAGGCCCTTGTCTGCCCTGGGACAATTCGTAGAGAACAAAATGCAGGAGAGTTCAGCAGGAAATAAATTCACTTCTCTTCTTCTTGTCCTTTCTCTCTCTCTATTTAACCCAGACAACCGTGCAACCATGCTACCAGAACTCCTGATACTACTCTTAAAGTGGACCTTTCTTTGAGAAAGAAAATGATTCCATCTTTTTTGATCAGGTTCTTCCTCTAGAGGAGTTCCTGCAGCTACAGGACCAGGAGGTAAGACCCTTGGTTTCAATTGTAGAGGGGAAGAATGAATGAGATTGCCAAATACACTAAGTTTGCAGTCAATGAGCTGAGAAAAGCATGACTGCAAGCTACCTTTCTGCTTTCCAAATCCTGGACTGGTGGAAAATCAAAACATTGTTTAGGTCAGCTTGCAGGCATAGAGTATACTTCACCTCCCATGAACTAGGGATGGAAAGTAAAGGAAGGACTGTTGCAGAGATGCTGGTTCTCCTCTCTCCAAAGACTTCCTGCTGAGGAGAATCCTCAGTTGTCCATTTAGGGTAGTATTAGAGCTGAGCTGAACTGCTAAGGCATGCAAAGAAGCTGCAGATGGGACTGGAAGTACAGCTCCACACTTCTCTGTTGAGCCACCCAGTTACAGCAAATGCCTGATATAGGTGGGTACTGAGGCTGTTGGTAATGGCTAGAGGCAGAGAAATGGGTCTGGTTTTAATAAAAAGGTAGTTTACGAACAGCATTTTTCTTATTTTAATGATAAAATGGATATGAAACAGTTACACTCCAGGCCCTTATTTTTCAGTGCTATTATTTTTTTAGAACATTGAAAACAAAATAAGCAGGAGGAAAAAAAAGGGGGGGAGGGGGGAAGAAAACTCCCTTCAGACAACAATCACCTTTTGAGTTAAATTCTCATGCTTGGTCTTAGCCCAGAGGGATTTGTCTTGAGTGAAGTTTGAAGAAAATCCTTTCAGCAGTTTTTGAGTTATTTAAATGTAACCATGGAGGTTTGGATTCACATGCTTTTTTGCACTTGTATAACTCAAAAATAGCTTTGCTTTAAAACTTCTAAATTAACCCTCCTTAACTTTTCAACTTGTCACCTATCCTACTGTATGGCTTGTAAAATTTTAAAGGTAATAGTATAACAAACTCAAATAATGATACTGCAGATGTTCAAATGAATCTTGGGAGGAATAAATTATAGAACTCACAGAAGGTTGATTCTGAAGAAAGAGCAGCCGTGTGCTTTAAACCATGTGTTCTTGCTGGTTTGAAACAGGCCCGATCTTTTTTACTATTAAAAAGCATAAGTGTGTTTGGGTGTGGATTTTAATACTTGGTTACACACATGAAATTGAGCGCCTAAGTCCTGTTCCTTTTTGTCTTCCTCACAGCAGTGCTTCAGACTTGTCAGAAGTTTTACTGTTTTTTTTTTTTAACATGATCCTGATCAACGGGACACTTCAATGCCTCCTAAATATTATGGACTTCAGAGTCACTCAAATGCTTGGCGATTGTCTTACTGTTATTTTATTGCCAGAAGATCGAGGCAACGCCAGAAGTGACTTGGTCAGCCTTGTTTTTTCTTCTGTTTTGTCTTCTTTCCAATGTTTCTGCCTCACTTACTAGTCCTGTCTTCACTGCCTCCTATCTGTCTTTCGTACATCTGTCTCCATTTATTCTTCTCTAACAATTGTGCTAAAGAGAGCCCATGATAGAGAAAAATGATTTTTGCCTTGGCAGCAGCCTTTTCCTTTTATCTTTTCCCTAAATGCCTGGGATGGGTCCAAGCAGCTCTCCCCATGTTCATCATCCTCCACATCCCTGGTGCCCTTGAGCTCCAGCCAGCAATTTGATGTCTGCCACAAGAGCACCCCCCGTTGAGCCACAATCAGATGAAGGTGTTGCAATGCCTTGTGCTGCTTTCTTTGCTCGCCGTGCTTGCTCAGCCTCTTTCTAGGAACTGGACACTCGCACCAGGCCTCTCCCACAGAATAATGGCGGATAGGACTGCTGCCTTTTGCACGTCTTGCCCCTGCACTCCTCTGCCTTTTTTTCTGTAATAGGCTTTTCTGGTACAGTCTGCTGGCTTGTGCCATTAAACTGAGAGACAAAAGACTTGTCTTCAGCTGTGCCGAGGGCAAGATGAGCTGGAATCCCTTGCCCCCCTGGGTCAGCACTCTACCCGAGAGATTATCAGCTGTTCTGCAGGGAGTGTGTCCTTGCAGTCCTGAGTGTGTGTGTCCTGAGTCCTTTCTTCATGTGCGAAAGCTTGGGCTAGTCTTGCCAGCTGCATAGTGGAAAAACATGTCTGTCAGGCCCTACCCTGAGAAATACAAAATATGGAAGTATTCACTAGAAAAGGGAAACAACCCCCAGAAACCAGGTTTTCTTGCCCTCAGTAATGCTCTGAGAGCAATTATTCCTTATAAACTGGAACAGCTCCAAGGGAATGGATCAGAGAGAGCCCCTATTCCAATGGATTCTTTCAGCCTGTTCTGGTCTCACTTTGGCTGCTGAGAATCAAATAATGGGAATGGGTAGTGAGGAAATATGTGGAGGCTGTACAGGAGGGAAGGGAAATGTGCTTCTGAACATACTCTGTTATCCATGTGAAAGGTCCATATCCTTAGCAGACACACACACCTGTTGCTACTGCTTCTGTGGCCATTCTGAACAGAAGTGACAATGAAAATGCAGTGGAGGGAAAAGACATCTGCTAAAAGACAGGGCAGCGAACTGGGGCACTATAAGGATGATTGCTTCTGAAGGTGAAAGTACAACAAAAACAGACTGAAGAGTCTTAAAATGCAAAATCAATGCCAAAGAAAGGAAGCCAGAATGATTTCCAAGCTCGTCTACAGGCAGTTGTCCCACAGCACAAGCCAGACTCTGTCAATAGGTGGGAGACATCCAGGAATTTTCTCTCGTACAAAATTATTGGGGATATGTTTTAACTCGAATGGAAAAACTGGACCTGTAGTGCTCAGCTCCAAGGGAAAATACTAGCCAGTGGAAGAGCTGTGGTACCATGGCTCGGTGTGTGTGTCTGTGTGGCTGCTCCCTTTTCTCTTATCTGTTCTATAGCTTCCTTCATTCTTCGCTTCTCTCATATTACAGAAAGAAGGTAATTTTTCCTGGCCATTTACTAAAGCTCATTAAAGACCGAAGAGAACAAACAATGCTACTCCTTAGAGACTACCATTCAAAGTCATTCTACAATTCTCTGTTCTCATACTTGAGACAAATTAATTATTCCTTAGTGAAAAGTATATAATTCCTATTCTTCATTTTTGGGGTGGGGAGTGGGAAATAATAATAGGAAGTTTATATCTGAGTCGAAAGCTGTCTGTGCTGAAGGGAAATGAGAAAAAATGCGTGTTCCGAGAAGAGTAAAAGCAATTATTCTAATAATAATTCTAGGGATATTAATGTCTTTTTAAAGTAGATTGCTTTCAAATAAACACCAAAGTTGAAGGGATAGGAAAGGCTGGTTTGTTTATTAATCATTCCAAAAGTGCATTTTTCTAAATGAACAAGTGCATGAGCAACTTCACTGGCACATATTAAATTTAGTTAAATGGCAACTTGTAAATGTCTAAAAACTTCTGTAACCAGAGACTAATTTGTTTAACGTGTTGAAAATGTTATGTGGATGTGAGGAACTACATATTAAACTTCAAAGCAAAATACTCCAGAGATTACACCATCTTAAAGACTGCATATTGGAAAGGCCTTTATAAATTAAACATAAAGGATTTTTAATTCTCTTCTATTTTGAATACTTGTCAATCTGCGTGACTCATGCTCAGGACTGCAAACTGTCGTTTAAGGTGTGATGTCCAAGTTGAGGCCTGGACCACAGTTTGCAAGGGGCTGGCTTTTCTCTTTCATCTCTATTAATTAATCCTGTCTCAGTTTGCCCAGCGTACACTGCTGTTGACATCACCTTTTCCATATACTTTAAAGAGTCCCCCGAGAGATCTACTGCAGAACAAAAACTGGACAGAGAATACATTTGGAAACCATTTTATTTCTCAATTACCAACCAAAACGTATGGAAAAGATTTACACTCTATCTGATTTACACAATAATTATACTTTGAAAGCTTAGGAATAAATGGCTTGATCCATGGAATCATTAGTTACTATACCAAATGTAATTGGTGTAAACTAATGAGTTTACTGGATGGCTGACCCTTAATTACTGATTATAGTTATGCTAGCCAATCAAAAATGAGTTTACATATAAAAGTACAGTATAGTATTAACAAGCATTACATTTCCAAGTAAGCAGCTTTATGATTAGTTGTAGCACACAACTCAAGCCTGTTCAGGGCTATGAAAAGCAGCTTTTTAATAATAGTGCAGTAAGCAACCATCACTCTCTTACCTCAGCGTCTATCAGACAAACAGAAAGAAACCACATAATTAATCATCTCATGCACTAGAAATAAAGCGTCTGGGCCAGATCCAGCCGGGATGTGCACAGCCGTAGTCAGAGGAGCTGCAGGAGGCTGAGGATTTGCTTTAGAACAGGATACCTGACATGGGGAATTCTGTCCCCCTGTAGTAACGATGTTAAATATTGATTGATTGTACACAGTCCTGTGTGATGTGGAGAAGCCCATCAACAGAGTTGGTCTAATAGCTCCTAGAATTGAGGAAGATTCCTTGAGCAGATTCTGTATGCGGTGAGAGGATACCCACTTACTCTACCAGTAACCCTCAACATGCAGAAATTCACAGCTCATCACTATTTATTATGTCAAATGAAGAGTCAACTTTTAAATAAACTAGTAAATGAGAAGAAAATCTTTGTATTTGTTTCTGGCTGATCCTTAAGAGTTAATGTTTTTACTTAACCAGGAGAACTCAAAATTCTTATTAGAAAAAATTGAAAGCAGATTTGTATAAAAGAGCATGATTCCAGAGTTGCAACTTTAAATAGATACAACAAATATTTGGATAAAATCATAGGACTTTACAGTAGTCATATTCTTAGAGGCACTTAGGTAAGCAACGGCAGTGTTTTAAGGATGTGGAAATTCTCCATCTCCTCTAACTTTCCTGTGAATCCTCAATTTCAGATAGGAGACTGCTGCAGGGAGGCATGTGCATTAGCAAATGAAGTCTGATACATTGCAGCCATGGGGATCAAGTTGGAAGAGTGTGCATTCACTGGAGCTCTGTAACCCATGTGCTCTTCAGATGACCTCATACACCTCACAGTTGCCAGGACTCATCCTGTCTGGATTACAGGTTTCTCTCATTTCTGCTTCTCTCAGTGAAGTTGTCCTCAGTGCTCACCTCACGTAAACAGCTAGGCTCAGTGGAGGACCATCCTCATCTGGTGGCTCTTTGGCACAAGTGCCATAACACTTGCTCATTTATTATTAAAAAAAATCTTAAAACTCAGAAGATGAAGAATGAATTAATCCTTGGAACATCTGCATATGGTTTAAAGAGAAATTCAACGCGTTTACTGAATTCCTGTTTTTCAGATGTCTGAGGTCAAGAAAAGGTTAAAGTTGTTCACAAGCTCTGGCCTTAGAAGTTAATTCAGTGCTGTGCTGCGAGAGCTACAGAGTAGGTCCTTGGAACAGTGAATTGCTGGTTTGATATCAAGGTCTGTGGGCTTTAATAATATAATTAGTTTGTTTTCTAAGGAAATCCTAGCAGGGACATTATGGTCATATAAAGTCATTATACTGTTTTACAACATAACTTTAACGATGTTTTGGAATGATCAGAGTCTCTGGGAAAGGATTCTATTTTTTATTACTTGTGGGATATCTTTAAACTGTCATAGCTACAACAGTGCCGCTTGGAATAGGTGCTCTACAGTTCCAAAGAAAAGACAAAAGATATTTAGAGGCCTAAGTTGGGTTGCTGGAGCATATCTGTCCATAGAAAGCCTGAAAGTTAAATTGTGTGGATTCCACACCCTTCTGACAAGCAGCTCCTGTTTTGTAGGAGGTGGACAGTTGGGGTAATCTAGGTATTTTATTGCATTACCACAGGAACAGATAGCCTAGGATGCTACAAGTTTTGCTTTTCATAGTTCTCTGTCAGAATTCAGGAGTGAGCAGTTTTAAAAGTATTAGAAAAGGAAGAGGGCATATTTTCCAGAACTTTGGTATCCTGCGAACTCAAAGACAGAAGAAACATTAAACTAGTCAAACTAAAAAACTAGTTCTGCTGCCATTTCTGCTCTGCTAATTCTGAGGCAACACCATCTGCTGGAGGAGAAGGGAGACAAAGAACCATTAATTTGGGATGAGGGGAGCATGCTACAGAGAGGTTTCCCTGTGGTGCAGAGCAGCTTCTGGATGTGCTGAGGGACGGGTCTGTTAGGGCCTCATTTTCTTCCTCCTCTGTAAACTATGTCTAACAGCTTCAGTGAGAGAAAGCATCAAGCCCCATTGTGTTCATAGAAATACAACATATTTTAAAGCTGTAGTTAATGGATAAGCTGCTTTCTGATTGGGTGAGCTGCACAATAAATCTCTCCATGAGCCAAGTGCAGTGCAGCTTGTTCAGGAACAGTGAAATGAGCCACTGTCACTTTGCTGCACTCTCATACATCAGGCAAAACGCTTCCATCTTCATCAGTCTTTTAGTAAAACAGAAATAAAACAATCGTAACAGAATGGTGTCACTGGATCCGTGGCACCTGCTTTAAAAATAAATCTCTGAGCTTTGTCTTTGCTATTACTTTCAATAAATGTCCTAGCATTGCCACAGCATTTATCTAGCAGCAGGAAACCATTATCCTATGACAACAATCTATTCCATTAACATTAGCTCTTAATTGTAAGATTGTTTATTAGACAGCAAAAGCTACTGAATTATACTAGAATGATAAAAAGAGTTATGGTCATGGAGTACAGCAGTCACTCCAGTTCTGAAAAACAACTTTAGAAAAGTAGAGAGCTATATTTTCATATGAAAAATAATGTAATATTTGTATGCAAGAAAATGTTTTTAAATAATGTATTACATCAGCAAAATAACTCTTAAAGAGTTAATGTTAAAAATTGTTACTGAGAAGCTTTTGCTTTGATAAATGGCATAACAAAAAAGCTGAATAGAAAGCTCAGAAACTTGCATAGTTCTTCCTGAAAGGCTGTACTGAGTCAAACAGAGAATCACAGTAACAGAAGCACATTTGTCTGGCGGAGTCAACAGAAGGAATGTTGCAAAATTGAGATATGAAGAACCTGACTGCAGAATAGAAGAACTGTCATTCTGATTGTTTGTCATTATTGTTTCATGTCCAGTTAAGTGAACTTCGAGTGACAGTTGTGTCATAACTACTGGCATCTATGTAAATTTCAAATCAAATGCAATAGAGGCAGTTCTGCCAGACACAAGTCTCCAGACTGCTTTTCCTCTTTACTTTGGTAACCCTCAATTTTCTTATACTATGCTGTTAGCCCTTAAATTAAAAAGACAACTTCAACAAGAGATCCCTTTAATGTGTGCTTTTCAGATCTCATTCCGTACCTTATTTTTCCCTCAGCTCTTCAAAACAATAGCTGATGTCAACATTTCTATCAGAAACAATCACCATAAACATTTAGATATATTAGCAGAAAGTGCTCCTTCCCATCGATCACATACATCAAAAATCCTTGGAAACTTTTAAGTTGTGGAATTCCCCTGAAGACCTATAGAGAAAATGGCTCAAGTGAACACTCCTCTGTTCCTTCAGTGGAGCCCGAGTCAGTTGTGACGAGCATCTGCTCTGTGGGTAGGTGCAAAATACACGGCGAAAATATCAGCCGTGGATCCCTTCTGTAAATAATAGCCTTGTCCAGAGGTTATGGGGCCTTCACAAGGACACCAGTCGCACCCCTCCATGGCACTGTGTTACAGTAAGTAACTCGCTTCCTGGATGCACTTGTAACAGGCAGCTATTCTAATGACACAGGATATGCAGATGTGTCCAGGTCTTTAAAAAGTCTTCCAATGCAATTATTAAAGTATTATGTGCAGATAACGCCACCAAAAACATTGGGCATGCTGTTCATTCAGTTGAGCATGAAACAACTTCCTTCTGAATATTTTAAACGTACTTGACTAATTAATTGAACAATTAATAAGGGCTAGAGTTAAATTTCTATTTTTCATTGTAACATTGTTTCAGAGCATTGTTTTAACTAAATTCTGCTAGGACTTTTTTTGGAAACCACACCAAAGTGCAGCTATGATGTTAAACAAAAATGTTCCTTTGACAAATGAAATCTTAAAAATGGCTACAAGAAAGGAAAAAGTCAGCTTTGAGTGGAAAACATTTAATATGTTTTGATGATTTCTTATCTCAGACAGAAGGGAAGACAAGTTGATCTTCTCTGCTGAAACTTTTTGAAGTGAGTTCTGACTGAAAAGATGTGGTGTTTCAACAAAAACAAATTGTTATAAAACATGATGTATGCTCAGAAGCATTAATGTGTACCTCTCTGCTCCAGGTTTGAACATTTCTGTCCATTGAACTAGCCTGTTTCATTTATTTTTTAAATTCTTATCCAGTTGATCTTTTTTTGTTCTTCTATAAGTTTACAGTAGTTCAATGGCTGCTTTTATCTGTGATGTGGGCTTTCAAACAGCACCAAACTCTGCTGTCCCATCCTGTAATCTGTCCTTTTGTTATGGTGACTAGCGAACAGAGGCAACATGTTAGTGCAAGCACTATAAAAATATCTGTGAAGAAAACATTCTTTCACTCTAAAGGATAAGTTCCATAAGAATATATATTCTTAAGTATTTGCACAATACTTAAATATGGTATGGATTTTTCTTTTCAAAGGTGGTAATATCCTAATCGTAAATATCTTCTTGTTTATATGTATCATTTTACAGATTTGTAATCACAGAAATCAATTGCTAGAATCCATTTAAGAAAATCAAAATAGTTTAACTGATTTACTTAAAAAAATGCCTTGTTAGACCACGGAATTTAAAGTCCTCTTTCAAAATTAAGGATGTTTTATGTAGCAAACTTATCATTACACATTACATTCTAGTGGCACGTAAAGACTTCTGATTTAAAACATGAATTCTGTGTAGGTTCAAACTGATGTCTTTGACTTCAGTTCCAGAACTCAATTTCAGGACTTCTGCTGCTGGTGGCTCATGGCAGTATATTAGTTCTTCCAATAGGGATGTGCTCAGGACAAATTAGTGAACGTAATTTTAGCTGTATGAGGTCATTACAAATACAGTCTTAGCTCTTCCTAGAGTGGACTTCATTGTTAATATAAATATATATCTATAGTTACTGACATTTATATTATTTGGCTCCTGTCCTAAGTTATGGATACAGTGATGATAAAAGCCCTTACCTAAGTGAGTCATGCTTACTAATTACTTCCATGGTACTGGGTTCCTGTAAATAAAGTTACTCATGTATTTATAAGCAAGTCAAAATTTATACATACGTTTCTAAGAGTGAGTTATCTTTCTCTCTGGGGCAAACAGCACAGTCTGCTGTTTGGAAAAGAATGCTGAGAGTAAGGACATCCAGGGTGCTTCCTTGCTTCTGCGAGGGTGTGTGCTCTCCCCTGTTGTTGGATATCCAAGTAAAATACTTAATTTGGTCACATTTTTAAATTAAGACCCTTCTGCATTATTTCAAGGTAGGAAATGGCTGTTGATTTTTCCTCGCTGTTTCCAAAGAGGCTGGGGTAAGAGAGTCTCTGTCTAATTGTTTGTTCTAAAGATGTAGCTTTCAAGACACAAAGCCTAGCAGTGTGACGTGGAAGATCTCAAGACAAAGCAGCAGCCTCAACATTTCTCTCTAATGAGAACAGGAAAAGACAATTGAGATCCCGTAGGAATGCAGTACATTTAGGAGAGAAGCAGAGCTCCCTTCACGAATGGTGAGAGAACCCTGGTGAATGCTGGACTACCTGCTGTCTCTGGGTGTGACTAGGTGAGTGAAGGATTTGGATCACAGCCACAGTAACGTTTTCCAGACATTTAGATTGCAACTACTACGCCAGCAATTTTATGCCTTCCTTTCTCTGACTCCAACAGTACGCAAGATAAGCAGCCAGATTTTCTTCTGCATTGTGTTTTTTATCCATTCAGCCAAAATTAACAGTCTTCAAGGATAATGTATGCCAAGTGAATTTAAATCTTGCGGACTCAAATCGACCTAAAGTTGATGGATACATTCATGCCTACTGCTGAAATCTACCAATTACACAGAACTATGCTAACTTACCATAGAAACATCTCATCTAATAGCACAGATGATGTTGAACTAACTAATTACATTATGGCACATAGACAATGAAAAACATAACGAAGATGACAGCACAGCAACAACAGATGCTGCACAAAAGAAAAATTAGAAAAATATTGCTCTGCAAAATGCTGTCTGTTAAGGTTTCTTCTGTTAAAATTAATCACAAAAATTAGTGAAGATTAGATTTCAGCAGCAGATATGAGCATTGTAATGCTATTTGGAAAACGTCATTAAACCATTTAAAGTCCTACTCCTTCAGAAGGTAATTCCCATTTTTCGTATCACTATCAGTTTTAAGATGAGTAAACAGTTTAGTGCCGATGGCATTTTCTTGGGAGAATATCTTTCCCAGTGAGGAGAGGTCCCGATGGCTCTTCCAGAGCTGTGTTTGGTAGCTTCCAGCCATTAGAACTTAGATAATTAGGCAACTCAGATTTTATTTTAGCTTGGCATTTGCTCTGGTCTGTGCTCTTGGCTGTCAGTGACAGTTGATTATCTGTAGCGTGCCTTGTTACTTGATATATTTTAAACTGTAACAGATCCTAAATTCCAAATCTGAAACTGCTGAGTATGTTTAAATGTAATATATACACAGGGATTACATCCAGATGATACACTTCATAGACCTGTGATAAAAAAAAAAAAAAAAAAGCATCACTTCTAGCCACCACGCTGGTCCTCAGCCCCTGCCGTCCTCCCCCCAGTAGCTTTCCATGAGCTCCCGGCTGCTTCAGCACCAATCCTGAGTGTAATCTAGTTGATGGAGAGAGACAGAAATGGGCTTTTCCCCTAAATATATATTTCCTCTAAAAATGCTTCTGATGCTATTCAAGTTTCAATACGTTATTGGCTTTATAAGAAAGCAAAACATCTATTTGAGATCCTGTTTCTCCCAATTTCTTTATTTTTTAGAGAGACACTTTTTTTCTCTTCAGATGCGCGGTTCCCGGGCGCGCAGCTGCTCGTCCGGCGGCGGCCGGGGTGCAGGCACGGCGGAGGCCCACAGGTGGCGGTGTGGTTCAAGCGCACCTGGGCTGTGATTGCAGAGCCGCGCGGCTGGCCGGCCTGCCAGGAAAGGTGCTCCGCTTCTGCCCTCTGCGCGTCCGTCTGCAGGGGAAGACTCCCGGCTGAAGTTCCGCGCGCTTGAGCGGCGCGCCCCAGCCTTCAGCAGGGACGGAAGCGTTCTGTCGATCCCGCAGCAGCTGCCGCACACCAAGATGCCTCTGGGTCACCCGGTGGGCGCCGGGTACGGCGCTGGCGGTGCCCCGCGTGCTGCCGCCAGCCGCCTACAGCAGGGTCAGCCCTCCCACCGCGCCCCGCTGTCCTGCCTGGTAGCGGGAACCGGCCCTGTGAAGTTCGGTTCTTTCGCAGCTGTGCGGAATCTCGGCCCCGCGCTGCGCACAGCTGTGCGCTGTGTGTGACGAACGCCTGCACGCGCTCTGCACGTCGGTGCCAGGCAGGAGGCTGCTCGTGTCCGCACACGGCCGCGTGTGCCGAGCGCGCCGGGATAGCGCCTGGTGCTTAAGGGTACTTCGAGCGTTTTTGAGGGGCTTTTTCACCCGGATACGCTCACACTTGTCTTGCGCGGCACACTTAGGCCTCAGAAAGCGTGCCGTTAGTGCGAATTTGTTCCACTTCTCAGAGTCCCTACCGCGTGTTACTTCTGATCCACTGCCACCCCCGGACTTCCCTCTCAGAAACCTGTCTTCTCAAGCGTCCGCCCGCGCACCCGGCGCCGTCCGCAGCACCGTGACCCTCGCAGGGCACTGCTATAGCGGCGGGCCGTACCCCGGCGCCGAGTACCAGCCGCTGGTTTGGGGCTGGGGAGGGGTCTGCCCGGCAGACACCCTCACGTCCTCCGCAGCCCCCGACCCGGCGCGAGAGAGGGCCGCAGGCAGCGCGAGGCGCCGTGCCCAGAGGGCTCCACGAGGGCCGGTGCCGCAGCGCTCAGCCGCGTGCCGCCGCTGCGGGCGGGCCGCTCGGGGCGGGAGCCGCCAACTTTCTCAACTGGTGGCCGCGAGCGGAGCGGGGCGCGGTGCCGCGACTGCCGCCAGCAGCGCGGTGCTCTCACGGCCGCGGGCGCCGCTGCTCAGCGCCGGGCGGGGGCGGCGGGCGCCGCTTCCCACCTGACTCCCTCCTTCCCCTCCATTCCCCTCCATTCCCCTCCTCCTCTCTGCCCCCCCGTCTCCCCCGCGCCCGCCCTTTTTTTTTTTTTTTTTTTTTTTTTTTCCTGCTCTTTCACTCATTCCTTTGTCTTCCCCGGGATTGGCAGGTTTTATTATTCCGCCTGAACAAGCCGGGGGCGGATTGGCTGCGGCGGGCGGGCGGCGGGGCCGGGCCGGAGTGTAGTTGGGATTCTGCTCTGTCAGTAACACATGTGTGAGTGAGGGGCAGCGGCCGCGCAGCACGCGGGCCCGCTCGCGCCGCGCAGGGACACGCGCGCCCCCGGGCCCGCTTCGCTCTCCGCGCCGCCGCCGCCGCCTCCGCCCCGCTCTCCGGTCCTCCGCTCGCAGCGCTCGGCGGGCCGCGGCAGCTCGGCTCCGCGCCGCGGGAGCTCGGCCGCCGCCGGAGCCCGGCGGAGAGGCGGAGGTGGGGGCGGGGGGAGCGGCGCGAAGTGCGGCGGCGGCGCCAAACTTGCGGCGGCGGCCCCTGCGCGTGCGGCTCCGCGGGGCCGGAGGGCGGCGGGCGCCCCTCAGCGCCATCTCCGCGTTTCTCCGGCCCGGACCGGGGGCCGCCGAAGGGCGGGCGGGCGGCGGGCGCCGCGCTCGGTTCGCGGCGAGGAAACCGCGGTGCCCCCGAGCGGCGCTGCCCGGCCCCGCGCACCACCGAGGGGAAGCAGCAGGTAAGCGGTCCCGCGCTGCCGCAGGGCCCGGCGGGCGGGAGGGAGGGCGCGCGGGCGGGCGGGGGGGAACCGGCCCCGGCGTCGTCGCCGTCCCCGCGTACAAAGCGCGGCCGCCGCCGCCCCGCGCCCGCGGCGGGGAAGGGCTGGGAGGGAGCGGGAGGGGCTGGGGAAGGACTCCGGCGGCCTCGGGCGGAGGGGCCGGGAGGGCTCGGGCGGCTCGGGCCCCGTGTCCCCGTAGTAAACACCGCTCCGAAACAGCGGCAGGAGAGATCAAAGTGCGCCGCCGCCTCCTCGGCAGTCCCCTTTCTGCCCCCCGCACGGCCTTTTGTTTCGATCCGGGAGAAATCCGGTGAATCACCTAATTAAAACCGAGACGTGAATTAAGCATCCATTTTCGTCCTACAAATTGCCAGCTCCCCGCGCGTCCCTCCCTCGGTCTCCATTAAAAAAGCGCCGGGGGGGCCGCCCGCTTCCCCGCCCGCAGACGGGACCGCGCTCCGGCCGTGTAATTACCGGAGTGCGCCTATTTAAGTTAAAAGCTTTTCCCCCCCGACTCCAAATGAAACTTGATGAGGGCCCGTCCTTAGTTATCAGGGGAGTCACTTTCTGGTCAGTCCTCTTGATTCATCTTTTTAGATTTAATCAGCATTAGGGTATTGCTTGTCCTTAAGAGCTTTAGCTTAATGGGGTTACTGGATGCCGTTCTCGGCGCGGCGTTTCCCATTTGATAGATATTCTCCTCCGACAAAGCCGGGCTGAGGTGGCACCAAGGCCGGTTCTTTCTTTTAAGAAACCCGAAGTGATTTAAGGCGCGGGAGACGGCGTGAGGGCTCGGAGCAGGAAATGCAGATTCATTTGGGCTGTAGCTGGAAACTGTAACAAAAGGCAATTCCCGAGCAAATGCATCAGAAATCAATTTACATAAAGGTATATGATGCGTTCGGATAAATGCGATGCTAATGGCTTTTAGAGTGGTTTTCTTTCCAAAGTCTCGGGGTTTTGTTACAGCTTAATTGGTGCAGTTCTCCGCTTTATTGTGCGGTCGCTGCGCGCACCTCCGGGGCCGGGCCGGGGGCAGAGCAGGGTGCGGGCACTGCCCGGGCCGCTGCGGGGACAAAGGCTGCGGGGCGGGCGGCTCGGCTCTTGGAGCGGGCAGCGCCGGCAGCTCGTTGGGCTCCGCGCTGAAGGCAGCGAACTAATCGGGTTAGAGTAAGCTTTATGAATTGATTCCTCTGCCGTCTCCCAGTTGTCCTTCTTGCGCTAAGCGGTCGTTAGAAAGTGGGGAATGCCCTTCGGTGGCAGTCCTGTGGGCGGCCCGCCCGGGGGGCACTGCACTGCTCCCCTGCGCTCGGGAAACTTTTTTTTCCCTCAGAGTAACAGGGCTTTAGCGTTAAACTGCTGATCGAGGGCAGATGAGGGAGACAGAAGTTGGGTCTGTTTGGGTAAGAGGGAAGGTAGCAGGCGGCCCGAAGTTCAGCGATCCGGTCTTGGGGCAGCGTCCTCAGCCCGCAGAGCTTTCTCCGGGCGCTTTCGTGTCTCCGAACCAAAAAAGCCCGACTGCGGCAGCCCCCGGCCCCTGCCTGCCAGGCCTGGGGACTGCCTGCACTGACAAACCAGTTCCGCAACTTTCTTTTTCCCCACTCCTCGCGCACTTCTTTCTCCCCCCACAAGCCAAACGCAGCCGGGGCTGCTCCTTCCTCGCTGGGAGTGCCGCCGGCGGGCCGGCCTACGAGCACTGCGGACGCTCCCCGACCCGAGCCGCCCCTGACCCGCGCCGCTCTCCCGCAGGCCATGGTGAACCCCGGCGGCAGCGCGCAGCCGCCCCCGGTGACGGCGGGCTCCCTCTCGTGGAAGAGGTGCGCCGGCTGCGGGGGGAAGATCGCCGATCGCTTCCTGCTCTACGCTATGGACAGCTACTGGCACAGCCGCTGCCTCAAGTGCTCCTGCTGCCAGGCCCAGCTGGGGGACATCGGCACGTCCTGCTACACCAAGAGCGGCATGATCCTCTGCAGAAACGACTACATCAGGTGAGCCGCCCGCGGGCACGGCTCGGCCCGGGTGGGGAAGGGAGCCGGGACTTTGTGGTGGTTCATCAGCAGGGAGCGGGTCCCGACTAAAAATAAACAGCAATCAGAGAGCTAAATTAATCTGCTTTGTTGTAGTGCTGAAGGAGAAGCGTGCGTATCTGAACGGTAAATGTTAAAATCGTAGGGCTTAAATAAGGCAGCTGCGGAGGTGCTTCGTAATGAAATGCCTGCCTCTAGTATCTGATTAATTATGATATTTACATAAGCACCTTTAAACTCCTCCGAGTGGAAACAGAGTGAGTCATTCTCCCTTCTCCTGGCGAAGGAGCCGACCGCCGCTCTGGGCTCTGCACGCAGCCTCTGCAGAGCGGCTCCCAACTTCCAGCACCGAAAATGCGGGTGGTGGGAGAGCAGGGCTGCGCTCCCAATCCCCCTCCTTACCGCTTTCTTTTCTGAAGCTGTTCACTTTAAGTGCTGCAGAGTTGGGAAGGGGGAACTAAGCCTTGCTAATCCTGCATCTGTTGGGGTACGGGGAGGTTGGCCCTTCCAACGGGTTTCCAATATAATTAATAGAAGGAATTCATGAGGTCAGGTGCCCGTACGATCTTTTCAGGTGAACTCGAGCTACTTAAACTCATTAATTTAAAAGGAGGCATTTTGAAGGATTACACATTTAATTTGAGTAAATGGCTCGATAGACTGATGCACATGAATGCTTTAAGGAGGTGTTCTATTTCAACATTCAGTAATTAAAAAAAACAACAAAAAAGCCCCATACCATCCTGGTGTAGCAGGAACGCTTGGCTAAAACAAATCGTGTTTTGTTTAAGGGTTTCTGGCTTCTCATTTACAGTAAATGTCAGGAGTTAACTGTTTTTCTTTTCCCTTATGGCTGAAAAGTTCCACTTTTTTTTTTCTTCCTTTCTGCAAATGTGCCCAGCCAGAAAACCCTGCAAGTTTGTTTATGCTGTAGAACCTGACCGCTGTTGGAAGCTGAGCGTGTGCATGGAGGCACCTTGGTGGGACGGGATGGGGCCACAGCAGGGCTGTGCTGTCTGTGTTCCATCCTGCTGTCTGTCCCCATCCCACTGCATGGCCCTGTCCTACTGTCTGGCCTTGCCATCCGCTGCCCATGGGGCTGGGCTGCAGCACTGTGTCTTTGAGCAATGGGAGCCTTCGCTTCTAGTGGTGTTGTGAGAGGGAAATGGTCCACCATCACGGAGGCACACGGAGGCGTTCAGTGGTTCTCTTTTTGGTCATCATCCTAAGCAGCAAGCTGAAGCCCAGCAGAATGGTAATTAAATAGAGTAGAACGGTGCTGGGAAGGAGCCTCATTTGAAGTGGAGGAATTGACACCACTGTTGGGCTGCGAAGTGGTACAGATCCATCACTCAGCAGCACCATCAAACAAACCTGTGTCTGATTACTCCTAATTAAAGGGAGAAGATGTGTCCACCGTGTCCCAGAGGCAAGTTCAGGCAGGCTTATCGCAGCCCCCTGGTTTCACGTTGCCAAAAATTAATACTCGTTTATTTTAACGTAGGCGGTTGTAAATAGGATGCTTTATCAGATGAGGGATTTGAATTGATCTCCTCCTTGTATCGCCTGCCTTCCCTTAGATCCGTGCCATCTGCCTGCGAACACGCCTGAGCACACGCTTGCTGGAACTCGACCGGGCCGTGCGTGCCCGGGGCGGGGCAGGGCCGGCGGCGCCCCCCCGTAGCCCTCCCGCGGGGTGCGGCCCCGGGCCGGGGCACGGCGCTGCTCCCTGGGGCCGGTTCCGCCCGCCGCGTCCCGTGGCAGCTGTGCCGGGCGGGAGCCGCGGTCGCGAGGGCGCTGTGCGGGCGGGAGAGGGGCCGCCGCGTCGCCGTGCGGAAGGGGCTCGGGGCGCGCCTGGCTCCCGGTGCCGTCCCTGCGCCCGGGGCTCCCCTCCCCGCCGCAACGCCGGGGGCGGCGCGGCCCCGCGGAGGGCCCCGGGCGCTGGGGAAGGAGCGGGGGCGGCTCTCCCGGCCCGAGATGGCAGATAGAGCGGCGGCGTGGCAGCCGGTCCGCACAATTAAAAGCTTTAATTAGTGTCTCCTCCATTTTCTCTTAGTTCTGATAGGTTTTATCTAATGAGATCTGGTCCCTGGCTTAGATCTGCTCGGAATGACGTGTCCGAAATGAATGAGAGCCGCGTAGCAAACAAAACATTTAATTAACGAAATTGGCCTCTAAGAGAGAGCAGGGAGTGGTGGGGAAGGCGAAGGAAGGGGGGAGGAAGGGGGGGGCTGCCCGGCCTCGTCTTAAAGGGGCAGCGCCCGCTGCCCGGCCCGGCCCCTCCCCGCCTGCCCGCCCGCCCGGAGCGCGCCGTGGGCGCGGCGCTGCCGGTCCTGCCCGGCCGGGGCTGCGGGGGGACCGGGACGGCCGCAGGGCTGAGCTGGGCCGAGCTGGGCCGGGGAGGGGGCCGCCGAGCAGCGAGTTCATTTTGCTGGTAATCAGCGGCAAGCTGCTATATTCGGGGAATGCTGTCCCTTTAATTGAACAGGCTAGGTAATTAAATGGCACTTTTCCAATAGGACGTGCTAGGTAAATCTAATAGTTGGTTATTTAATATCACTTTGAAGTCTGCCCACTCAAGCACAATGACAGCACAGGAGCATGTGAACTATTAGCTAGGAAAAAAAAAAAAAAAACAGGATCTCAAAAATTAATTAAATCGCATGCAATTTAGGGGGAACGTTTATCTTGATTTGTCATAACAGAATTAATTCAAGGCCTCCAATTCACTTGGGGGCAGATCTGTTACTCTGAATTAACCAAGCGTAATTTGGCTGTTTTTTTTTTCCTTCCCCTTCTCTAATGCAGCACTTGCCATTATGCACAGCCCCCCTTTTAAGTATCAATAGCTTCTGGTGCTTTTAAGGTGCTTGGTCTCCAGTTATTCTGAAGTACCTTTAATGGACTTGGCTCCAGGCTGGTTTCTGTGTTGCCTTTCTTTGTTATATTTAATATCGCTGTTGCAGAATTTAGATTAAATGTGGGGAATGTACAGAAACACCAATCGCTTCTGGACCAGTGGGTCTGGATGTGCGTTTCTCTCTGGTAGGGCTTGGGCGTAATTCTGCGGGCACAACAGGCGCTGTGCTGTGTAGGTTCTGGAGCTGCTAAGTCTGTTTACCTCCATGATTTTGGAACCAACAGGAACCTTGCTTTGTTGGTGTAAGTTGCATGAGATATGCTTCTACTGATAGTGAATTTTGAGTGGCAAGAGGTGGAAGGTTGGGCTGGGAGTGTTTCTTGCTGCCTTCGTTCCCACTCTTGTTATGGAAAAAAATGAGGAGAGTGTGCGTGTATTTGGATGTGGGGAGTGCAAAGCTGGAACTCCACGGTAGTCAATTTAAGGTGGCTCGGTAAAAGGCTGTTAAGTGTAGAAGAGCTGCCTTGTCCGTATAGGGAAGCTCTTGATGTTTGTGATTGATTGCATCGCCCAAATGTTGAAATATTAATGACCTTCTTGGACTGAGGACCCAAAGAGGAAACTGAAACCAATTCTGTCATCACAATTAAAGAGTCCCCTGGCTTTAATTAGCCTGACCTGGGGTATCTCTACCCATTGCTGCAGTTAAAGAGAAAAGAGCCCATTAAAGTCCAGTCTGAGACCGATAGCTACTTAATTGAGCACCTAAAGCCTGCAGCCTTTTAAATCAAATACTGTCCTGGACGGTCCCCCCGGTTAGATAATTAGCTCTCCAGCCGCTCAGAAGCCACGTGAAACAACTTTCTCAGTAAAGAATAGTTACTGAGGGGGACTTCCTTTACTGGTAAGAAGGAATAATATTTATTTTTAAAGATAAAACCTTTTTCCTGTTAATGATATCAGAAAACAAAAGCATCCATAACAATAGAGAAGGAAAAATAAGCTTTATTGTCCTAGTGAATAATGCAGAGCACTGGAAGGTGTTCTAACTGCGAGTAATTTTCAGGAACGTCAGCGGAAGATTCAACTGCAGCAGCCTCCCAGAGCAGAGCTGTTCTGGAAACATGTGTAGGGAAAACCCGGGAAAAGCTTCAGAATTAGTTTGGCTCTGTGTATTAAAATGCACAGACGTTCAAGGTGTACAACCACCGCTCGTCAGAGCGCGTTGTATAACAAGTGAATGCTTAATGAAGACAAGCATTGCAGGGAGATCAGCGGTGCAGGGGCTGTGTGTTCAGGCGGGCGGTGCGGTCGCACAGGGGCTGTGTGCCCACTGACACTGCTCGTGTTCTTAGCACAAGTGGCACTGGCTGCTCGCCTGCAGGGCTTTGCCTTTCCGCCCACCCTGCCCAAAGTGCCCTTGTCGTCACCCAGTGCCCTAGATTTTTGGATCTTTGTTCTAGAAATGTGGCAGCGTCTCGCAGCCTCCTTATGGAGCTTCCACGCACCTTTTCTGTGCGCCAACTTCACTGCTAGTAACAATGGAGGAAGAAAAACGCGTATCATAAAGCTGGGGAAGAAACCTCAGTGCATTGTGCAACTGCTCGGAACTGCTCCTGGTTTACAAGATGCCCTAATAACAGACCCTTCGTTTCTAGACAGTGTAGTCCTTTTGGCTGGAGGTCCTGACAATGTATTAGTTCAGCTTTCCCTTTTGTAACCGCTGTGATTCTGCAAGAACGTGTCAATGTGTCGTGGATCTCAGACTAATTAGTTTTGAAATGGAGTTTTGATTGAACTCTTCAAATCGATGCTGCTGCAAAATTTGTTTCTCAGCTTCCTATTAAAAGCCATCTTAAGGGGCAGTTTTACTACTCTCTCTGTCGTTCAGTCGATACATTTAATAACAACTTACAGGCTATTTTCAATAAAGTGGCGACAGCAAATTAGTAGTTTGAACATGACAAGCCACCTCTGCAAGCTCAGATTCTGAAAATTCAAAGCAATTATTTTTATACAGAGGCACACTGCAATCATTCAGATTACGGGTATTCTGTTGTAACGCGTCTCCGAGGTTGACACAAACAAAATTTTATGACTTTATTTGGACAGGAAGGAGATGCAAATATTAATATTTATTATGACACCAATACGCTAATTTGTAAATCCTATTACCGTGTTTTACATCGTGCAGAAAAGCAGGTCTGTGACCCTGCCATCCAGTTTGGTTTCCTTTTTTACTGTGAAATGACTGTGGTACTCTTTCTAAATATTTGTGCATGTAAGAGGGACGCACGGAAAGCAAATAAAGCTTTTCTAATTCTAGCTAATGCAGTCAGGAAAAGTAGAACTCAATAATCATTATTGTATTATATTCTGAATCGATGTGTTGTGCCTTTAAATGGATTTGAAGAATTATGTATATATTTTTCTTCACCACTCTTCTGCCTACTCCCCCCGCCCCCCGCGGGCGGGGCCCCCCCAACCCAATGGCAGATGTTGTGGTCTCATTTGATTGCATAGGAAAACTGCAGTGATACAGCAAACACCCAGAGAGATATGATGACAAATGGGTCCAGATCCCGGTAAATTACTTTCTGCTCAAATCGAAATTTCATTCAGTTTGTTGCTAGCAGAGATGAAGTAATCTAAATTGTGGACTCAGGAGCAGATAGAGGGAAGTTGGAGCAAGCATTTCATTATCAAGAGAGAGAGAAGGTTAGGATGAAAGAGATGAGCAGAGGCAAATCTAAAGTGTTGACACCATGATTGAAAAGGTTAACCCATACACATTATATATCAACCTGGATAGCAGAGAGTTTCTAATGGAAACTCTGCACTGATGGAGGTTTACTGGAGTTTCAATACACTGAGCATGATGTCTTCTTAGATATACAATCAAATCCTCTTAACCCTTTTGATGACTCATATCTCAAGATATGATTAAAGTACAAAAGAGTTCTTCATATAATTTCAAGGACACAATGCATTTAAACTCCAGTCATGAATTGTATCTTTTTTTTTATGATGAACCCGGTAATCTGATAAAATGTGTGTAGTACAGAATTGTTTGTGTTTCTTGAGGTGTAAGTCAATATTTCTGATTAAATCCTGTGTAACCACATCCAAGGTAGGGTGAAGCTACCAGTTGTTAGACAAAAATACACTTTTTCATATTACAGCGTGTAAGCAAGTTGGAAGACAGGGGTCAGAAGTCTAAAACAGTTGTGTAATAAACCATTGCAGTGATGCGCAAAAATGCTTAGAGCCTCTTGTGTGTTAAATTATTCATGATCATCACCTCTGTTTCAGGTTATTTGGAAATAGTGGTGCTTGCAGTGCCTGCGGACAGTCCATTCCTGCTAGCGAGCTGGTCATGAGGGCACAGGGCAATGTCTATCATCTGAAGGTGAGAGGCTTTCTACATCTTTTTTTATTAGCCGATTAGAACTGCCGTGCTTCTGTAGTGTAAAATCTGCATCTACTTATGAATGAAGTGTGAAGCAATAGCTAGAGATACGAGTATGTGTTATGAAGCTGCCCTCAGTGTGCAGCTTTGTTCCCTCATAATCGGTAGAACTATACTTGAGTTATGAACTGCGTGGTCCCAACAGGTAAGGCTAATGCCGTGTTCGGAGATGCTAGAAATCAAGCAGCTTCATATCTCATCTGTGCTCACAGTCTCTGAAGTGTAATTTTCAAACCTGCAGCATACTTAATTTGTGCTGTAGTTTCACTTGCTGTCTCTTTCCTTTCTCAGTGTTTTACATGCTCTACCTGCCGGAATCGCCTGGTCCCGGGAGATCGGTTTCACTACATCAATGGCAGTTTATTTTGTGAACATGATAGACCTACAGCTCTCATCAATGGCCATTTGAATTCACTTCAGAGTAACCCACTACTGCCAGACCAGAAGGTGAATACTCCACAATTACTAATAAGCTTTATTAGAGCTAAATGAAGATCAATTTATTTTCAGTTTAATAGTGGACATTTCCCACCCCTGCAACAAGACCTTTAAGTAACCCAACTTAAGTAATGTAGGCGTGGGGGATGGGGAGGAAGTGCTAACCTTTAAGTATGACATATAGAGTGAGTCCGTTTATTTTGGTTTGGGCACGTGTATCTGTGCAGCTGTTGAACGCTTCACGTACAAAGTGGAACGGAGAGCAGACGTTAACATAAACTTAACAAAGAGGAGCATTTTATTTTACAGTCTTGAAATTAAGGGCTACAAGAGAGCAGGTTTCTGTGGGAGGAAAATTACATCCTTTAATATGGAAATAAACGTTTTGTGAAGAGAAGATTCCTGAGCTGAAGCAGTGTAAGGTTGCAGTTGAGGAGGCATGCTGGGGAGCTCTTTCAGAAGTATTTTCTCGTCTGTTTTCTATGTCATAACTGAGATTTAAAAACTAAAGTGCTATTTTCTTATCGCTCCGTAACAACAATAGCTCAGCTAGAGATCGTGTATCTCTGTGGCTGATGGCTCTTGGTTTGTGCCTAAATGAGTAAATAATGACTGCACGGATCATATAGAGAAGAAGAAAAAAAATTCTGATCAACAGTTGTCCCGTAACTCTGAAACGAGGTAGTTTTAGATCTATTTTAATCTCCTTAATAAGTCCTAAAGCTATGCAAGTGAGTGCATTTTGATAACTGCTGTGCCTAATTTGTAACAATTACTGTCAACCTTGAGTTAAGAGACTGTTCATTCCACCCTGGTCCAGAAAAGAGTGAATGTATGACTCTTGCACATAATTTTATTCACATCATATTTCATACTGATTATGTATTGATGACATTGATTCATTTACTCTTTACAGCGCCACTTGCATGGATATTAAATCTTATTGACCACAGATGAATTTTAATTTCAGATTGGTGATAGATTTTTCCATCAGCTCTGATAGTATATTTGACTTTTTCATCATTAACCCAGGCAATCACACAGCACTGAGTTATTGCAATGAAACAAAAAGTGCACACTTCAGTTGGTAATTCTTTATAGATTTACAATAGGAACTTCATTAACGTCTGTAAGGATCACAAAAAATAACATTTATCTGCAAATAGGAATTTTGAAGATGAAAAAACCTGGGACAAATGCTAGGCTTACCTATTCTGTCACGTGCGGAATAATTAGTAACACTTTCACTTAGTGGAGAAATCTACACAGGAAGACACAAACTGCTTTAAAAAGTCCTGTGTTTTTCTTGTTGTGTTGCTGCAGTTCAATATCCACGTTTGCTTCTTTTTCTGTGCAAAAATTTGCTGATTAATTTTAAGCATTATTTCCAGTCTTATGCAGTGAGTGTAATTACATCAAAATGAGATGTGGGCTTTTTTATTTGCCTAATTTGTCAATTGAGGTGATGAGAGAGTTGAGTACAAAAGTCCTACATAGTTGGGCAGAATGAAGATAATGAAGATTGGAGGAGAACGGCGTGGCCTCTTCTCGAGGAAGTACAACTACAGTTAAAGATTCATGGGTTTATACTGTTGTGAATTTTAATGACACAAGTCTGTGGTACAGCATAGCTAACAGTGACTCCGTTAGGTGAATATTTGTAGGTGTCCCATTTCAAAATACAGGGTAAAACCATTCATCTTTATACGCTGCAGTAAAAGCTTTACCATTCTGAGAGAGTGGTTTATCCACTTGTCTACTGCGAATGTAAAGTTTAATGTAACTTCAAGTAGGTGTCTAAATTGCCGTTTAGCTTTATCAGTTTCTTACTGTGCGTTAGTAAAACATGAAAATGATTTAGTTAGAATAAAAGCAGTAGACATGATGAGGAACGCAGAATGTGGAAAAGCAGTAAAGTGGGGCTGGGCCTGCAGAGCTCACAGCTGAAGCCTCCCGGTAGAAGCTAATGCAGAGGCGATACTGAGAACAGGTTTTTATTAGTTCTGTCACTACTTACCACGTTGCTGCGGTCAAGGATGAGGCAAAGAGGTATTGGGGAAGACTGGAGAGAGAAACGATAGGGTTGTTTTGTTTTTATAATGTAGTCTCTCTAGGAAATGGTCCCAGTTCCCCTACCGGTTTTCCAAGGGGAGCTGTGGAGCGTCTGAATTTCAGAAAACTGGATTACAGTCAAGGAGACAAGTTGGTAATTCATAGGTTTGTCAGGTGTCTGCAGTTATGGAAGCTGCAGGGGCAGGTGACAAAGATTGTGTTTCGTGTGTTAGCTTTTTAACAATCTGAAGATGTAAACATCGCAGATGCTTTCCAGAAAGCCGCATGTTGTAGGGCCAGTAATTAAAAATGTTCTTCCACTATGACGGAGTTGGCTGTAACAGATCCTCTTTATTAAACATTAAAGATCAATCAGTCTCCAGGTTATTCTGCCACTAGAGATTATGGACACAGCAGAATAATCACAGGGTGGTGGTTTTTTTTTCATTAAGCTGAAGAGATTGAGACGTACTCCTTGCAATAAAACACATTTTTGTTGTGTTTGTGAAGGTGGCAGTTACATACTTAGGATTGTCTTCATATTAACTTGTAAACTGTATATTTATTGGTGATGGGTGCAGGCAGAAAAGGTTGCGCAGCCTAACTTTCAGCACTTGATTTTCTTTTTAAGGAGGCGAAGCAGTAATGTTTGCTGTTCCTGCCTTTTGCCTCCCTGATCTGATCCACACGTGGAAATTGTAGTTTCTCATCGCTTGCTTGGAAAAAAATCAAACACCACAACACTATTTCACCTCTGCTTGCCGGCACAACGCAGTCCTCAATGCTGGCTGATGTCCTGGGGGCCATTTTATTTGCTGGGGTCGTATCATCCTCCACAGAGAACTGTCTCTGCATTTTTGACAGTGGCAGTATTCCTGTAGCATCTCTTGTTTGCTAACAACCTTACCACCTACTATAAGTGTAAATTCTCCTCTGGCTGGCAGCGTTCATAGCGAACGCTTGTCTTCAGCTCCTATACTTTTAAATAAAGTATGAGTTAGATTACATCTCTCAGAGAAGATCTGAAAAATCTTCTAGTTTACATATCACTCAACAATTCCCTTGTAGTTACATAATTGGTGTTGTCTGTGTCCATAGTAGAAGATATTTGATGCTCATTTATTAAATATGCTTGCTGGCTGCTCCCTAATCTTTGTTCTGGACAGACAAATTACCTTTCTCACACTGAGCTTCAGCTCTGGGGAATTAAACCTCCAAGCCTCTACTACTTTAATTAGCTTGAAAGTGGGGGGTTGCAGTTACTAATAGACCTCAGGCTTTTAGTAACTTAGAGAAAGGGTGGAAAAAGAACTTCCTGGGAAGCACAAAATGCCATTTAAAAACCATAAAATTCTCATATATATTATTTCATTTTGGTAATTGCAAACAGATTGTATTTGAAGACTATGGATGATCATTTCTATTTTGTCCCGGAAAGTTTAGATTTTTATCGACTTAGACACTTTTAATTATCACAATTCATTAACACCAGTGTGAGAGCACATGTTTGACTTCATATATTAAAATGTTTATGTAACATTAACTAACACACCAGATGAGGAATTTCAAATGGGGGGGAAAAATCCTGAAATATCTATATTTAGCTCTTATGCAATGCAGCATATTAACCAAAGTTGCCTTGGGAGGATATTGGCTGTACTTTTTATTTGCTTTACACGCTATTTCTTCCAATTATAAGATCACATTACTGACTTCTTCAAAGGCACGGCATAATGTTTCTTCCCTTTTAAAAAGGGGCCCAGAAAAGCCACCTTATTCACCGTACCATTTGCTACCAGAAAGTACACTTATTTATTGTTGTCGTCTCTCTTTATTCTTTACTGTCTGTTCTTCTTAGTAGTGATACTGCAGAAAATGCTTGCTTTTTGCTATTTGAAGTTGAAACGTTAGCACTGTGAATGGATAGTGTAGAAAGTCACAGTTGGAAAGTAATCTAATAAAAAAGAGATTAGTGAATAAGGAAAAGACAAAAGCAGTCATGTTGTAGTTTCCTATCTCAAATTTAGTATTCTAGCTAAGATACCCATTTTTATTTCTTGCAGGTCTGCTAAAAGGTCAGAGTATTGCAGAATGCGTGCCTTCATCTCAAATTTTGTTCATCACAGATGGATCCCATGTCTCCAAGTAGACAAGTCACCTTTGTAGCTAGCATCAGTGCCAGCTCCATACCATTGCACCTTCTTTATTCTTGATTGCCCTTCCCACATTTATTGGTGTATTAAAATGACTGAATATGAACATTAAGGACTCCATGAACCTGGGCTAATGGGAGACTGTAGAGAAAATGAAAAAAGATCCACCGGAGGACATCTTTGGGGGGGTGGGTGGGGAAGATGACTAATGAAGCTAATTAAAAGAAGCATTGAAATCTGCTTTCTACCCTCATTAACAATTAGCAGGGCACTGGCCAGTTTGTACCCTGTATTTTACCTTAACAACATTCTATTTGCTCTTTGTATATTTAAGTGTTGTAAGGAAATGTGTTTCAATCAAACTGAACATGAGATAAAGGAAAGATGTGGCTTTTGTGATATTCTATCACAAACACTTTTATTGTATCTCTGTAAAATACAATGTATGTATGCATGTAAGTGTTTTTGTCCTAATGTTGCTACTTCCCATGGCAAAAAAAAAAAAAAAAGGAGAAAAAGGAAAAAAAAAGTCAGGCTCATAGCAGCTACTGTGTAGAAATTTTCACCTACTTCTAATTTGCTGAATGAAGAAAAATCTTTTATTTGTGATATTTTCAGAGACATTTGCTCTAGTATGGTGTATTTAAATAATAAAAAGTAAAACAAAAACCACTGAATTGAGTTTGGGTTTTAGAAACGTTGCTGTTTTTTTCTTGAAAAAAAAAAAACAAACAACAAAACTACACTCAAAATAGTGCTCTGAAACAAAGTCATTGCCTTAATTGTCAGTTTCCTTTAAAAATAAGGTTTTGGTTTGGAGGTTTTTGGTGGGTTCCTTTTTTGTTTTGTCTTATGCCACTAAAGAACCTGTTAAACTACCGTGTTAATTTTGGTGTGGATACAGGGAGGCGCTGCTTCAAAGTGATCATTAGTTTTCATTGAGATTCTTGCTTCTAATAACAGCAAATGCAAGACAGTTCAGATTGTGGTTAAGTGTGGTACACGTTATAGGTGTTGTGGTCTCTTTCTATCTGGCTCCTCCCTGCAAAACTGCCCATGTTAGATGTATGCGTGTGTCTGTGAGTGTGCAAGCATGAGGGTGTATGAACACACTTCAAGAGATCCAGAAATAAAAGCAAAGAAGGTGTGTACCTCATGCGGAGCACTAGAATTGAGCATTCATAGAGAGGAATACAATAGCTGTTCTGATCTGAATAAAAATAAACTGGAATTTGCTGTGCAAGAAACTTTTAAAACTAATAATCTGAAGGAAAGAAAAGCGAGCTTCCTGGGCTACTTCCAAGGACAAACTGATGGCAGCTATGGTTTGCTCTCTGGAAGGAAACAAAAAAACAACGCCCTCCAAAGTAAGAAAACTTTCTCTAAGCTTAGAAAGAGGGCAGCTTTGTTCAGTGGGCCTTTCCCTTCAGGTCTGTGCAGACCAACTCTGAGAAGAAAATCCTCATTTTTCATACTTATAGCAAGAACAGTAACATGAATCTGTGATGCACTGTTTGCCTTCAGTCAGGGAACTGCAGGCACCCAGAAGGTGCCTCTGCTGCAACTCAGAGCAAATCAGCATTACCAGCTGTTTGACTTCTATCAGAGAATAATGCATTTGAAATACAGTGTGATTATGTTCTCTTTTTAAATTTGTTTTCAAGAAGGCGTAGCTTGTTTGGTTATGGAGTGAGCTTCACTTACTTTTGTTGTGATGCTGGTGCATAAGAAGCAGATTTGTAGATTTGTCTGTCTGAACAACCAGTAGCAGATACATTTTGTTTCAGATTCTACTTCTTGGCCTAGTGTGCTGAGGTCTCTTGGATTTCTTCCTTCAGCACTTCATTGCCTTGGCAAAAATAGGACTGTTGAAGAGAAAAGAAAAAAATATAACATACGGTGACAGACAGTAAAGATAACAGAATACTTATCATATAAAGCGATATGAAGCTGTGTATGACTTTTTTAATTAAATGCACTTATGTATTTTTAAAAATAAGTTTCTAAGCTTTTTGATCTCGCATTACAGTCTTTAGGTAAGAGTTTTGCAAATTGTGTGGCTGGAACATCTTTGAAAAGACACTCGAAATCATACAAATGTGGAATTCAAGTATCAGTGAGTCTGTAGGCATCCTGTAATTATTCCAGTATAAGCACTCAAGGTGCCACGGTTAAATCTAACGTGCAGATTTTCGGTTGTCCAATGTAACCTAGAAGTGCTAAGAAGATACCTAATAACTTCTAGTAAGTAATGTAGTATAGCGTTCAGTGATGTAGAGGTTGAAGTTCATTAACAGCTTTAAATAAACTATTATATGACTCGTTTGTAAAGCGCAGCTACCTTTTTAATAGCTTACTTTAAAAGCATTTCTTAAGTTGCAGACCTATAAGATTACAAATGTCACTCATGTTAGCATAATCCACATGCAAGTGATGAAGCCTTTGCTTTGATGTGCTAAATTGGAGGAGGACTAATGGAGCTATGAATATACAATAGAACATATTTAAGTAGTATTCTTCCTTTAGGTAAAACACTTTCTTGAAACCAGAGGCATTTCAGACAATAAAACAGCCTCTAATGGGGACGCTGGGGGGAAGGCTACTGGAAACACTTAGATTTGTCCTTATGTGAAAAATCAATTTTTTTAGGAGATCTGTAAAAGGAAACATGTACTTGTTCACCTTTTATCACATGCATTTGCTATGCTGAGTCTGAAATACACCCCCTGCATTTAGTGCTGCTGAAAAGTCATACAAATAATCAGTAAGAGCTTCCCTCACTTTCAAAAATGAATGCTGTTAAAAAAAATCAAAGGAAATATTACTAATCTGAAATCATCCTAGTGAACCTGGATAAAAGGCTCTGTCTATACTGCATCTAAGCGTCTCAATCATATAAATTGTCACTCTTATTAATGAAACAATTTTGTAAAAAGATTGCCCTCTAAATGGGTTTAATGTTTTTACCTATCCAGCTGTCTAGTTATGAGATTTACGCATCCTGGCAGGCAGTGGGACATTAAGCCTTTCCAAAGCAAATTCTGTTTGCAACAAGATACTGTCTTTTCAGTCCAACATGATTTATCTTTAAATATTTTAACAGGTTATGCAGTATCTTACGAAATGTAAAATGAGAATGTCTTACCAGAATGAAGCCTATGAAATTAAGTCACATCTTGAGAATATTAACCACACTGAGTTTGTCTCCCTTTCTCCCTGTTAGTTAACACTGATAAAATTTGCATCATCTAATTCTAGGAGAAATACAGTAAATAAAAGAAATCAGATACTACTGTAGTATGAGTTGCTACCAAGCATTTCAAAAGAGCGTTTTAATTTTATTTTTTTACCAAATTCTTTGGCCAGGATCAGGTGTCAGGCCTTGTGCAAGTTACCCGTGTTCTGAACAGCTCTGTTGAAATAATTGAAATTGAGATCAGGACACATATGTCAAATACCTTCAAAGTATTGTGTTTCTTCAGCTTGAGACGTGTTCCAGGACCGGTTTCACTTCCCGTGCCTGCAGTACGTGAAGTACCAGGGAGCCTTTGTTGTTGCTTTTCAGTACCAGGTGTACGCCTGTTGTCAGTCCAGCGAAGCCACAGAAGAGCTCACTGCAATTAAACAGCAATTTGTTTCTATGAAACTGCAATTAAAGTATTACTGATCAGCCATTTTAGATTGGCAGTGCTTTGCCTGCATGTTAAGCAGCGAGGAGCTCTCGGTTCGGTCCGTGAGCTGTGAGCAGCAGTGAGCTCGCTGTGTCCCTGCCTGGGCCCCGTGTCCTGCTCGCAGAGCGTGCCCAGCGCAGCGGCAAGTCGGGGCTGAGCCCTGGGCCTGCAGCGCTACTGCTGCTCCTGCCCCATGTGAGCAGGGATGCGCGCTTCCTGCAGGGCCGTTCCACTTCGCTGCTGCAGAGAACGGACTGTGCGTTGTGGGCCGCAAGCCAATGATGTGCTGCAGGTCCTGACTTGTTGGAGATGTGTAAACAGGGCTACTGTAGCTCCTTAGTCACAACTAATAAAAGACTAGAAGAAAGCAATCAATTACCTCGTAAGTTTTTTCCTTTCTTTTCTTTTCTTAATAGAACGCAGTGTGTGTCTGACAGGGCTCCTCGGCACGCCTGCCCTCCAGGTGGGCCGTGGCACATGGACTGCAGCACTGCTGGCCCCACACCCAGCTGACTGTGCATCTGCAATGTAAATGCTCAGTGCAAATTAAAAAGTTGTTTGTAAGAACTCAAAGAGGCATTAACTTCGTAGTGGTAATTATATTTCTTAATTATCACCATATTTTAACAAAGTCTGAGGCACATTAACTTCAGTTCCTGTGTTTTTGCACGGTGGAGGCTGTAGACATCCTCATTCCTTCGCCAGAGGGGATGACATCACACCTGTGGCATGCATGAGATAAGCGCTGCTTGTTTTGCGGTGTCTCAGAGATGTTCCTTGGGGGGCTGGCCCCGTCACACAGCCGTGTGCCATCCGTGGGGCTGTGGGCTGGGTGGCAGCAGGGAGGCATGAGGGCTGTGGGGCGGTCGGTGCTGAGGGCAGGGAGAGGACCGCGCTTCAGCCTCTATGCAGCCAGGAAGGCCGTCAGCCAATAACACCACCCGCAGGGGCTTGGGCCCACGCCTGAGCCCAGGGCCTGAAAAAAGCCCTGTTTGCTGGAGACAGACGAGGCTGTGTTGAGGATTTTTATTTTTTCTCTCCCCCTCTGTGGGTATTTTTTAACAAGCCGGGTTCTGTTGTTGTGTTTCCTTTAGTTACATCCACAAAAACGCTCTTGGTGTGCAGGCAGGATGTTCGGCTCGATGGGCTCGGGAGCCATAGCTGTGTGTTTTGCCCTTGCCTGTCTTGGTGGCACATGCTGCTCCCCCGCCCCTGCTTGCCTCTGGCCACTGCTAAAGGATGAACCACGGCCTGGCACTATGAGGGCTGCATTTTTTATTGTTATTTTATTAAATGGAGCTTCTCATTACTGCTGTGTGAAAAGCATAACTGTAGTGAAGGGAGGGCCGAGGCTCTGCCAGGCAGGGCTGGCTGGAGGAAAGCTGCCCTGGGATCCCCAGCACTGCAGGATGGGCCGTGCAAGGGACCAGGAGCTTCAGAGGCAAGGCACACACACCCAAAAGGCCAGGAATTTTAGTAACCCCTAAAACTTTGAGCTTAAACTTCTCTCCTGTTGACTGGCTAAACAGGTCTCCCAGAGCACTGTGCTACTTTTTACCCTTTGCTCCTGTGTTTTGACAGTCAATTTATCAGTGTAAGTCTTCTGCCTGCCTCAGCTGACAAACACCGAGTTTGAAATTCTGACTTTTCTTACTGGTTAAGAAAATACTAAAAAGTGTTTTGCTTCATAGGATGCTTGGTCACTTCTATATGCCTAACTGCATCCAATAGCAAAAGCAGCAACACACGAGGAACGTGCATGGATGGGGCCAGTCCTGATGTTCCTCATCATCACCGCCACCGCTGGCCCTGTCCCGTGCTGCTTTTAAAGCAGCAGTGGCCACCAAAGTGCCCACGTCATGCAGCCGGGCTCCTGTGCAGCCGGTACAGCCACTGCTTATTTTTCACACTGTTGGAATTCACTGTTAATTACTTGAAATATCCACGCACTTTTCCTCTTAGGGAATCTTACATGCGAGCCTTTTGCTAACAACGTCAGTGGTTTGCCGTAACCTCTCGGAATAATCATCGGTTCCATTGAACTTCTGCCAGTTGTTTTGTTAAACTAAATGGAGAGAATAGGGCCTATATTCCTTCTCAAAAGGCAAGAGATTGCCCTGTGATTTGGGAAAATCTTGATTGCTTACAGAAGAATAAATGAACAGGGCAGATATTAACTTTACACCTGACTTCAATTTCTTTGAGAAGCAGTGAAGAAATGTACGATAGGAGGAAAAAGATCCAGCTAGAACTCATAAGCCAGCCAATAATAGTCTAATTTTATTGTGCTGTAAAATCATCACTGCTTATAGAAAACAAAGGGCAATGAATGCCATATTGGTCTTTTATTCTTACAAAAAACCTTGAGATCAAACAGCCCCTAAAAGACTGAGCCGATATGCATCCGACTTATGTATTTTTTTTATATCCTCTGATATTCATTCCACTGATGTATTTGATAGGTAATTATATCAGCCATATCAAGATGCTGATAGGAAATAGTGGAAGACTTCAGTGTTTCGCCATAAAGCTCATACCCCTTGTTATTGAGCTCTCATCAGGCTCGGGATCTGCAGCAATAATTTGAAAGCTGCAGTTGATATTTCTGTGCTTATGCCACATTTAAAAATTATTATTCTTGCTTCATCAGTCAGTCTTTTTAGATGGGTTGGAAAAAAAACATTGCAAATGAGCTACTATTCTTATTTGTTTTTTTAAGAAGGGTAAGCACTGAAGTATTCAAATGGAACAGATTATACCTTTAATTACATCCAAACAGGATGCTGAACTGATTATTTTCTGTTTAATTGCTATAGTTCAAAACAATATTGCAAATTTGGAAATTAATTCTTTAAGCATGGCCTTCTGGCCTCTGTATTTACAAGAGAAACCATAAGAAAAAGAAAAGAAGAATTGAAAGGGGAAGATTGCCACTTACTTCTCTAACAAAGAAGTCTGAATTTCTTGTGGGAGGCCTTTGATCTGGACCAATGCTGTTTGTCTTCTGGGAGCATCCAGTGAGTGCCACCAGCTCTGTGCACATCACACAGCTGCAACGCGTGCCCCCTCCGAAGGGACGCCCCATGGGTGGCACTGAGCTGCTCCTTCCCCAGCGTGCTTGCAAGTCCAACCCGCCGCCGCTTTGGTGGATGTGCTCGATCTCCATTTTCCTACATGCAAAATGAGAAGAATGAAAGCAAACACAATTCATCACTTCTTAAACTAAATATATTTCCATTTTGTTTGCATGTGTGTGTGCATATATCACTCACCGTATATATTTAGAATATGTACTGTGACATTACAGCCAGTGATAAATCCTACTCACTTACTGTATGTGTTATTTGCTGCAACATTAAGCTCAGTGAGAATTTTATATGTAACTTGTACCAAAACTAAATATATTGTGGAATTGATGCACAGTTGTAAACAAGAGCATAACTTCCTAGTGCAACACAGTTGAAGGTGGCAGCTTGTGTGGCAATTCCTTTGTAAACAACTGCAGACTTTCCAAAGAACAAGCCGGTTAATTACATTTTTAATGACATTTTTAGAAAATGGGATTCTTGGGGGGGGGGGGGGGGGGAGAGGAAACCTGTAATGCCAACACCAAAAGTAAGCCTAAAGCTTGTACTGTATGAGGGAGTACTAAGGGGGAAAAATTGGGTTATGCTGGGCCCAAGTCTTTGCTCCCCCCTTTTCTTTCTTTCTACTGAAGGTATGCCTATGTAAAAGATTTTTCATAGCTCTGTGATGGTTTCCGAGCAAGATGACACTGGCATTTTTTTAATGGATTATCTTATTTCATTATTATCTGCAGTACTAAGTATGTGCTGCCCACTTACAGAGCTGATGCAGTGCACAGCAAAGCTCAAGACGTCCTGTTAAATATGCACAGCTTATGTGGGGCCATGACATGAGCAGGCCTTACCCAGCAAGCAGTGTTGGCAGCACTGAAGGGCTGATATGATAGAGCCTTATGAGGCATCACAGGCAGATCCGGGCAGAAGCTGGACCAGCCAGAGTAAGAGCAGTACACAGCTTTTATTGATGAAGTTCAGGGGAAAGAGGCACCCGGGGCAGCTGTATTAATCCCATAATAACTTGAAATATAATCGAGCCATTGCTGGAGGGATAGGTAGGATGGGAGGGAGGTGGAGGTGTCAGGGTTTAAGTTCACAGGCTTCCCCCATTCATTAAAAAGTGAATCAATCAGGGAAGCGGGCTGGCTTTTCAAAGGGCTGGCAGCCACAGGGGCAGGCAGCCGGCCTCGTCCTCCTGCCGGGGCTGTGGACTGGGCAGCCAGCAGCGTCGGCAGACGGCTGTTTTGCCCTGCTCAAGCTGTAAAACGTGTTACAATGTGCTAGGGGAGATTCTGGCTGGATTTTGAGGACTTAAAAGCTAGGCAGAGTCGGTGCTGTGGGCCATGGAAAGGTGACGCTGATAGATGTTTACAAAGGGAAAAAAAAAGTTGTGTTTTATGTTTTCTGGAGTGCCGGTTTTACCAGCAGGCAAATGGGCAGAAGGAGCCTGCCTACAGGACTCCTCTTTGTAGGCAGCTGGTACGGTAATAATTAGTTCATTACTATTAATTTTTGCCATCCCTGGACCAATCAGTGACGTATTTAAGAAAAAAAAAGAAATCCATAATATCTGGTGCTGGCATTTCCCGCATCCTTTCGATGAAGCTGGTGCATTTACACCAAGCGGGAGCAGCCTCGGAGAGCAAGATGCTCACACCCACAGGTGCTCAGAGGGTTAGGACAGAATGCCCTACATTGAAATAGGATTTATTACTTCTTAATTACTGCACAATCCAACGGGGCTCAGTGAGAACACATGGTTGTCCACTGGAGCACCATGGTTGCTCACCAGCAGCAGGGCAGCGTGGCAACCACTGGCCTGCAGGTCGCAGGAGAACGAGCGCCCACCTCACACGCAAGTGAGAACTTTGGCAGAAAGCATTTCTGTACAACCACAGACCAGCACTAAGAAGATAGTATTTAAACATCAGTGTCATGTGGATGGTAGACACAAGCAGAAAAATCGTCAGTGCTGTAAGGCCGTGGTGTCAGCCTGACCTGATCGTTCCCCAGGTGGAAGATGTCCCTTTGCAGACACCTTCCTGGTGACACAAGTCTAAATCTTCACCAGCCCCCAAGCAGCTCTGCTCCTGCCCCTGGGTCCTGCTGTCACTGAGGCAGTTAATGCCTTACACTAGGAGTGGTCCCACGGATCTTGGGCTGGGGGAGCTGTCAGGTAGGAGAATGCACTTTTTAGCGTAACAATAAGAGAGGTAGACTATTCTTTTTTTATCAACAGTTGCTTCTAAATAATTTCAGCTTTCTAAGATGTTAGTAACAATACAAAAAAAACCAGTGTAGTTATTTTTCTACCAATCTTCTAGGCAGGCAAGGTTTGGCAAGAGCATAT
>NW_024962266.1:14892116-15002116 GCF_019238085.1 Lagopus leucura | reverse complement strand
CCCTTGATCTGGTTTAGACACCAGGGACCTTCTGTGACTTACTGCGAAGTGTAATGAGAACTGTGGCACTAGGCAAATTACCCACTGTCTGACATTCGGGAGTTTGTAAAATGTTAGGGAATATTTAAAATGATGCAAATGAATATTTTCATACAGCATATTTGGCTGTATTCCTGGCCTGTATTATTTTTCTGGGTTGGATACCTCCATCTCCAGCAGACATTCAGTCCTTGAAATGGGTTGGCTTTTATTTTATTCTATTTATTTTTCTGCCATCTATTATTCTAAAGAGATGTAATGGATCAGCCCAGATATATTTCATGTTGTGAGGAGAGGGAATGAAATAGCATGAAAATCATCCACAGTTCAACACTGAGCTGATATCTGTGGAGATAAAAACTTAGTCCACGACATTTTTACCTTGTGTTTTGGATTCCACGGGGTAACAATCAGCTCCAAAAATCTCATTGTGACAATGCTTTCAAAGTCAAATAAGAAGCAACAATGAGAACACACCCTCCCTCCCCCCTGCCCCAGTGGCTCCCCTCCAGCTTCATAACCCCAATTTATTTTTGACATTGCACCATAAGACTGAAAAGATTAATCTATAATAGATTATCTCACAAATCTGAAACAGAAGAACAGAGGATGTGATTTGCTCACGATTTGGCACACTAGCAATGGCACATTATGGCAAAGTACTTAATAAATACCATACCACAGAAAATTAAAATGGAGGAAAGCTCAGGCTATTGGAGAGAGACTTCCCTGCGGTGAGGGAACCCCCTCTGCAACAGTTGCACCAACCACTGCCCACTGACTGACCACCAGTAGTTGAGAAAATCTTTTCCATCAGCTTTCCAGAAAGGTTTCTCCATGCTTAGGATGTTCAACACACCCTGCTTTGAGCTTGCATTTCAGAAGCGCTAAGCACCTATGACATAGAAATAGAGGCATTTACTCCATCTTTTGGTGCCCTGTGGGGTCTCAGAATGTATGTTATAGAAGTGCAAAGTGTAGTTATTTGTGGGAAGTATTGAATGCCTGGGGGAAACACAAACAGCTGGATGGCAACATCGCGTATTTGTGCTACCGAGTGTTCACCTTCATTTCAGAGAGTAGAGGATGTTTGTGTGGAACTCACTGCATAATTTATGGCACTGTGAAACATTTACTGGGGGTAAACCTGAGCCTAAGGAATCTGGTTGAAAAGGGCAAGCATATTTTTCTGGGACATGGCTACCTCTTGTGCCAAGCTTAGAAGCCAAAAGTCATCAAAAGAAAAACTAGAGCAATGTCTAAGTAAGGAGCAGCAATTTCTGGTGGTATTGACAACTTATTTGCCAGTTAACAAAAATAGCTGCCATTCTTTCCCATCTTACAAATTGCTTAGGAACACTAGAAACTTGAGAAAAATCCTCTCTCACCTGTCTGACCTGGGCCAAATGCTGAAGAGCAGTCTTCCACCTAAGAGCAGGTTGCTGTTCATTAGTCTGCCATGCCCCTTCCCTTGACCCAGCGGAACTTTGCCTTTGCCCATGCTTCTGCCTGTCCTTGGCCTCCTGTGTGGTGCCAGTGAAGGTCTCATTCTCCAGACTCGTAGGCCATAACTGAGGACAGTAATTCATTTAGTGTGTGCCATCAAACAGCAGCTGTTTTTAAACTGACCCAAGGTGCAGGTGTGAGAGAGTGGCATTGCTCATGGAAGTGCAGGAGAGCAGCAAAAGTCCATGAACCAAAACCCCACAGATGAGCAGCAGGATGAGGTGTCTGACACAGATCTGGGGATGGGGAACTGCCTGATGAGCCAGTGCTGCCAATGGACGGGCAACACAAAGATGCCTGTGTGCTGTTGTCTCCACGGTACCTCAAAAGGAGATGTTTATGCCTTCATTTAAGCTGGCTTTTTAGCTAAAAGACACAGGCTTCCTTTGGTTTTCTGTCTGTGTGGTGACGACAACTCTTCCCTTTATTCAGCAGCCAAACTGAAGCTTGCTCGGGCAGCACTGACATCATCCAGTCTGTGTAGTGATGCACAGCTCAGCAGGGGAAACCAGCCCAGGGAAACAGTGATGATGCTACCACAGACCCCAGGTTGCTTGAACTCAAATCTCTCCTCTCTCAGCTCAGTCCCTGATCCTTTTTGGAGAAATCAGAATTTGGGCTTTCCTCTCACAGATACCGGAGGGTCAGGTCCAGGCTCCACTTTTGTGCTCTGTTGGCAGGGAAATGAGTTGCACTTCAGCAGTTCGGAGGGATTTTTGAGCTGGGAGACAGCAAAGGCAGCAGCAACAGCTGCAATTCAGAGGGAGGAAAAGCAGTGCTTAAAGTTTCTCTGAGGACTGATGCAAGTAGTTCAGATTGATGAGCATTGCCACATCATTCTCAACTAGATAATCTTTAAAGGTCCGTTTCAACCTGGCTCAGGAACTGGAGGGCAGCAGGACTCCGCTCCTAGCTGAACATGCCCAAGATCCCTGCATCCTCAAGCGCTGTGCCATGGAAGAGCTGTGGTGCTTATCGGGTGCTTAACTTCTCTTGTGCCGTGGGGACTCATGTAAACATCAGAAAAATCCAAAGCCACAGAAGCAGCCATGAGGTGCTGGCACACAGCCTCTGCTCCCAGGTGGCCTCAGCACTCATGCCCTGCTCTAATGCCACTGCTGCACTCAGAGGTGGTGTGGCCAACTGCCCTGAATTTGTCTTTTTTTTTGTTTATTTGCTTTTTGGTGAAAGCCAGCAATCATAAGAATTAAGTGGTTGGATGAACCGTAATTTACTACTGTGAGCTCTCCTTGCCTGTGTGTTTCTAACAGATACAATGACAGATGCTGAGATGGTTGCACTTTGGACAAAATAAATATAGCAACAGTAATATTGGGACATAACTGTAGGAAAAAAAAAGGCAAAGTTCATAAACAAATCCTCATTCATTTCATCACTAATTATTATTCTAATTCTGATCTTTGATTACTCAAAATAAAATGTTCCAAAAAAAAAAAAAAAAAAAAAAAAAAAGATTTGTTAGTCTAAAGCAATGTTAAAACATGTGTTCAGGAGTAATGCATTTGTTTGCTCAGGAACAATCCATCTGTTAGTACAAGAAAATCGGGACTGGAAAAATAAACGTTATCCTGTGATATCAGCCATGTGAGAGAAGAATCCTTTTGAAACTCCCCCCAAGAAATCCCAACCAGAGTGCTGAAGGAGGCAGACAAGCACTAATGAGCAGGAGTGCAGCCTCCGCTGGATTCCTGCTCCTGTAAAGCAGCAGAATTACAAAATGGATGGATATGAAGGAAATTGCAGATTTGCTGGAGGTATCTGCTGCTTAGTGCCTACAAATTTAGTTTAAGGGGCCTCTCAGTGAGTGTACTGAAATGAGTCAAAAGCAGAACAACTTCTGACTTGCTTGAAGATCTTTAACGCCATCTTAACTTTTCTAGAAATTAAAACCTTTCCACGCTAATAATTCCGTACTCTTGGATTTTAGCTTCTTCTTTTTTTTTTTTTTTTTTTTTAATCAAAGATGCATATATTTCAAATTTGTCAAATAACTGGACAAAGCAGTGTTCAAAATTCAACTACACTAATTACTAGTTGAGCAGCATAAAAACCTCTGAATAAATGTCAGTCTAGGAGATAAGCTCTTATCTTAATCTAATGACTCCACAGACTTAATTTGTCAGGCCAGCCTAGTTGATGAAAAACAGGTTTCTATTCTCCAGTGTTAGCAGCCACATCTTTCCAAATCTTTGAAGTTGGATAGTAATACCATCAGTGTCATCCTGCAAAAATCTTGTGGCCAAGCCAATTTCATTCCTATTGTCCTGTTGCACTAATTAAAAGTTGCTTTACCTCCATTCATCCGCAATAGGTGAAAATGAAGCCAATTTCATTTTAGATCTGTTATATTATGGGATAATCTTTCTTTCTTTCTTCGTCTTCTTTTTTTTTGTTGTTGTTTTTAATTCCCTCACACTCAACAACATGTTAATATTTGCAGTGCTCTTTTAGTATCAGAAAGCCAGGCTTTGCAGCAGGGCTCCACAGACAGCACTGTGCTATCCCAGGACAATTCCTACAGTGCAGATGAAGTCTGCAAGTGTGTGTCTGTGCTTATTTGTGTCAAGAACAATTTTAAGCTCAGGCAATGAATTTGATCTTAAAAGACGATTTTAGGTCTTGGAAGTTCTTTCCTAAAGGAGCATTTGACATATTTAGAGGTAAATGCACCAAATGTTCTTATTGTTTGGACAACGTGGATTAACGAATAGAAAAAAGGAAATTGGCTGCAGTCAATGTTTCCAGCCCCCCCCCCCCGTCTCAGCTAACCCGTCTGATGGGAATCTGGCAGGTCTCTTTATGCACAGTGCTCCACTCCAAAGGGCACCATTTAAGCATGGTATTTTTCATCTCACAGCAGTTGCAGTGTTTAAAGAAGGATATGCTTGGGTTTGAGGAGTTACCTGGGAGGTGAGGTTTATGCTGATGGTACCCAGGAAGGTTACAGTTGAGAAAATTTGAGGAAAATAACAGGGTTAAGGTGTGACCTACTGAAGCAAATCATAGAGGCCATGGGTCAGCCCTGCATTTTTGAAACCTTTTTTAAAGGTTTGTGTGTGAGTATAGACACTCAGTTCAGCATCCTGGTGCTCCAGCGTATAGAAGGTGCTGGGAACCAGTGCTGAAGCAGCCAAATCCTGGGAGGCCAGGCTGGCTGTACTGCCTGGCAGGGTTTCTCCTGCAGTGGCACAGACCCTCTGGCAGGACACACAGGCTGGGAGGAACCGTGGGGAGCTTTGCACCTGCAACAACTTCAAAGTGGACATTACTTCCCCATCTTAGTTGGGTTCTGCATCTGAAGCATATCAATGGCATCCTTACAAATCCTGGCCAGCACATAACTTCTTATGGGATATTTCTAGCAGCTGGAGTCCATAACATATTTCTTCTACTTTTTGCCGTCTATGTATGCAGAGGAGCAGTTTAAAAAGTATGCCTGCATGAAATGCTCATGGTCCTAAACACAGCTCAGAAAGATGGAACTGTCAGATAAATTAGAGGCAAATTTCCATAGATACTAGAGCATTTCTGAGTGCAGATCAGTTCCTGAAACATGTTTAAGAACTGTGGCCTGTTGCTTTCTGAGAGACAATAAAATTTTTTGAAAGCACTGCGCTGCAGCCAGTATCAGACCCTCTGTCATGGTTTTATGATTTGAAATCCTTTATGACCATTGACACCCTCTAAACATTAATAAACATCTGGTGTGTGCTCTGCAAGTTTCAGGCCTTGTTGGACCAAAGCTTAAATTATATCCATTGATTTCATAATGGAAGTGATGGTCTACTCTGGAACATGCCAAATTCATTTACATTAGGGCTATGGCCTGGAATGGCACTTTTTTTTTCATAAGAATTAATGGACCCTCATTTCTCCTACTGTGAGTCAGAGTTTAAATCTGCAGGCCATTCCTGACACAGCTGAAACAGAAAATGAAAACACTGAAGTGAAATTTTCGAAGTGACATTTGAATTCCCTTTCTCTGAGGAAATCCCACCTATTGATCCAGTCAAATGACTGCAGTCTCCATGGGTCCATCCTGCAAAGTATCCCCAACTGGCTTATTACTGTGATTCTTCAGGTGCACGCTACCCTTTTTCAACAGAGGACAGGTGCCAGCTAATCAACTGGAAAAATGGAAGCTCCTAGAGATGAAATACTCATTCAAGTGAAAGTTACGGCAATAATACTCCCATGGACATAAGTGACTACATGTATCTTAGAACTTTATCTCAAGTCTGAATTGCCATTTGAATACTGACTTCCTTATTTACACCATGAGTTTGACTTGGAATAAACTAGATTAGTGCCCTTTCTCCAGCACCTTGAGTGTTGAGGGGCTGACTCATGTGGGAGCCACGTGCTATGGGCAGCGTACCAGTATACCTAGCTGGCTTGAGTCAAACCGCCCCTGCTCCTCCAGGAGGCTTTGTAATCTCATTCCCAGGTCCCACTGCTCCTTTCATGCCCTCCAACAATTGTTCCTATCATCTCACTACAAGAAAATCTACCTGCTTGAGTCTGTAAAGGAGCCCGACCGTTTCTGGACCACTGCCTACAAGGAAAGCAAGTTGGGGTGCTGAAGAGAACTAAAGCATTACGAAAGAACAAAGCTGAGTTCTTTGTGGAAAAAAACATGACTTTCAATCAGAGAGCTACAGATTCAAATCAATTTTTCTAGCAAAGGGGAATAACTCACGTCTAAATGCAAAAAGGAGCCTGTCATGCAGAGATACAAAAGTATGGGGTTAGCTGTCAGACTTGATGAAGTATATAGTGCTGACAAGCCAATAATGAGCTAAGGTGAGGCTCCAACTAGCTGGAGCCACCTTGGCTTGGCAAAATGAAGTCTAAATGCTGGTACCACCACTGGAGGTAGGGACATGCATAGTCAATAAGAACTTCTTTCTTGATTTGCAAAGAGAGTATCAGAGTTCACTTGCCTTCTGTGTGGGTGAGTGGCAGTGTAATGCACTCACCTTGCCTTGGCTCTAAAACAATTTCTCACTATAGAAGTTAGTACTTTTGATGCAGCATTTCTAAAAGAAAATGTTTGTTCAATTGCTGATCTGGGCCAACTTGGGCAGAGAGATGACTCCTGTACCTACAGGCTGGTTACTAGAAGTGCAGTAGCATCAAAGCAAACAGAACAATAGGTACGTTCTTGGTTATTGACCATCTGGTCATGGCTTCATTTTGAGATTGCTACATGAAGGGGGCAAAAGTGGGTAGACAATTTTTCAGGGTAGTCTCAGTTTTTCCAAAACATTCTACATGTGAGGATGGCTGCTGAAAAAAAAAAAAGAAAAAAAAAAAAAAAGTCCACGTTAGGCTCTTGCTTATATAGCAGTGCTGTGTAATGCAGAGAACAAACAGCTTTGTGAAGATAAGGGTGGCTTCCCCCACATGGGATGCTCTTTCCCCTTTCATTTCAGCCTTACTAAGTGCACACCAAAGATTTTCCACTTCTCCAGTTTCAAAGAGAACCTCCACCCACCCACAAGTATTTCCTCTGGTCTTCACAAGCTGTTATTGGCTCACACACCTTCCCTGCACTCTTTGGGAAAAGAGGCAGATAATACAGGGAGAGCTGATTCTTGGGACTAATAGTAAAGGTACCAGTTAAAGGACTTAGCAGGGGGCCTCAGATTTGCTTGCAGAGTCCTGTGTGTCTTTTCTCGCGATCAAAGTGACTGCAAGAGATTGTGGTTTTCAATTCATTTTTTGCATATGGGAAAGAGGGTGGCTTTGTGCAATGGCTGTTTAAAAATACTTCAAAAGAACTTGAATCAGTCCATGGCTGTGCTATATACAAATTAAAATAATTGATTTTTGGCAGCCTTTTAGGAGATCTATAAATTAAAGGGATCACGTTTCTGATACATTCTGAGGGGACTTTATTTTATGCTGACTTACAGAGTGCCCTCCATGCCAGAGCTGGAAGTCAGCCATCAAAGCAGAGAGTTTCTCGCTGTCATGTATTGTACCCTCCTGTCACTGGGTCTCTTTCTGGAGCACCCATGGTTATGGCAGGTCCTGGACTACACTGACTCCATACCCCTTCTTTTCATTTTATGCTTTGAGAACTTAATGCTGAGATATAGAAGCTGCCCCAAACCCAGCAAGACCCATTCCTCTGGGGAGATAGTTTCTCTCCCTTCTTCTCCATCAGTAGAAACTGATACGCTCACCCAGTTTGTGTTGCACCTGGACAATTCCCTTTGTGTGCACTGATGGCAATGGGTTCAGCTCTATCTGTGATGACCTAAAAATAGCTCTCAATTAACATTGCATTTCAAGAATTGGAAAATTTCCCAGAAGTCCATTCTTTTTTTCTTTTCCTGTTTCATTACATTTTACAGTAATAATACACAAGCCTGTAGAAAACATGACGGGTAATGAAAAAAAGTAATTAATATAAGCAGTGTAAAGCATTTTTTTTCCCTCTGTTGTCCTTGCAGAAAATTACTGCTTTAAACTGAGCAGGATGTGAAAATGCATAAAGCAAACAGTAATATGCTGTGGTTTGTAAATATCTTATGCAAAACAGTTAAGTCAACTGCTGTTTATTTTTCTTACTTTGTGTCACAAGCTCTTATTTTCTTTTGTTCGTTATTTTTTCCATTTGTTCTTTCTTTGGGAGCTTGTTCTCTTTCATCTTAAGGAAGTCACTGGGTTTACTATATATTTTTTTCCCGCTACAGTTAATTCAATCAAACATATAGGACAGCCTATTCTGTCTCTTCTTACCGTCTCTGCTAAGTGCTGGCACTGAAATGCAACACGCACCACAGAAGTGTAGCAGACCGGGTCCTCACTATACTGCAGATCTGCTCTCATTGTTCTGGGATGGAAAAAAAAAAAGAATGCATTCTTTTATCCTACAAACAAACAAGTAATTATCCCAAATCCTGCAATAGCGTTATGACAAATGGTAGTTTTCCTGACTGTTCCTGTAGGATTCTGCAGTGCTTTCATAAGGCTGGCCAGTCACAGTTCTGGAATGGGCTGTGAGCAATATGCAGTCAACATTAAGTGAGATGGCACAGTATATGCCAGCTCTCCTTGGGATATTTCTCTCTGGCTATCTGTAGAACTTGTAATACCCAGCGATAGCTGAAGGTCACAGCAGAGTTTCTGTGCTGAAATACAAAACAGCATTCCAAACACATCTTCTGTGGCCAGGCAAGAAACTGCTTATGGTTTATTTTCCCTCCCCCAACTCTGCAGCTGACATCCAGCATTAGTTATTGTTTATTTTTGTCTTGTTCCTGGTTCTAAAGGTTTCCCTTATGGCCCTGGCTTATGTGAACTTTCAGATATCACTTGGGGCTTCTCTGTCTCATCCCCTCTGATGTAGCCAGTTCCCTTGTGAAGGTAGGCTTCCCCAGCTGAAGATCTGTGCCGCTCTCCTGTGGCATTCTGTGCAGCCATTTGGAGTCCCAGATGTAGGAAATGAAATAATCCACGCTCATACAGTCATGAAAGTGCCCATCTGGCACACAGGAACATCACGCATTGGAAGCACACAAGCGTGAGCTCACTTTTGTTATGGCATTTCATAAACAGAGATGCAGCGAGCCAGCAAGTAAGGTCCTTTGGATAATAACAATCATTTCCACCACACATTGTGTTTTAAAAATAGGGGAAGAAAAATCAAGACAAACTGAAAAGATTTGCTCTGAGGCTTCTGAAGAGAAATTTATACTTATAAACGTGTTTGGGTTTTTTTTTGTTTGTTTTTTGTTTTTTTTTTTCCCAGTGGCCTGCTGTACTTACATCTTCTTGGCTCTCTCCACTCTCTCTGTAGATGTAAGACAATGGTGACAGCTGAAATGTTGCCAGTTAACTCTTAGTTACCTCTGCAAGCTCTTCTTCCTCACTGTTCTGTTAAAGAAAGGAAATATTAGCTCATACTTACAGAAGTGAGTTCTATAAAAACAAATTGCATGTAACCGCTTTCTTATCACTACATAAAACTCACAAAAACAGTCTAATAAATGACCTCACCACTCAATTTTGAAGTATACAAATTAAAGACAGCAACGGATAAGCCAAGAGAGATTAATGTACAGTGTGTGCCTGTGTGTGTGTGTTTGCATGCCTCTATGAGGATATACCCATATGCTGTTGACATTCAACCTCTGGAATTATAATTAGGGGAAAAGGCAGATGTGTAAATTCATCTTGTTGGGCAGTGAATATATGCTGCACCAGTCCCTGATTAATTCAGGACTTGAACACTATTTACTCCAAAACACAAGGTTTCTGCTGGGATATGTTGGCTAATAAAGGGGTGGAATATGAGGAAACAATGAACAGCCTGAAATGATGGACTAAGTTCAATACCAGTAAGGAAAAAGCAAGGTTATTTATATTATTCCAGCTTTGTAAAGTAATTGAAAAAAGACACCCTAGGCATTTTGTTGGATGTCATTGCATGCTGTAAAAAAAAAGCTTGGGATGTACTAAACCTCAAAATCCCCACGATTAACCCTTCTGACAGGGCTGAATCTTCAGAGGGCTCCTCAAAGGGGTGAGATTTTTAAGGCCAAGAACAGAGAGGCTTATCAGGTCTCCTGAACAATTGCAGAAAAATCATGCCTGGTCCAAAGTGAGGGCTCAGGCACACAACTCCATGGTTTATGAACATTATAAATTATGGATAATAGTAAGAGAAAATAGCCTCTGCATTTTACATGAGTCCTTTTTGTATTGTATTTGGCAAACAGTATCCAGTCCAGTATACGTTAAATACTAAGTGCTAAGTTGGGAAAACAATGAGATGTTTGTAAATACGACAGACCATTACAATATACTGCTTCTCATTTGAAAAGTCATTTGTGCAAGAAATGATTATTGACCCATAATATGTAAATGATTGAAATGCAGAAATTAATATTTGGGTCAACTCATGTATTTTTCAACCATGAAATGAAAATCTCAGTATTCACATTCCAATTCATACATGAAAGCATTACAGAGCTATTACTTGGCTATTGTATTAATTTATTATTGTCTTAGTTAATGACATTCAGAGTTATATCTCTACTTTCAAACCGAGGAAAGGCGTTGCTATGCCACAGTAATGTTTCAGCCCAGGAATGTCCCTTTTTCTGGACTCTTCTTGCCCTGGTGACCATAAACCAAATCCACAGTAGATGGAATCAAATAAGCAGCACTGCTTGCTCCAAGGAGAGTTTGGTCCTAACACACCTTAAATCTTGTACGTGGAGGACTAGCTGCTACGCTGCAGCTCCTCTGACTGTTCCCACAGGGCTTGATTCCCACCTCTTTCATGAGTTTTACACCAGTGTAATGTTGATAATTTACTGCAGTCATTTCAGGAGCAAAATCAGCACAGAATTGGTACACTTAACACAGTTGTCTTTTAGTTTCTTATGATAGAGACTCCTTTTTAACTGAACCACAGGTTTCAGTGGCAATGGCAGTGTGAGGCTTCCAGTGGCACAGGTGGGGGCACGTTCCTCCTGATAGAGGCACAACAGCCCTGGCTCTTCAGCCCAAGGGGACATATCACAGCAAATTTACTGCTCAGGAGACATGCCAGGTTGTTAGTTCCAGAGGCTCACATGCTCTCTTTCTACCTAGGAGAATCCAAAGACCTGCAGCAACAGTTCAGCTTCAGGCCTTGCTTCATCATACCTGAGGCAGCAGAACGTGGCCCCATGGTGAGATACCACAAATACCACTCAGTGCCAAGGTGCATGGCTGAGATGGTCACTATGAGCCAAGCTGAAATCTATCATATGGTTGTCTCATGGGATATTACCTACCACATTCAAATTCCACCAGTCACTGAACTTAGCTGGAGTGACTCAGTTTTAAGGTAAAAAATCCAAATAATTCATTAGTATCTTATAAACTGTGTGTTCCACATTCACGCTTTTTTATGGAATAGTAAACAATGCCTCTTTCTGCGTGCCATGGAGTACTGTTACTTGATGTGTCTGTCTCCTTAAAGGGATGCATAATTAAATAACAAATGAGTGTATGAGAGAAATCTATGTAGAATGATATTTGCAATAAACAGAATGAATGGAGAAGAGATGGGCAGAATAATTCAGGTAATACCCAAAAGCAAAGCATCACAAGTCAATCAGGATTAACCCATGAAACATGATGTGCTTCATGAAATGACTGGTATATTCTAAAGACCACAACGACTTCAGTGAGTTAAGCAGGGCTGTATTCTATCAAGATTGCTCCAGTGTTTCTACCTGTTATGCGCACACTGGGTCATGCCTATGAGAATAGATCTGATTTATTTTAGCTAAAATTCTGTACAATTATATTTGCATATATCTTACAGATAAAACATTTTTAAGTATTTTGAGTAGAAAAATTTTATATTTTACATACAAATTATTTTTAGCAGCTTTAAATGGCTCATTCTGTGGGTGACAGAGCTTTACTCACTTTTAGATAAGGATGTCCCAGTGTAAGAGCATGCTTGGGTGGTGAAGAACGTGTGGCTACCACAAGACCATCTAGAATTGTGATGGAGATGATGCAGAGGTGGTAGCGGTGATCAGTGATGTAGCCACTGCTCCCATGGTATGAATTAGCAACTGCCCACACTGGCTAGCTGTATGGGAGGGTCAACATCCTCTTGGTCCTGCCCAATTAATCATCCTCTCGTTTTCTTAGTCTCTGGTGCAGAAGGCAGACCAGGTGACTAATTCTGGCAGCAGAGGCCCTGCTTCTTAAGAAGACCTTCCCTTGATAGAAGCATTATTTAGTTTTAATTTCCTTGTGGCCTATTCATTTAATTGAAGCTAATGGCTAGCATGAATCATAGCATTAGGAGGTGAAAGCATGATTTGTACCAGTGATCTAAAGTAGATGGCGTGTCTGCCAGGGGTAAGAACAGAGGGTGCAGGTTCCTGATGCTATGAGTCCAGGGAAAGAGCAGGAGAGGTACAGCCTCTCCTCTAAATCCAGTGCCTCCCAGCTGATCTGGACAGCAGGATCAGCTAGGGCGAGACCAAGGTGCAAGCGGAAGTACATACCCTATTTTGCAACAGGCTCTCATAAGTCTCTAACAGACAAGGTGACAAACAAAACACAGCCTTTATTTAACTTTACTAGTATGAGTAAGCTAATTGGCGTCACTGCGTCTGTGTGTGTGCTTAAAAATTATGTTCATGTTAAAGTGCATTGGTGGCTTAGGGAATAATGGGGGTTATCACCTTGCAGCTGCAGCCCCAGATGTAGGCCTTGCCCAGAACTTCTGCAAAGCTGGGGGGTGCTCTCAGGCCTGACTCTGCTCAGTTTGTGGCTGAACTGTCCTACACATGCTGCTGCCACCGCTTAATGCTAGGAATTGTTTAAGTCGTGAAGCAACACGTTTTACCAGGACAGCCAAAAACAACAACAGAATTAGCAGGAGCCAGTCCAGCTGACTCCAGGAGAAGCTACGGAGTTTCAAAATTAATCTTAAATTTACCTCTAATCCTGAAAGCAAAACTAATTGCAGAATGTAAGGCTCTCTGAACATGTTTGGGAGCTGGATTGGGTATACCTTGGAAAAAAACACAGACACTTTAGATAAAGCCTCCATTTTAATTGTATCAATTCTGCCAATTAATGATAATGGAAGAGCAGGCCAATTAGCTAAATAGCTAATAGTTTTATCAAGCAGAGGCTGGCAATTTAAAGCAAACAAATTCTTTCTAATTTTATCCCCTTGCACACCAAGATGTTTAAAGGATAATGGGGGAACCAATAAAGGATATTGTTCAAATAGAGCTACATTTAAATCGCCTAATGGCTTTAAGAGTTTTACCCCAATTAACAAAGAAGAAACATGAACATCCAGCGACTTATAGCATAATATCTATAATCTTCATTAAAAATATATAAATATATATACACATATATTCTCCAACTAATGGCAGAATGGAAAATATCACTGACTTTACCCTTAAAAATACTGATTTCTCCCAAAACAAAGGCTTCTCTGTAACAGCAGAAGTATCAGAGAAAAAGGATCCTCCTGCCAAAGCCCCAGTATATAAATCATCTTCAAACTATGGTCATTAGTTTAACATAACTGTGGATTTGAATAAAGGAGATTGACCTATCTAACATATTTAAGACTAAATCCTACTGCTACCTAAATCTGAACTAAGTTAAGGCTATTGAAGAGAATCAAAAGCCTTTTCAAAATCAATAGCCAGAACAAATTCCTCATGATCATAATTTTGAGGATAAAAAATCCATTAAAGTGATGTCTTTGATTGCTATTAATGAAGCAATCTGGAATAAATCCAGATTGATCCATATGGATAATCGAATCTCTCATTTTCTCACATTTCAAAGGACTCAGATTTAGGCTTGATTTACATGACAGTGATAAGCAAAAGCATCCCTTGGACATCTCCTTTCCCTTGGATACTGGGCTGCTCAACCTGGGCAATGGATGTCATGGTCTCTAAAGGGAGCTACAGGAGCAATGCTCTCAATGCACAGAGAATGCAGAGCTCAAATAAAATAGCTACCAGCCTCCCCCACAAATCCCAAATACCTCTCCTTTGCTGCAGGTCTCTTGGAGGCTACTGAAGGCTGTTGACACCACTGAAGTGCTGTTGTAGGCTGGAGGAGAGTGCTAGGGAAGGGAGATCAGCAGAGTTAAGCCAACAGTCTGGCCTGTGCTGAGGAAACTGGGGTCTATGGGAGCTTCTGCTGCATGGTACATGCAGGTCCCTCTCCTGCAGTTTCCTTTGCTCCAGTAACTCATGCTGAGCTGCTCCAGAGCCTGCAAGGTAGAAGAGGCATTTACCTTGGAGGCTCACAGTGGCTTTTTTTTTTCTGCAACAGTCTGTTAATTATCTGGCACAAATATGCATCCTCCATCCCTCCCTCTGAAATGCTTGGCACCCTTACTGCCCTGCCAGGCTCGAGCAGAGCTTGGGATGTCACCCATGGGGCAGATGTAGTCTCCAGGAAAACTCCTGCTAAAAAAAACTTTGGCCAGAACAGAGCCAACTCTTTCTGGGGAGGTGGAAGGACTTTTTCCTTATTGTTATGTCACCGATTCCACAGTTAAACAGTAAGAGAGTTAGGCTTCTCTCCTGCTTTTTGGACGTAATGCCAGTGTCCCAGAGGGAATAGTCCTGCTCAGCCCTTGAGCAGTAGCCAGGTGACCCTGGGCTGGAGTGGCTGCAGAAACAGCTCCACTCCTCCCTGTGTCCTCCACCAATACCACTGCTCTTCTCTTCTGCTGCAGTCTTCCCTGCCGAGCATCTCTAGCACCTCCTTCATCAATACCAGTTTTATGGCCTCTGGCAGGTATGTCCTAACCACTCTTTCCACCTGCTAGCAGTGCCCCTCAGCTCCATACCCTGCTGCCTGCCAGGCCACCAAGATGAGCCTGCCTGTCTTCTTCCTGCATCTCGACTTCTCCCACCCGGCTTCTCTTTGCCTTGGTGCATCAATTTCTCCTTGCAAGAACTTGAAGAGTTGTGGAGTGGCTGAAAAATTTGCTGATCATTCCAGCAACAGATTTCAAAAATTTTCAGCAAAAAAAAACACTTATGCTAGAACAGAAGACAGTTTCCATTCATGACTTTGCTTTTTTGCTGCCCCTTTAGGGCAGATGCCCACTTCCCTCACCTCATCTTTCCCTAATGCCAGAGATGCGTGAGTACTGCAAACTGTCACATCCAACAAAATGCTCCTGACCACTAGTTCCCAAGCAACAATCAATCTGCTTTGGTTGGAGTTCAATAAAGGACAATGGTTGCTCCAAAAGTAATGCCTCTTGTTTTATTATGTTGGCCAGATATAAACAAATATTTAGAAGGCTCACCTGTCTGTAAGGAATAGTTACAAACAGAAACATCTGCACCTCCAACAGCTGAAATTATATATAGCATCTTTCATTCCAACTTCACAACCATCTGATACTCTCATTTCTCTGATCCCTTTTCTGCATTTAGACACCACTAAAGCCTATGCAACTCTGAGCTGGCATCTGCTATAGTGCTTCTTCTACTGTGTTGGCAAATTAAGTGAATCCATGTCTCAGAAGTGACTCTTTGTAAAAGTGTTCCCTTAGATTACCAGAGTCAATGTAAACTGCTGCTTTTCCATACGAATATCCATGAGCAGGTATGATGGAAGCTGTCTCCTTTCTATCTTAACTAGAAATTATGTAAACATAATAACAAGACCAAGCATACTAGGTTGAACAGAGATCCAACTATTACAATATTTTATATTTGGCACTTACCAGTAGTGGATGCTCGGAAGTGGAAATACAAGAACAGGTCAAAGGCTGCTGATTCACAGCTGGTGTGTAAGCTCCCAGCAATTTAAGGCTTAGGCAATCTCTAGTGTGAGTTTGTCTGGACCTTCCGGTAGCTGCTGGCATTACCAAAATCTTCAAGCTAGTCTGAAGGCCAACTGCTGACAAATCTTTAGAACATATGCAAAGATTTCCTCCTCCCCTTCTCCCAACACTTTGTAGTGGCTTGAAATGATACCTGAAAATCATCGGAATGGTTCACATTTGTTCTTTGTGCAAAGCACTGAATGGATTTTCTCAAATCCTTTAATGGGCTTGAACCTGAGCAGTGAAAGCAGACACTTTACTGAAAACTTTCTGGAACTTGTGCCACCCCAGTATCCCTGGAAATATCTGTGAAACATTTAGAGGATTGTTAGGCAAAGCATTCAAGGAACCTGAACCAGCGCTGGCAACATTTACTGGTGATGAGAGAAATTAAGTATTTACTACCAACACTTGGCCTTGTGGACAGGTGTTTATAGGAGTAGATATGCTAAAATCTGGCATTCATAGGCTGGCTAAGAAATTGTGAAGCAGGCTCCAGGATCTGGGGCCTAAAGCTTGCCAGTCCAAACCCAGCCCTGCCAGGTGACAGTCTACAATGACCACTGAGCAGCTCCTGTGCAAGCTCTCTCACCAAACTTAAGAGATATCCTTAAGATAAATACTTGTCAGATTCTATAAGAGAATTTGACTTAGAAATTGAAGTGTCTAGTACCTGTATAAAAGCAGTACATGAGATGGAAGGAGCAAAAGAGAAGGGAATGGGGCAGGGAATGGGAGCAATTGGGATGGAGCAATTCAGCTAGCTGAGCCTGCCTGTCACGGCCCTTACACAAGAAGAACTCTTATCATGTACTAATGCTATCAAAAGTAAGTTTTCTTTGCAGCCAGTTGGACTAAAAGAAATGATAAGCAAAGTTTTCTGGCCAATGTTATTAGAAGTCACTACTAGCACTAGAGGACAACATAACAAATCTCATTCACAGCATTTTATTTAAATACTTCTGTCACTAGTAAGCTCAGGGACACAAACTGAAAATTATAAATGCAATTATGAATTCCATTAGCTTTTTTTGAAACCAAAGGAAATTTACTACCAAAGGAGAACAAATTCTGCTCCTAGTTACAGTGATGTAATGCCAGGAAAGCTGACAAAATAGTACTAACTCATGTAAGGAAAGAATATGCTCCCAGCTCCTGGAACGCATGCAAGGCTGTGCTGAACAGATACAGCTATCTCACTATATTGAGGAAGAGCAAGAGAAAGACTTTTAATGATTAAAAAGAAACCCAAACACATACCTTATTTTTATAAGTAAATGTGTTACCTGAAGAATAGTTGCAAACACTCTCATTTGCATAGGATTTGGTATACATCTGTGCTCTTCAACAGATTATTCCAAACCCTGAGTATTTTTTATAATTAATGTCAATATGCTTGGCTTATTTGTTACAAAAGAAAAGTGTTTCTAATTAGCTTTTTCTGATGTGCAAAACGTCAGTATTTTTTTCCTAGGGTTTTCCAAATCAGGTTCTTTTTAAATTCCTGCACAGAAAGACAGTGTGAGGCTTGTGTACCACTTCAGTCTTATTCTGAAGACAGTTTGAATTGCATGTGATAACTAGGCCTTAGGCTGGCCCTCAACTGGGGTGAGGTTCACCTAGGAATGCTAGGAGTTCAAATAACGTAAACTGGACTTGTGGAAAGTCAAGCATTTCAATTTCCTGTTAAATTCAATCATTAGTCTGCATATTTCCATTCATTATAGTGACACATACAATTTCCTTTTGATCTGAAGCAACCCTACTTGCCTTCACAGAACTTTTGAAGAGCTTTTGGAAAGAACAAAACCTTCACAACAATGACATTCAGAGGATTATCACAACAGGGCAGGGACACAAGTTAAATCTCAGGCAGTAAGCGAGAGTGCAACTGTGGTGAGCTGCCCAGATGCAGCAATAAAGAGGGTCAAAGTGAGCCCTTTTTTTTTCTTTTTTTTTTCTTTCCAATCAGTTAATCCTACAGAAAGGGCAGATAAATTAAGAAGTCTTTGCCAAGCCAAAGTACTGGTCCTATCAGCTGCAAGTAGCAGGAGGTTGGAAAGTTGAACGTACACACTCCTATGTCTTATCATTTACATCTCTTACTTTTCCTGGGAGAAGCTCAGAACTATTTATACATTTAAGTAAAACCACCATGCAAGAATGACCAGATGCCAACTGGAAGCAATGAGAATATTTTCCCTTTACTTTGGGTCTTGGACTAAGCTCTAAATGAGATCAGTGCTAGACCTGATTATTGGAGGCATACAGGCAGGGAAATTTTGCTTCTCTATTAAATTGGACAAGCAAAGTGCTTTACTGAGTGAAATAAGATGTGAGAGTCCATGACATGTTCAGGTCGTTTTTCTTTTCCATACTCGTCTCATTTAACAGAAAGAAGTTAATTTCCCATATCATATGGCCTTTCATTCTGAGCAATAAACATAGTATCTTCTTTAGAAACATGAAGCCCCCCGCTTTATAGCCTTGGTGTTGTTGGTTTATCAGTGAATTCAAACAAGAACAGCAGATTCCTAAAACTTTGGCCAAAATTACATCTTAAGCAATTTTTGGCTTCTTCAATGAGCCAATACTATTGTGGAAACCTGGAAGCAGCAGTCAGGTCTTTGATAATTTATTTAGTAGGAGTCATCTAGTAGCTAATTGTCTGCAATTTTTTACCTCGTTCATGTGTAGTGCTGACTCTTCTGGGTTTTCTTCTCAAGCTTCTTTGAGATGTATGTTACATTTCCAGACAGCAGTTCAACTTTATCACAAATATTTTTATGAACTTGCCAAACCACATCGAAGATCTTCAGACTAAAAAGTAAAAGATAAAATCATCCTCACAGGGCACCTCACCTTTTTCCACCCAGGCACATGGAAAAAACCCGGCTTTAGGCTCCAGTATTTTACATTTCTATTGAGTAAGAGCCCAGTCATTTTAATTTGCTGTTAGAATTTTCACCTTTCCGTTCTCCTCTTGAATTTTTCACTGTGAATCTACACAAAAAGAGAGAAGTGCTGACCCATGTAAAAGAACAATCCTCCTTATCTGTCCATACTGTAGAACACCACCACTTAGCCACTTAGTGCTGGCCCCAGTGAAGTGCGTGCCCGTCAATGACCACAGATGCACCATAGGAAGGATGAGTGACAACTAGGTGGGTGCTGGGGAGTGTTGGCCATGAGTACAGAAGATTTTTGCACTACATTGGCAAAAAATCTTAGCACGGGTCATAGGCAACTAAAACGCTCAGTACATCTTATGACTGTAACCTAGATCTTCATGGGTAAGTCCAAAGATGAATCTGATTCATTATATATTATGTTTCCACCATGGTTTAAGGACGGTATTGATGTCTATTAAATCATAGAAATAATATAATTTCCGCTCAGATTTCTGCTTAATCTCACATGATTTTTCATGAGATAGAAAGTTCTTCCAGTACATTCTCCGCAATTGCTTACTCCTGTGCAGGATGCAGCAACTGTCACACGTCCATTTTGGGGTGGCTTCCTGCCACAACTGGTTCCAATCTCCTATTTATATATTTATGAAGAAGTCCCCTGGGAGATGGAATGCACCCTATTTGGATATAATTATCATCACAATTTACTAAGACTAATGCCAGCGGGAAGATATTCTTTTTAAAAAAGATAAGTCCTATTTTCTTAATATAGCCATTGCTTAAATGTAAATTACAGTACCCAGCCAGGGGATATGCTGTGTAATTTTATAACACTGTGTCTAGATGAGTGTTGGCATTCTACCTACATTCTTACCACACCCAGGAATTCTGGTATTACACAATTACACACATCCTGTTGACTAATTACATAATAATTAGTATTTTTAATATTCAAATATGCACTCAACTTGGTTATGCAAGACTTTGTGTCACTGCAAATGAAAACCAAAACATAACAAACATGTAGTAAAAAGCACTGTTTAGATAGCTTACTGCGAATGGACTTATCTTTCAGCAGACAACACAAAATAATTACTACCTCATACATTCTAAACACTTTCAGCAGGCCCTCCCTTCTGCACTCTTACTTTGGGTAATACACCTGCTTTATAAATCTGTTAAAGTAATTTTGCATTCAAAACAGAATTTCCGTTGTCTGCCTACTTCTGAGTTATGATCACCTATAGAACCAGAGATAATTTTCTAGCTGAAAAAGTACTACGAGGTGCCTGGCAAAAGCAGACTGTTTTTTACAATGGCAATTCTGGAAGGAATCTGGAAAACTCAATTTAGGCCAGCAGCTACCTGAAAATTATCAGAAATACTATTGTTTCAAAAAAGTGCTACTGACTGATGAGCCTGAGCCATTAGGCTGTGGAACTGAATGTCTTGATCTGGGCTCATGGTCGCAAAGTCTGGATCACTATTTGGAGTTTGAGACTTTAGATCACAGACGTATTTTTGCAATAATTTCTTAAAAGATGTACCCAAAACATTGTGCAATGCAAATTCTAAACTTGCTATATCAAAATTCATAGAACAGAGCACAGAGCAGAGGCCCAGCCCTAGGTCTCACCCAGGTTTGTACATGGACTGTACATGATGCTTCCATAGCCTCTGGTCTGCCCTTGTTAGCTTCTGCAGAGTCCCCAGTTTGCACACAGACCGTTATGGCAGAAAGAGTAGGTAACATGGACTGTTTCCCTCTTCAACTATACATAGGCAAAATAGTAAAAAGCAACAAACACTTTGTGAACAACTTTTTTTCCTCTCTTAGTGAATTTGAATTTTAGCTTTCCAGTTACTGTGCCTGCAAGTGATATTTCAAGGCACTGAGGATAAATCAATACCCGGGGGCTCCTTTTTAGACTGTTTATCTTTTCATGGGGCAAGAGGTTATAGAGTAAGACCAACTTCTTTACTGAAGAACAATTTCTTGCTGCCCTTACAGGTTAAAAATTGGCATTTCAGTCTAAACTCTTGCCCTTGACAGGTAGTTACTTTTTATCCAACCAGCAACTGTCAGAAAACAAAGAGGATCTGTTTGGAAGGAGTAGGATGTGGGACTGCTGTGAGGAGCGATACTGCTCAGCTCAGAGATGCATGTACAGTATCTTCACAACTGTCTTTTCCTGAGAGCTTCAGAAGCCCCACTTCTCCACCCCATAGAACAGGAATAAGGCCACTGCACTTCCCTACATCTGGAGAACATTTAAAAAGAGGTCAGTTTTTGAAGTTACAACTGGGGTTATTGTTACTTCTAGAGGCTCATGTTGCTTTCTTACCTGGTGTTCTTCGTCTAGGACTCTGGCAGACAAGAAGCTTTTGAGGGGCAAGGCGTCTGTAGCCATATACCTCTATTACCACTGATAAGCATGTGGCAACCTCATTTCACACTGAGAACCACTTCAGAACAACTGCTTGAGATGCTGTTATTAAATCATGAAGTCTCAATTGCCATCATTTGTCAAATTCCTCTTTTCTCTTCTTTTCTAAAAAAAAAAAAACAAAAACAAAACACAAAGCCACAATAAACTTCCACGCTTCGCTTTTTTCCCCCACCAGAAATGTCGTGACTCATTTGCATATATAATGAACAGTATTTGATTACTGATAATAATCCAGAACAAAAAATTGCACCTGGCCTGAAACACAAGGCCAACTTGCTTCCTGATGTGATTTTAAATGGCTGAGATATTAAAACACTGAAAAACGGGGTTTATAATGGAAATACTGACAGACAATTAACTATAGAGATGCTGCTCTAATAAATGGAATAGCCCGTCGTAATCTCTAGTTCATAAATATGCAAATACAAGGCAGAGGATTTGCTCCAAAGGATGTCTCTATAATTTTAACTGACCTTTACTGATACTAAATGAGCCTGTTGCTTCTGTTTTTAAGCACTAAATAGAAAGTACAGGGAATCCAGTCTCTTACATCCAGCACCATTCATCTCCCATCAGCACCAATAGCAAAATCCTCAGTGCCTTCAACAGTAAAAAAATCTGGTCCCAGAACACACAGAAAGCAGGATATCTGGCATTTAACTGAACTCTTGACTGTACTTGATTTTAATTCTGTTCTCATCTGTGTTAATTATTATTATATTAATTCTTCTGTTTGGGAAATTAAGCACACGTTCGCCCCATGTGTCAAAGAGCTTGACCTGCCAAAATGCACTCACCCGCTCAGTGATAAACAGGCCATCAACACAATGAAATAAATGTTGAATTTTATCCAGTTTCCTGTTCTGGACCAAATGGAGGCAAATCCACTGACTTAATATTTAATAACCTAAATGTAATTTCTTTTTTGTGCCTCACATTGCAGAGTAAAGAATTGGATGGCTAGCAGTTTTGCAGATTCCCAACCCCTAATTATTTTAAGCTATTCATCCTGGTATCTGTCCATTGATACTCAGCCAAATTGCCAGCAGGGGAGAGATCTGTCCAATCCAGGAGCTAAATGAGTCACTGAGAGTCAATCTGTTTTTTTCCCTCGCTGCTGGGATTTCCTTGGGTCCTGGCCTCTCTCTGCTCCAATCACACACACAGCTCCAGGCGTGGGTCCTCTTTGGCTTCAGCTGCCTCCTGTCTCTCTGTCTGCTCTGCTCATCACAGCTGTTGATGGGTTCTCGCTGGCTGGCCACAGAAGACCAATACTTCCATCACAATGCTTGTACAGCTCTTGCTCTGGAGGAAAATGAAGACATCTTGGCCTTGTTGAATTTGCGGCTGAAGTAATACATCAGGTATCTAGATGGAAAGCAAACCACATGAATAAATTGTGTCATCTGGGCTAGATACTAATTTATTTGCCTTAAGTTCTGGGAACAATATTTGCACTTTTCCAGAGAACTCAGTCAAGTTTCATAGAAACTGAATACTAATATGATTTTTGCAGCATGGAAAACAAATATGAAGCAAAAAAAAAAAAAAAAAAAAAAAAATTGACTCATCAGAAATATTAGCTACTCAGTATTAAAATATCCGACAATGCTGCAAATACAATTTATAAACAGAAACATTTAGAGTTGAACTATTCATTGAATAGCAAATTCCTTGCTTGCTCCCTTTTAGGGTCAGGATTCAATTACAAAAAATATGCAGCAGACTGAAGGACTGCATGTAAGATTAAGATAACTGGTATTTCATGGTAAATGATTAAATTAGCTGACACAGTTTTATCCTGAACTTTGCCATTAAAACTGACATTTTTGTGCCAAGCAGACTGTAGGCTGCTGGTAATCTAAACTGCCTTTCTTCTTCTAAAGACTCTAAATAGCTAAAGTGCTCTTGTTCTTTACCCTATTTGCAAATGTGTGGAAAATATATCTACATCATAACAAGATGAACTAAGCACGGGAGCAGAGGACTTAATTTTTCCTCATCTATCATACAAATACCTTAAGAAAACAGCAAGGAAGCTTCAAATGCCCAGATTCAGCTCTGCATCACGCACTTTAATCAAGTCGTTTATGTGACTCTATAGAGATGAGAACATGCTGTCCTCCTCACGGTGAGTAAAAATAGAGAAATGACAGAAGCATTTTAGTAAAAGTTTAATTATTCCTAGTATACAATTCTAAACCACTCTATGTTTTATTCCTCTTCTTTTCAGGCTTGCTTGTTTACGCAAAGAGAGTTATGAGAATAATTTTGGTAGAAAACAGTTTATGACTGGTTGGATGAAGCACTGCCAGAGCTGGTGTTTGCAGTCACTTTCCCTCAGCTGAGCTAGCTGGGAAGGAGCAACTCATTCCACTGTGAAGATATGCAGCCTCCAAAGCAAAGCACAGGCAAGGCCTGACTGCTCAGAGATGGACTGTGAAGAAATTGAATCTTCTGAGCATTGCACTGAGTGTCTTCCAGAGGTGGGTGGGAAGCAAAGCCACCAAAGAGGCACTACAGGAAAGAGGAGAGGAGGCAGGATAAGCAGACAGCACATCCCCACAAGAAGCTAAGGGTGAGCATAAGGAATGAGCTGTGGCTGAAGAAAATTTCACAGGCAACAGGGTAAAATTATTCTGGTTGTTTGACTTGATCAGGGGTCAGAAAAGTTGAACTTTGCCCCTTTTATTTATTTATTTGCTGCAAAAAAGTAGTATGTCTCTCTGTATGTATCTCACTGCATTTTCTCCTCATAAATAGAATAACCTGGAATATCTTGATTTTTTAGCTAACCAGAAATTTCAAAAGAAATAGCTAAAAATGCAAAACCACAGATATTGGTCCAGAACAGTGGAGCAGCACATCTAGCCTTCCACACAGAAGAGGCTTATATGTTTTTGGAAATCATGCAATAGCAAAGGCTATCATTATTGTAAAATAATCTATCTGAACAGGGCACTTAATTTACCACTCATAGGCTTAAACAGTGGAAGTTCCATGAAGAAGTCATGTATGCATCACATTTACCTCTTTATGTGCATTGGCACAAAGATAAAAACACTGATTATACAAGTTGGATTATACAATTTGTATTTTAGCATTTAGTAACCAAGGTCTTTGCTGAAACAGGTACTAAAAGTGTGGCAGACACCAAAGAAATGTTTTTCATTCCAGCAGAGAATTTGATCCTACAGTCCTCACACAGACTTATCAGAAGCGTGTGCATAACAGGAACGTTATGGCAATGTTTCTAGATTCCTTGCTAGCCACAGCTGGGCAAGACTTTGGACTCCTTTTCACATCTTGGATCTTCTGGCAGTTTTAATAAAGAAGATGAAACACAGCTTTTTGCACAGCACCTTCCTCAGGAGATAGAAATTGCAGTTATATAACACTCACACAGTCACACCACTATCATCAAAAGGTGACTTTCAGTGAAAAGAGATGGCTGTGAAGACAGCTTCTTTGTTTGAGAACTTGTGGAAATGCTGAACAATGAAACACAATTTGATTATCAAAAAATCAAATCAGTATGAACATTTCGCCAACTGTGTTATTCAGTTCAAACTTCTTAGCTCTCCTATATAATTTCTTGGTTCTTACATGTTGTGAAAGAGACATAACTACTTTTACTTTAAAATTTGAAAACCCTTCACATCAGAGGTTATATGAATCATCTAGTCTTTTCTATTCCAAAATGTTTCACTGATCATTCATTGTTAACTGAGTAAAACGAAGATAGCTATGATAGATGAAAATTTATCTCAAAGTATTAGAAAGGATATGAAAATATCTTGTTCATAAGTACTAACATTTAGATAACATAAGAGAGTTCAACCCCAGTTTTTTCACTGTCACATTCCATATGGCTCTTAATAACTCATTATTACCTTTTTTGCTGCTCCTAGGCACTGGTGGTTTCAACCTGGTCTGCCACTGAGCAGAAATGCATTCCAACAGGAGAACAGTGAAAGGACAGGATGTTGACAGACAGGAAGCCTGCTGATATTAGAGATTAGGACCCAACTCATGTCCAGATTTTTTTAGCAATATATGTGCTCTAAAAGTTCTACTAAAATTTATTTTCTCCTCTTGACGAGAACACTCAGATTAGAGAAGAAGAAACCTGTAGCCCTTTCTAGATCTGAGAGTAAGGTCTCCTGAGTAACAGAGTAACTTGTGCTTTGTGCACAAGGATTTGTGTACAGAACTTGGAGGTACCATAACAAAATAGTCATTTTCAAGCAGCTTGCCACAGAAATGAGACAGAGCCTGGAGAGGAACCTTGCTGACACAGAAAAGGTAAGAATCTAGGCTACCTTATTTCATGAGTGAAAATCCTGGATACATCTTACTCCTTGTTATGTGTCCTTTCATACAGAAAGAACAGAAGGACTGGATTGAAGTTAGTAGGGCTGCTTGATATGTACTGCGCAACTGAATATATTTCAAGTTTTCATGATATTTTACTCGTTTGCCTCTTAAAATGTTTCTCTTTTTTTGGTTGTTTCATTACTGCCCTCTTCACCTCAGGTTCTCCAGGGTGGCAGGTCAGCCTGTGGATGAGGGAAGTAGACAGAGACAGAAGTTGTGTAAAGCTGGTCGTGGACTTAATAAGGGCTTGATTCCGTACCAACGAAATCAACAGGAGTTTGGCTCATGTTTGCAATGGGAGGTGGATCAACGCTTTATGCCAGCTGTTCCCTGTTGGGTAGGGATAATCCCTTTGAAACAAAATATTTAACTTGTTCTCTCTCTGTTGATGTAAGAAGGCTTCTCGTGATAATGCTTTCATGAGAATTAAAAGGTGTGTCCCATTTTTAATGTCAAATACCTCATTCCTCTAGTATACATTTGCCAATTCACCAAAAACAAACAAACAAACAAAAAAAAACCAAAAACCCACCAACCCAAGAAATGAGAAGTCTGCTATTAGCCACATGGGTTTATAAAAAGTGCTACAGCAATCTGAGGTGCAGGGTGTACCCTCTATTTGTTCTGCTTGCCATGATAATACTTGCAATTTCCTCAGCTGGAAGATGCAGCAAGGAGCCAGGTTAGTTCAAACATCTGCAACTGAGGTGGGACCCACGGGCAGATATAAAGCAGCCAAGGCCACTGTAGACAAATAAGATGACAGAAAAATAAACTACTAACTGTCATGAAGGGAGTCATGAAGAACAAAATGTGGGAACACTATCAGACAGACAGAGAAACAGGAGCTGAGGGAGGATAGTAACTATGATAAAGTCAGATGTGTGTCCCACAGTCTGGATCCAAGTACAGCATTTAGTCTCATTTACAACTGTATTTTCTTTCTGTTTTACTGAGGAAACGAGGCTCTGATGCTGCCCAGGTTGTGCTATAGATCAGCAGCACACTGTGGCTATTTCTAGCTTCTGCATATATCGGCGAAGTTCACAGGCAGTGTGGAAGTGGAGCATATTTATCCCAGCCTTGGTTTGGTTCACTCCTCACCCCTCTGGCTGAGATCCATTTGGCTGGCAGACTTGGAACATAATGTTTGCTAAGTTTTATAAAGCAATTATTTAATTTGAAAAGTCTCTTTCATTGCATTCTAATAAGATTTCCACAAAATACGGAGTTCTCCACCTACTCTGGGGAACTTTTGTTTGCTCCAGAAACTATGACACTTTTCAACAAGCTCTTTTTGAAAGACTTCGGGAGAAGAAGCTTCCAGAGACAGAGTTGTTTGGTCTGTCATCTGGGAACTGAGATTTCCACAGACTTACATCCTCCAGAAGCAGAAAATGTATGGAATTGTTTGAACTTTAGAAATTATGACACCTGTACAGAATGAAAGGAGGAACTGAGAGAGACAACAGCAAAGCCAGGAGCTGCATCTTGCACTCTGTTCCAAAGAACATTCTACTTCAGATTCCTATGGCTCTCCCAGCCCTAATGTTAAACATTTGACCTTTTTGTCAAACACTATTTTAAATTATTAGGTTGGCTGATTAGTTACTAAATATACCATATGTAGTAAATAGGGAATTGTGTAGTCCAGTGCTACAGTCTCAGACCTTTCAGGTATTGCTCCCTTGGCATTTAGAGTCAAAACACTGAGTCCTTTTATATTATCTTAAGCCACTTGGTAAGCAAGGAGTTCATGGCATTTTCACACAGGGATGTTCTCCTTCCCTTACAGCAACCCCCCATCCCTAACTGATAGCTCTAGTGAAAGTGCTGTAAACACTGAGAAACCAGCTCATGCCAAACAACACAACTTAGACTACTGACTATAAATAAGTGCATTTATCTTTAAACTTCTGTAAACTGGTCCTTTTCAATTGTCTCTGCCATGTTCCTCTCTCCCACATGAGCTCTTCCACTCATCTCCCTTCCTCCCCAGCACAAATCAGCACGCCCTGCACTGGAAGCAGATTGATGTATTTGCTTTTTCACCTCTACTTCCATACCTCAGTTTGGGAAATCCTGCTGTAAAACTAACCTCCCTCATACATCCCACTTAAAATATCTAAAAACACATGGCTACAAACAGTATGACAGACACCATGAACTACCAGGAAATATTTATAGTAATTTCAGAAAGTAAAAAAAAAAATAAAAATTAAAAAAAAAAAAAAATCAACCTTTTTCCTGGATCTTAGAATGGTTTTAATAAAAATATAAAAAAAAAAAAAAAAAAAATAGTGCATAAATAGTCCTGTTTAGAGGAAAAGCTGCCTGAAGAAGGAAAAAAAAAGACCTTATTAATAAACACAGTGGAACATACTTAGAAGAGCACCCCATGTAACCCATGTAACTTATTTTATAGTATAAAACTGAGGTGGGACATAGCAGAGAAACTGTTGATTTGGATAACTGATTTTTTGCTTCCAACAAATAACAGAACTGCTTCATTCTTCAGCAGATTGGAACTGCTTCTGATCTCTGAAATATGAGACTGGTACAGCTCCAGACATTTCAGGAGGATCACCTGCTTTCCAACACAGTGACAGTTGAAGCTGGCCTATTAGAGTACCTGATTTTATTAAATCTAAGTCCTTGCATAGAATTACTCTTTTTTTTTTTTTTAATTATTTTTATTATGAGATGATACTTTTTGCCCCAAGCAAAGCCTGAGGACTCACCCATTTATACGAGCAGAGGATGGGCAGACTGGAGCACAGGACTGGGCCTCAGATATGCAGAGCTGGAATTGTATTTTCTTTGATTATGCATTAGCGTGATGGAGGCAGCCTATGCACAAACCAGATAACACTACTCTTTCTTCCTGCAGGAAGTTTAATTTCTTGCTAATTAAAATGGGTGTGTTTGAGTACGACAAGAATTAGGAAAAAAAAAAAACCACTTAGAAGTCCAGCACATCTAAAATCACACAACTAAATTGTTAATGAGCGATGAATCTTAGCTAGGAGAACCACCATTCTCCTATAGCTACTGTATGCTTTTGTTCTTAACAATAATAATAAAATATTACTGAGGCTGGAAATAATCCACTGCAGCTAAAGAATGGCTGTTTAGCAAACCACTATTTACTAAATAAACTACTGACACCCTGCTGTGATCCACTATCTGCCAAGCTGAGTTCCTCCTGTCTCCCTTTCTTCCAGATGCCATCCGTGTTGCTTACTTTACCTCTTGGCACGCATCAGGGCAGTGACAAGTGACAAGGCAAAGCTTAGGGCAGTTCATAATCAGGGCTTACAACAACAACAACCTGCAATAGTAGAAACGCAGCAGCTCAAAGTTTGCTCCCTAGGCATCATACATGAATTGCCAATCCCTGACAGTCACAGAGCAAGAAGGTTTGGTGCAGGATCTGCAATCCTATCTGCTAAGTGTTTCAGTACAGAAGTGCTGAAAGACCTGGACATTCATTCCTTCATTACAGGACATCTTAATGTTGGTACAATCAGTTTCTGGCCTTGTTCATCTCCTGTATAAATAGGTGCAGAAACAGACATGAAGAAGGAAAAGCAATTAACAAGAAAAGACAAAATAAAACAGTTATGCCATGCCTTAGATCTATTACAATTCTTTTTACTGCTGTCACTCCAATCCTTTTGTCTTAGTTTAGCCTTTAAGCTACTGACACAAAGAAGATCCAAAAAAAGGTGAGATTTTTTGGACCACAGTAGGTTCACTTACACCATTTAAGAGCTGGGCTCAAGAAGTCCAGTCACTGTTTATGCCTCTACTGGCCTTGGTCCATTGGTTTTACCGATTACTAAATCTTTGTTGTTACAATCTTTGTTGTTGAAGACAAAGAACTCTATGTGACTGCAGTGCTACCTTGACCCTTGGAAGCTCTTCCAGGACTACACGAGTACAGAGCAAAACAAGAAAGTAAAAGCTACCTTGATGTTAGTGCTAAATACAGAGAGCTATCTTTGTTGAAGGCCACTGTAATGCTTTGGACTGCACATACAAAAAAGCCATAGATACACAAAACAGTTTCAAACACATGATGAAATTTGCCATCTTACCCACTCTGGTTCTGAATCAGTAACTTTGTTAAACTGTGCGGTTTACCAGAAGATTTCCAGAGAATCATCTGAACCTGCATAACTGCCACTAGCTGTACCCATAAAGAGCCATTTCTAAAACTGTATTAAATTGATGAGCTTTTCCCAGATAGGTGGAAGTTGGATAATGGAGCTTAGTCACAAAGTTCCTAGCAGGAAGTCTGCAGCACAGCTGCAAAGAGTATGCCAAGGGTCCTGGCACCTAACTGCAGCAGGCCAGATCACCAAAACTCCCCCAGCTGAAAGCCATCTAATTAGTGAGATGTCAATCACAAAGTAGGACGTAAAGTTAATTTCAAGACTTAGTGGACACCAGCCAATTATCTGTAGAAAATCATGTGATTCATTCTCAGAATTGGAATTAAAAAAATACTGGATTTCACTAAATCAGTCATCTTATCTGAAGGACTGTTTTTCTCAGTGTACCCAAAGGCATCTGCTGACTCCCACAGGTAGCCTCAGTGCAAGATCTCTTTCTCTTGAGAGTGAGGGAACCATTCCACATTTATAATTGTCTTTTAGCAGAAATCAAAATTTAGATTATTTCTCTAGAAGACTGTTTCTCAGTTACATCATTTTCAACTTTTGTTCTCATGTTGCTTGTTTTTCAAGCTGAATTTATCATTTGTGATCTATCTTATAGCCTTCCATAGTCAATCAAATTTGTGAATGTGTTTGTATTCTTCAATATTTCCCACGGAGTTTAAATGGTTTTAGTTGGTATGGAACAAACACACAACGCTAACTGATATAAACCCTCATGGCCTTTTGCCAAAACATATGTTGTTGCTGTCATCCTGTTTTGGTTAACTATTTCTTCCATTACATCTAGCAGAAAGAATAAGACAGGCTACATTTGCTGAGAAGCAATTTTATCATACATCAGTCCAATGCAGTGGCTCTGCTTCCTCAGCTAGGACTGTCAGGATTGTCACCTCAACCAGCCTTGTCCCATCTGCCCACCTGTGCAAGAGTCATCAGAGTCACTCCACTGCAGCCAGGATGTCTTGAGAAAACAGTCCTGCTGAACAAGTCTAATCTCCTTGGTCACAGATTTCTAATGATAATTAAAACATGTCCATTAAAAAAAAAAAAAAAAGAACATACAAAATGCACAAAATGGACACTTAGGAAGTGTAAGGTGTTATAAATATAGACGCTGGTATTAATGCAATGTGTTATATTCTGAAAAGAGAAGCATAGCAAACACACTTTTGAAAGAAAACAAAACTTTTGCATTTATCCACTGATGTTTCTAAGATATTTGTGCTCAGTCCAGCTCCTGTCAGCTTATCACAAGCTGCATATTTTCATTGCAATCTCCTGCACAGCATCACTCCAGCTCATCTGGTATTTGTTATGTGAAAACAAGATGGATTTCACTAATTTGCTTTGCTCCTATTCTGCAACAATCCCAGTATGTAGAACTCCCTTTCTTTCTGTTACATTGATGGGACAGTGGTGGTAAGTCAATTTCAACATCTCAGTCACGCACCATCTCCTCTGTGTCAGTCCCTGTGTTGTTCACTGGGATGCTTTATGTCTTGTCCACCAAATATCACAGCACTGAAGGGAGAAAGGTCAGATGGCCTTATTAGTAGTGCTCTATTTTGAAAAATCTTCCAGTCATGAATATGGGGCCTCTAGGACTTCCTGGTGATTATGAATGGCTGAAATGGCTGAGGCAGGTGAACTAACCTGATTCTGGAGTAATTAATTTATCTTCATTATTACAGCTCAGGTACATGCAGGTGCATATTGTAATTTCAGTATGGTTTTCTCATCACCAAGGGCAGAAAAGAGCACAAAATCTAAACAATGCAATTATTTGCTTTTTAAATGGAAAACAAAGACTTTTCAAGACCAGATAACATATCTGGTATTTAGCAAATCTTCATATGAACAAAAAATATATATCAACGATACTCTCCAAATAAATGGCTGGGCATTTAAGCTAAATCTTGTTTGGCACAGTGCAGGTGGGAACTCCAGATGGACGAAAGCCTGGGGGGAAAGGCATGTCTGCCTACAGAGTGATTGTTAATAGTGAACTGAGATTTTATATTTTCTCCCTCCACTCTGCATCTTTATCACTGAGTTCTACTCTCTCCTTTTCACATAGGGGTCACATAATTTCACCTGTATTTCAATGGTTGATTAAACCAACTAAGAAATTAACTATTTGTCCTCCCGATCTCCTAGGGTAGGTCTCATTGCTAGGCCTCTGCAGTAAATCAGCTCAGCAAAATGTTCTTGTTCCACAGCTGTCAGGACTAAAATTGTTGAACTATATATGCATTCTTCCAATTATAAGTCAGATTATACATTCTGATTACTGAAAGCAGGAATTTTACAAAAGCAGAAAATTTCTATCACTACATGGTTACATGACTTCACACAGACCCACATACATACACACATTCTTTACCATAAGATTACTAATTCCGTATTTTAACACTGTGAACCAGACTGAAGTCCAGACATTGAGTCTACTTTCTGTTTGCTGTTATGTGTTACTTATATGGCAAAATGGTCAACAGGAGAGGAGAAACACTTTAAAGTGTTCTGACAATCTCTGTCAAGAAGTTCCCATAGGCACAGACAAATGTTTCTTTTTTTCCTCCCAGGTCTTGCAGCTTAAAGTACCGAAGGGTTCATTGCTGTTCCCCTTCCTATTCAAAACCCATATGAAACCACTAGAGGATATTGTGAAATGGCATAGGCTACAATGTCTTCAATATCCTGATGACACCAAGCTCTGTGTCTCCTTTTCATTGAAGCCATATGTTACAGCTTCCTTGTGTCTAGCAGAGATAAGACATGGATGAAAGCCAGTTGGCTAGAGCTTTCTATAGATAAGATGAAGGTAATGTATGGGCCTGGCAAGGAAAATGGTTTTAAGTTGACAAAAATCTGCTTTCAAAGTTGAGGGAGATTCCCATTGTCAAAATACATAGGGGATTTACTGCCTCCTATCTTCTCTTGGATTCCCAGCTACAGAAGTGGCCCAAATCCCTTTGTCTCTTGCTTAACTTTACTCACTGGGTCCAGCTGACCAGTTTGTGTATTCAGAAAGTTGTCAGGCATACAAGGTCAACAAAGGCCCTGCTTCGTCTGTGTCATTACTTCCATATGTTTCCTGGCCTATTCATAAAGATGTTCAGTGACAAAGGCGCTACCCCTTCCCGACCTACTGCACTACACCATGGAATTCCAAAGGAATACTGAGTATTTCCTAATGATTAACAGACATCTTTCTTACTGCAACTGAAGCCTATTGGTACTCACTTTTCCCCAGGAATTTAAGAAGGGATTGTTTTCTTTTTCTTCATGTAGCTGAAGACCTCTTGCTTAGGTTAGACAACCGCAGATCATTCAATCTTACCTCACAGATCATTTTTTTAGATCCCCGATTATTCCTTTTGCTTTCTTCTCCAGCTGGACTATATTTCTTGAAATGCAAGCTCCAAAACTAGGTAATATTAAATCAAGTTACTTTTTAAGCTTCTGTTAGAAATAGGTAGGCAACAGCACTGTCTCTGCTTTAGACCCCTCCAGCATTTTTACTGGGTGGGGAATCTTTGCTTGCTATTTCTTCTGCAGTACAATAGCATACAGTCTAGCTGCACTCAGACCCAGCCCCCTCCTAGCAAAATTACTCTCATAAAGCATAAAGACAAACATTTCCACTAAACCCAGTAAATTCTACGTGCATTTTCCAAATTCACAACATTTTGGGTAATATCAAGTTCCTCAAAGATGTGCATGTTTTTTTCCTGCAACTCAGAGCTCTCCTCTTAAGTATTTAGCCTCTCTCCCATTACATCAGCTCTCTTTGACCTTAGTTAGTCCCACTGTTAAGTGGAACTCCTCTGCTATAAAGTATTCTGCCCTGATCCTCTCTTGTGTTCAAAGCTGCTGATTCTTCCAAAAGCTTGAGTCTTTATTGCTACTTTTAAAACCTTTCCTTAGTCCTTGCAGATTTTTTCACTCTTTTGTTTTGTTTTCCAGAATTGGAGAAGCAGAGGGAATTAATTTTCTCAGCTCATTTGAATAGGTGATCATCAAAGTTAATAACCCACCACTGTTCCTTGACTGGCTGGTGTGGCACCTGGTCCTGCCAGTTCTATGATGCAGCCATTTTCTGAGTGCAGCTATAGATTAGATATAGACACACATACCCAGCAGCCACCACATTGGGCTGGTGAGAGAAATGGGTCCATCCCTGTCAGATGCAGATTTCATCACTTGCATATGTCTCATGTCTTTTATTTCCACAGTGCTATGCTATCACTACAGGACTATTCTGGAAGCACAGAAGGAGCCTTCTCAGAAGCTTTAACTGATACAGGATATGGCTGCTTACTTTATTACAGGGCAGAGAAGAATAAATTAAAAAGGACAAATTGCATGTGTTCTTCACACTTTGCATGAGCTGCCAAAAGCATGCTGGCCTGAGTACATTGATGCCTGGCTTTCTTCAAGAAAAGTGAATTAGGGACATATTCACTAATTTGAGAAAAGTAACTCTGTAAGCAAAGCACTGCACCTCTCCATACAGCTCACCCCCGTGTCCTATAAAAATAGGGAACTTGGGGAACCAGAAACTCTGTGGCAAATAAATAAATGAAAGAATAAATGAAACTAATCTTATACAAGAATACGGAGTATGACCAAACAAGAGCAATGCTGGTCACTTCTTAATTACTCTATCTGCCAAAGAGACAGGCAATATTTATGCAAATTATACAGTCTCCATGTAGCACAAAGAAGTTACTGTTCTTTCTCCCTCCCCCTAAATGAAATTTATGATCCTGCAATTTATTAAATCCTTCTCTCACATGTGGAAATAAAAAAAAAAAAATAAACCAACACTCGCCAGAGGAGCACAAGAGGCACCCAGCTGAGGCAACCAGCGTGCCAAGGCTTCATGCACATACTGTGTTTAAAAAGGGGAAACAGATACTTCAGAAAAAAAATCCTGATATTGTTGCTGTTCAGGTTAGGCTGCCCAGAGAGAGAACTAACATGTTCTTGAGTCACTGGTGGGGATTTTCAGTGGCTATAGCACCATTCATGCAGCTATTACCCCTCTCTGCAGTGTGAACAGCCAAGATCTCATGGCCTTCTGATTAGATCTAAGAGGAATGCTGTGGGACTGCTGTGTTTCATACCTTGGGATTACAAACTGTGCAGTGACCATCTCGGTACTGAACATTTAAATGCCTTTAGAATAAACAATAGCTCGGAAGAACTGCAGGCTTTATTATCTTCACCCTGGATTCTTTTTCAGTGTTTTAGGAAAAGAAGCATGTAAATTTGCAGACCTTGAGGTTTTCTACAGAAACTTGTGGTTAAAAAAGAAATGACAACAGACTCACACTGAAAGGAGAAGGGCAGTATGGCTAACTGCAAAGAACAGCTGGGGTATAAGCAATGTTACAGTCATTTTTCTAATTCCTTTATGATGAACCAAAGACCTTATTTTGCTGGATACTGAATGCCGTAAAGTCCCATTATACGTCTCAGGAAAGAACCTTAACATTTTTTTCAGGATCCATATCTGCACATATAACATGGCCTTTGAAGATGAAAGGATTTTTTTTCTTTGCCTCCATTTGTTGCTTTCTAGTTGACATGTTCCTATATGGACACTCAATCCCATATATCAGTTGTCTAATCAGAGACATAATAACATCCTCAATGATAAAACTCTGGAACATCTATGAAAGTCAGAAGTGTGAGGAACAGATCTCAGATGATGCAGATGCGGTCATTGCTGTATGATCAAGATAAGCAACATTGCAAGTTCATTTTTTGTATGCTAAATAAAATAAAAATGTCAATATTTACACATAACCTTCAAGGCTCTTACATTTGCAGCTCTTTAGTATTCAGTGCAGACCACATTTTCTTTAGTCCGTTACCAACAGCTTGGAAATTTAGTTAGAGGACGCAACCCAAATGTTCCTCCAAATGTTGTTTCCAAATGGTCATCTTGAAATATGCTGTTTAAAAGGATGAAACCTTTATGTGAAGATATAAGAGCCCATGCACAGAGCAATAAAAACTGCAGGGAAATCATCTGAAGATTAAAACCACTAATGATAAAGATATTACTGTTAGGCATAGTTTAATTTGTTGGTAACTAAATCACCAGAGGCTTTTACAGGCTGCTTGGAACCTAACTATTGTGTAATGCACATTCAACCTCTAAGTGTACAGTGACACAAACAAATAAAAGCGATCATAACAGTTGAAATGTAGTTAGAGACACAATTGAGAACATCTGTATTGTAAGCAGAAATAAATTAGAAATACAGAGGTGTTTTGTAGCTGAGAATCTGAGGGATAAAAAAATAACCTACAGCACCTGGATTAAGCAGTTATAAATAATGTATAAAGGAAAAATCTCATTACCCCCTGTGTAAACTCCCCCCCAGTGAAATATATTTTATGAATGTTGCATCACAGTAATAAATGCAGCATTTGTTTTCCCCATAAACTTTCCATTTCATGACTATAAGATAGTTTGGATTTGAAAATAATGGCCAGCGAATGCACTGTTTGCAGGATTAGTTTCCCTCAACAAGCAGCTTTGAACTGACCTTCAGTTTTTTAGGCTAAAGAGCAGAGACTTACACAGGCTTAGCAGAACTCATCTTTGCGCCGACAAAGCTGTTGCAGATCTGCACTCGACTTGCAACAGAACAATACTGTATAAACAAATCCAATAGCACCACTAGAGAGCATTTAGACTCTGAGCCTTGAATGTTGTAATTGCCTGATATCATGGAAGATTTTATGAGATTATGCTAGATAAAGGCTGTATATGAATGTGGAAAGTTTTCCCTTGTAAAAAGCTAGGTCTTACAGCACAATGCTTTGCACTGCAGGATACTCAGCTTCTACTAACGTTAAAAAGAGCAAATCCTGTAGAGAAACTAGAATGCTTCCTTTCAAGTTTCCAGTTCCTCTTTACAAATGTTCACAGTTCTGTGTAAAGACACCAGGATAGATTCCTCTCTTATGTTAGTTTTACACTAAGATAGCTTTGCTGAAGCACTCAACAGATTAGTTCTAGATTTAAGCAGTGTATTACTGTCAAACTGCACCACTGGCTTTCCTACTGAAGATACCTTGATTTCCCACACATGAAAAGGGGTCAGCCGCCTGATGATCCAGGGCAGCAATCACTGATCCCCTTGGGAGATGCACTGAATCATCCGTATACCTGATACACAATCACCAAGCCACAGCATGGTGAAATGGGGGTAAGGATGGTATGGAGAGCTACAAAGGAAGTCAGTATCTAGAGTCAGATTGAAACCTAACAGATTGTAAATTAAAAGGATAAGAACTTCCCACCGGCTGAGAGAGATAAAATGTCACAAACATAAAAACATTATGGAGTTAGGTTTGAGGCTGGAGTGCTTTCCCTTTTATGATTAATGATTGGGCTCAATCGGGATGGGAAACGCAAAGTAAAGTTCCTCTTGAACTAGCTTAAAAATGCCACAGCTAAAGAAAAAAAATACAGTAACATCAATTTGAAAAAAATAACAAAACAAAAAACCATCTACTAAAATGTAAAGGTCAGGAAGGATTTGGGTGTTTTTTAATGCTGTCTTGAAGAAATTTCATAAAGGTTAAGATGTCATGTAGTTTCAGAGTTATGGGCACTGGAGGGGGGTCCTTGAGTGCCAGCTATTCCTCGGGCCACTCAGTGACTGTGAGCTGCAGTGACAGTGGACAGTGGGAGGCTGGAGGATCAGAAGCTATCCCTGCCACTGGGGAAAACTGTGCCTTGCTCCCAAAAGAATGACGAGCTGTGTGGATATTTCAGCATCTGAGATTCAGGCAGTGTGTGTAACACACCAAAACATGCCCTAGTAACACTACAGTGGTCTAATTTTAATTACCCAGTGTGCACATACGCAGCGTTCAGCCTCCTCAACCCAGTGTGCTGTGCCCAGGAGGAGCAGAGGGTGTCACTCAGAGCTGATCCAGCTCCTGGTGGCAGCCCCCTGTGCTGCGTGATGGCTCAGAGCAACACACTGACCCCTTGTGCTTCCTCCACCCCCGAGCACATGGCTGAGCAGAGCAGAGAGGAGTCTCAGTGCTTCTTTTATGGGTCTTACAGATGAGACCAGGGAAACCAGCACAACTGAAGAAGGCTCTGAAGGATGATCCCATTTGCTTGTGCTCTGCTCTCTGTGAGATCCATGATCCCACTAGCACTGACCAGGTCCCTGGCCCTCCACTCTTATCTCTCACCTTCTCTGGTTCGCTTTACTCCCCACTTCTGGCTCATCAGCTGGCCAAGTGGCCCTGCTTACTTCTTCAGAGCAGTTTGGGGAGTGCAGTTTGAGTTGGATGGTCAGGGGTTCCCCCCAGGAAATGCTACCCAGAACTCGCACAAAGGGACCCTGGACATAGCGAAAGCAGAGACCAGCTCTGAGTAAAAGAAATCTATTCCAACACATCATGAATTTCACTTGTAGACAAAAGGTGAACTATTTGCCTTGAATTTCCAAACAAATGCTATACAGAGAACACGAAATAATGGACAGAGAGAAAAAGCCTAGAAGACCTATACGTATTCTGGAAAAAATGTTACAAGAAGGATAAAACACTACAAACATCAATTATTTCAGGAACAGAAATAAAAGACTGGAATTATTAAAATGTTATCAAAACCCATGTTCATTACCAATAAGTTATACTTTTCCAACTGGGGATTTAATTAATAAAATGATAATAAGTTGTTCAGCCCATATCCTCCCTTCTGGTCTCATTCTCCTCCTTTCCCACCCCTACCTGCTGCATGCTTCCAATGCGAGGCACCACACGCCCTGTTCCCAGCCCTCTCTGGCTGCTCTCACTGCTTGCCAGGAGGGAAACAGGTGAAAAACTGAGGTCTGTTTTCATGAGGATCCATTGGGCTCTGAGATCCTGCTTAAAAACTTCCTGCTCCAGAGGAAGCAATACACCAAGGAAGGACAAGACAAGACATAGCCCCAGAAACCTGGATTGCCAGTTCTGGGGTGGGAAGAAGAGACGAGCAGCTCAATGTTGATTACCAGTTGCAGGATGAAAAGCCCAATGTTGGTTTCCCAGCTCTTCTTCTGTTGGGCAGCAGGGTACTGCTTGACCACATCTCTGAGCACTTGTCTTTGTAATACTGAAGTGTGTCATGCAAAATTACAGCTCTGTAAAAATAGTTACTAAAATAATAAATAATAATGCCACCAAAACTTCCCATAGGGCTGCGTTTGTTTCCTTAGTTTATGTAACAGCTTGGTTCCTCAAAATCATCATCCAAAAGTTGCCATTTTTTCTGCTAGTGTACTACATGCAATTATTTCTCTGAAAAGCTGAAATGCTCTGCGTTAAGTAGTAAAATAAAGCATTAACATATCAAGTTTTAGCAACAGCGGTGAAAATAATTATTCTTTATAGAAAATAAATGCATCTTTATCATTCTTGGAGAAAACTGAAAAATTGTGTAACTGAAATCATTTCTCAGTGAACAAAGCCTTTTTTTTTTTTTTTTTTTTTTTTTTTTGAGATGTTCACTGTGTGCACCTGGGTGGTAAAAGACAGAAAACCATGGCTTGTGCCCACACACAAAGGGGCTTACAGTATCACCCCATCATCCTTAGTCTCCAAGCACTCACTGTGCATCCTCCCAGCCTCTGGGCCACCAGCTCACACAAACTGTAGTTTTATTTATAGTTTTCATCAATAAAGAACTGTATTTGAACACATCTGTCTTCCACCCTTCCTTTCTCTCCTCCTGTTACTGACACAGATATATACATGTGCATTATGTGTGCACATATATCCAAAACCTTCACCCCTACTTTGTTCTTGAGTTTAGTGTTAAAACGATGCTGAAAAACATTATTGGGGCATATTTTTTTTTATCTGAAACTGGCTAGAATTTTCTGTAGCAGCTGCTCTCTAGATTTTAATTAAATAATACCATTTGCGCCTTATTTAACTAAGCCAGCACATCTTCCTTATGTTCGGGTATATTAATTTCATTCTTTTTTCTAATGAATAGGTTTTTATTTTGATATGCAACTCTCTGTATCACAGGAAACATTCATGTCAGTGTAACATTATATATGCATAAGCAGGGGTATTGTTATTGCCAGCATAAATGCTGGCTACATTTTCAGCAGGCTCAATACAAGCCGACAAACTTGTTCTTGGAAAATGAATATGGTGCTTGTCAGACCATGCCTTTGGCTCCTTGATTTGCTGTTGCACTGCAGGCAACAACCTGAAGGCCACCTTTCTGTGTTCCCCTCAGATCATCATGAAGAGTAATCAGCCTTCAGAGTCCCCACCTCCATTGCTGATGTTATTCAATCAGAGATTTTGGGGAAATTGATGATGTACAATGTATGAGTATAGCTGTGGATGCACATACACAGAGAAACCCTCCCAAGAAGCTCAACACCTGCAAAATATCCTACAAAAGAGCAAAAATAAATGTGTGTTGTTGCACATTTGCGTGAACGTCACTACTGCTATGCCTTTGGAGGTAGCAGAAGACTCCTTGCCATAAATATTATATACACTCCCTGCAGGAACAACCAGAGCTGGCTATGCAGGGATCGGGCCCTGGTTGCGTTTTGTGCAGCTGATGGAGAACAGAGGCTATTTCACACCACTGGGTACCTGCAGCAGCAGCCTCAGCTAAGTCTGTAACTTCAAGACATAAAATGTATACATTTGCATCTATAGGTATGAATTCTGCAATTTCTGAAAGAGCTGTGAAGATTTTCTCAGCCATTGCACAATTTGTCTCCATGATATTATGCTTCTAGTATCATGTACAGCGCATCCTATCTGTCATCAAAGTCAATCTCAACTGCTGCTTGACATGGCCTTAATCAAGATGGATACAAAACCCAGTAATAAAGGTATTGCTGCCCCCAAAAGCAAAGTTGACACAATTGGCTGGTATGTTTATTTAAATGGCTCATATCTATCCTGTTAGCACATTCCAAATTAAAGTCCACATTGTTTATTATTAAGTGAAATTTGGGCTCCTGCTCTCCTTTGTTTATGAATGTCTGTGTTTCTGACAGCTGACAAAGGGCACACTGAAGATTTACAGTACCCACAGCTGTTCGTGTGTTGCGCTGGGACTTTCCCCACATAACTTTGTTCTACTTGCCCCAGCCAGAGAAATGTATTCATCGAGCAGCCTCAGAGGGAGCTGAAAAGTGCTTGTCTTACCCTGATATTGCTTTTTCTTTCAGTGTCAAAAATTTGTAGTGTCCAACCCTAGCAACAAAGGTCCTGAGAGGAGGCGATGTCCTTCCCCTGGTCAATACGTAGGAACAGGTACAGTACTGGCTTCAGAGTGCTTCAGTTCAACAGCAATTTCTATACCCACTAACTCTGACACTAGGTCAGGTAGTATCATGGCTTTAAATGTGACTAAAATTATCAATACCATATATCCCATGTTTATTTATACCAAAGTAATCCTACTGACTTGTTACTACTGCAATTTTAAAAACAGACAACCTAGAGACTCCAACTTTTGCAAGTCCAAATCTTATTTCCTTTGACAGGATGCTCTCTTGCATACCAACTGGAACAAAGCAAGGACAGATGGAGCAGTTCCTAACTGAACACCCAGAATCTTTGGCTCCAGATCAAAACTTCATAGCTTTTGTCCCCTTTTGGTCAGTAAGCTTCACAGCTTTACACTAGTAGGGTAACATGACGATCTATGTTGTTCAACAACTTCATGTTTTTCCTTCATCATTAGAAACTTAGTGTTCAAAATCCCCATACGGTGGGTATGGCAGCACCATATTCTCTCAAGTGCATACATGCGAAGAGGGAAAGCTACACATTTGCAATGCTTATGCATCGCATCACATCACCTAGTTTGCAGAAAGACTCACTAAGACTATCAGTAATACGATGCAGAAACACGTAAGTGTGCTACCTACAGGTGAGAACCACACAGGAAGAGTTCTAATGTAATTCTTGACTATTCCTAAGCACTCATGGTCAAAACATGCCAGGGCATGTGTCATCTGCTTTAGTAACTTTCAGCTTTTGGTAAATAAGGTTCTTTTCCTTTATTCTGCAGAATGCTCATTTATGGATCCAATAAATGGTGACATCAGAAAAAGATATTTGTTATTTGGTTAGACATAAGGCCTGATGAAAGGTAAAAGAAACCAAAACGTAAAGACCCACTAAAAAGCTACTAAGGAGAACAAAAGAAATACGTCAAGAGAAAATATGACAAACACACTTTATACATGTTTAATTTCTGTTGTTTGGGTTGGAAAACAGCTGCAGGTGTCCTCTAATTATATCACCATTTTCACAAATATCAACTGTCATATTTAATTTGTTACGTTTACAATTCAGCCTGCTCAAACACCACACTTCTTTCATTACACATTTAGTGCCAGAGTTTCTAACATTCAAGCTAACTTTCAAGCTAGTCAATTAATGCATTATTTACAAGTGAAATGTTATTAAAAACAGATTCTTAATTTACTAATGATTTAGTAGACCCCAGGCAATATTCCAATCTGTTTTTATTGAAATTGGAAGAACACTTAGAACAAAGGGGAAAGTAAAGTCAAGGATATTTTGGCCTATTCATCTGTGCTGTATTTTGTGTGGTATTATGTCTACCCCTACATCTTCCCTCCCTTTTTATATTGTATTTTTAATACATAACCTAACCAGTTGCAGCACGATTGAGGGGAAAGGTCTATGAAAAATGAAAAACAGCACAAACACTATTGTGAGTTTTGTTTTTAAAAACCACCAGGCAGTCTGGAATGACTCAATACACATGTTCACCATACAATACAGCATATTTTGATTTACAGCGTTGTTCTAGCAGCACAGCAGGTTAAGAAGGTTAGAAGTCAAGGGAAATTAAATGTTATTAGCATTCCACCATTGTTGTGCTATACAAAAGTGAGTATGTAACTTTTCAAATCCATTTTTAAACTCAAATTTGTTTCAGAGTCATTCAGTTTGTCAGAAACTTTTATGAGCACGTGTGTGATCCTTTGTTCTCCACATTTTTTGTTCTTTATCCTCTCCCATCTGTGCCTGTTCAGGATGGTCATTAATGACTAATCACACTCCCAGCTTCTCTGTTTGCCAAACTGCAGCCAGCTACAATAGCGCCATTGCCATTAAAATGTTGACATTCGCCATTTAGGGCCACTTAATGCAGGAAATATCTACGATTCAGTGGCAATACTAATCGGTTGCAAACACTAACCATCAGCATTTGAGTGGTGACCATGATAGCTTCAAGGTAATTATTTCTTTGTGTTTGTTTTCATGTGGGAATAAACAAAATCAAAGCAAAAATCCACAACCAGGTGTGTCACTTACTCCCATAGGGGTGGTTTACCAACTACAGATATGCCCAAACCAAGCAGCTTCAGGCTGGCTTTACTGGCACCACGGGGGATGTGTGCTCCTGGGCTCTGGCACTCATATGGATGCGATCCCCTAGCTCAGATCCAAGCAAGGTCACGTTCACTGGGGCACCTACATGCGGGAGCATGTAACGTCTAATTTAGGCTTAGGTTTCTGCTTTGCTGCTTTGGTAGCTCCGGGGACCTTAACGAGGTTAATTATGAGGTGAATGGGTGTTTCAGAGGGCAGATAGAGCCCCAAGGTCTGGTTGTTTCTACCCACATGAAGCCAGTGTCAAAGAAACTTTGGATCTGTGGGCAAAATATTACCACGCCTAGGTAAATAAGAGTTCACCCAACTAGGCCTGCACCTCTGCAGCCTGCATAAAAGGAAAGCAGGGGCAAACCTGAAGCCTTCTCTGAGCCTCAAAAGGTCATTTGTAAAACAGAGATGAGTACTTTTTTGACTTGCAAGGGTGGCACAGAGATAAATTAGGTACATATCTGGGATGATCTCCTTTATGATGGCAAAAGGAGTCATACAGACCAGTCATGTGGATTGGCACCTTTTCCTTTTAATGCCCAGTGTATTTAGAAGAGCTCTGATATTGTCACATCTTTGGGTGTACAGTCAGAAACACCAGGCTGACCACGAAACACCCACTTACTGATGATGCCATGAGAGCTGCACCCTCTCGGATCACCAGGGCACACTAGAGGCCTGCAGGTAACTGGGCACCCAGTAAAGCACTCATTTCATTGCACAGGGGCTGATCCAGAGCAGGGAGAAGAGTCTCCTGCCAGTACCAATCTAGTTTCATTTGTGTGGAGAATATGTGGCTCTGGATTTCCAAGTCCCTGCTCTCGTTCTTGCTGATGAGCTGTTGTGCTGGATCATTGCAAAAGAAGTCATCAGAAAGTTTCAGACTTCGCAAACTAATGCTCTGTTTATTCAACTTTCTAATCATTCCTCTGTACTATCTGTGTTTCACATACCGTGAAACTGCACTACACTGTGCAATTGAATTAGCTGTACAGTGACTCAAAGGCATTAAACAATGACTTTGATATTTTAAGTACTGTCTAGGAGGGATTTTTAATTCTTTCCTCATAATGAAACAAGCAACACAAGAAAAATACCCACAGTTACACAACTCTGAAACATTGATTTTCTTTTCCATTCTGGGTAGACCCCTTTGACACAACAAAACAAAAAATATCCTTAAAGCACTCAGCTTGCTTAGTAGCAGAACAAAAATAAAACAAGCACTGACACACAATTTTAATGCCACCCAACAACACAAGAATTAAGACCCTGTTTTTATTTCCACTTTCTAACTTTGTGATACGTACTACAAAGGCAAATTGTATGGGAACTTTTCAGATACTGCCAAGCCTAGAGGCATAGATGTCCAAATTCCTTTAGCTGCAGCTGTATCTGCAGCTAGTACCTATTGCCCCAGATACTGGGCTGGATAGTAAAGTAGAAGTATTGGAATTGTTCGGGGTAAGCCAATTTGTTGTTGTGACTGGAACAGGTGAGAGAGTGCTCACACAAGTATCTCAGCTGGCAGCTAGAGGAAGATGCTAGCCTTCATCAGGAGAGCAGTGACAGGCTGCTGGAAGGGAGCAAGCCTGCTGCTGGCACTGCTGCAGCTGCAGGAGGGTACAGACTGCCTGACCCCCTTTAGCTCCTATGGAAAGCAGGAGAAGAATAAAAGAGAAGAATAAAAGAGCTCTGCTGTGCTCACTTGGTCAGCAGGACCCCCCAAGGATGGGGTGGAAGCAAACAGCTACTGTGTAGAGCATGGGGCTGAGGTGGGTCCCGAAACGTTGCCCTCATTCCATAGACAGCAAGGAGGCCAGCTGCTGCTATGGTGTGAACTGTGCAGAAGGAGAGCCGGTTCTGCCATTGACAAAACCAGGTCCTCCAGGTGGGTTCTAGCTAGAGACTGCTGGAAGTGGGGGTGGAAAAGGGAAAAAGAGTGAAGCAATACCATGAGACTGTTGGCATTAGCTGTTAACAGCACAGGGCCAGGCACCTAAGTGATGACTCACATCTCACAATAAATACATGAATAGTTGTTGAAAGCTTGTTTGACTTTCACAAAGGGGTTTAAGCAAACATTTGTTTGCTCATTAGTCTTGAGCAACACTTTTATGGCAGGAGATGCATTAAACCTTAACATATATTTGCAACCAAGATATTTGGTTGTTGTACAGATTAAGACACAAAGCAATGCACACTGTTTACGCAGAAAGGCCTTGAAATACCTGTAATGGAGTGAGATGCAGTTATTGGACACTGGCACTGTGAATCTTCATTCTCTTGAAGGTTAGTTGGGATGTCATGTCTCTAAAGATAAAGCCTTAAAGGGCCCAGTTCTGCTGCTGCCTGTGTGTCTGTATCAACTTCCAGATTCCCTGGCTAGTTTTGAAAAGCATCTGAATGAAATCTGCTTCATTAGTTAAGTTATACTGGTGTATGGGAAAGTATTGCCATACACAAACTCCTTAAGACAAATCACTGCACAGACTGCTCTGTGTTGCATGTGGAGAACATAATTCAAATAGGAAACTCTTTTCCCCAAATATCCTGAGCTAGTCGCATCACAGCCACAACATTTGGATTGCCATGGCACTGGGCAGTATGGCCAAGGAGCAATCAACAGGCCTTAGAAGGTGTCTGCATGCAGGCCCTGCTGTCTTCTCAGCCCATCCGTGCTCCCTGGTCCCTGGGCAGCTGCTGCTGGCCCATGTCCCACTGTAGGGCAGAGGGACTGTGGGTTGCTCTCAGGGCCCCAAGCTTGGGTTCTGGGGAGCTGTTGCAACAGCTGGCAATCAGGAACTTGTACCCTGCTTCTATGGGTGGCTGCAGGAAGAAGGTAAGTCTAAAGTCATTAAGAATGTCTCCCATCTTTATAGCTGCTTACAATGTAGTTCCAGCAAAAAACCAAGTTTGTAAGTATATAATTTTTTCAATCTACAAAGCAGACTGGGAAGGTGTTGTGACTCAATCTTCAGTGATGCAACACTGACTTCAGTGTAACTATTCTGATTTATACCTGTGAAGACTTAACTATTCTCAAATTAACGAATTACTCTTTGCCTCTCCACTCAGGGAGGTTTTCTCCAGTGAGCAGCGCTGCTTAGTGTAATGTTAGATGTAACAAGGGTCAGCTCTAACATAATCACAGACCTGAGGTCTCCAATTTATGTGCCTCTGTGTCTTCACCTCATCTCACCAAGTGATAACATAAAAGGTTACAACGTGCAAAGCAAAAAGCCCAAGTCGTTAACTTCCTGAACTTGAAAATATTACATTCCTAAAATTATTGTAAGCACAACATACTTGTCATCTTATCAGGCTGATATGAATGGAAGATGGCATGCAAATATTTGACAGCATAGCTACATTATTATCATAATAAACTTACACATGTATTCTGTATGACAACAAAAACTGTAGCTTACTTGATTTGGTATAATTCATTTCAGTATTTCAGATTTTCATTAGTTACACTAGAGAAAATTACAGCTTTGGGGGAAATGATGACCATATCTTTCAAAATCTCTGTGCACGCACTGCAGTGCAGCAATGGTTTTTATCACTAAAGCCAATGCACACAGACTGAAAACATTTCCTACTTCTCACTGCCTTTCTAAATGGAAAGCTTATTTGAAGACAGCCCATAATGACCACATTTTCCTACAGTCTTGGAATAGGTAAAACTGGTGCAGAAGAGAGATGTGACCATGTTGTTTGTTCTGCTGATTGTACTATTGTTAGTATGCAGTGTAGACACAAACCTTGCAGTGAGAAATCACAAGAAATTTCCTAGAATAAAACTAACTGTTGGCATGAGACAAATTTGAGGTGGCCTCAACAAGATACTCAATCTAACACTACATGCCATCAAAGCACAGAAAAAACGTCTGCAGAAAACTCACAATATTGGTCAGTTTCCTCTAGAGGCGAGCCCAAGGCAGACTGCACAACCTTGAACTCAGTAGCGTGGGTTTGCATTGAGATTTATAACGTGGGCCGCTTCTCTTTCCCTCTTTCAAATGCAACCACCAGTTCCAGAAAGTTCAGCCCTTCTGTCTGCATTTCCTGACTGGGCAAAAACTATTCTCTACCTTGAATGCTGCTGCTGTAGATATTCAATAGCTCTAGCAGCCTTTCCTCGGGCCTCCTCATGCCCTGCAGTTAAACACCATACATGCACAGGGATGAATTCTACACAGAAATGCAAAGTCTCAAGATATAAAAAACTGAAATTCACTCCTAGTCAGCACTAAATAGGTGATTTGATAACAACTCAACTGTTCCAGCACCAGGAAGAACGGGGGTCTGCTAGTTGGGATAAACTGAAGCATCGCAGGTGAAGACTGCAAGAAGATTCTATCTCAGCAAGAGGACAGCATTCAGAATTTATTGTGAAATTACAAGAAAAGAGGAAGGTGTCAGGCAGGTGGAAGAATAGCTTTTAGAAAGAGCCTAAGGTTCATTAAGAATGGCAGCTCACAAAAACGCAGATGCTTTAGAAAAAGAAGATGAATCCAAAACATAGAGTTTAGATGAAGATCTGAAATTCTGGAAGCCTGAGAATGTTTGGATGTTAGGTGTTTGTCTCATTTCCATTGTTTTTCTAGCTAAAAAATACTGATGCTTCCTAAAAACTACTCCAGCTGGGCCCTCCTAGAAGCAGACTCAAATGCTGAGTTTAAAAGCTGAAATGGCAGTATTTAGAAACAGTCTGAGGAGGCTGCAGGCATGTCTCAAAAGAGAACAGAACAGGGTCTCAGTAAGCCTGAATCCTGTGAAAGACTGTAGGAGGGCAAGCACTGAGATGGTCAGGCACTGTACCAAGTTAACTTTGCTACACCCACTTGCTTGTCATTTTCTTTGAACTCAAGAAAAAAGGACTAACAGCTGAACAGGGGAACTCAGCCATCCAGACAGGGTAATGGCCTCCTCCACTCAACAGGCACAATTTTTTTTCTTTCTGGTTTTCATGCCATTTAGCATTTAAACAGGTGGCATTTGAGTGGAATCTGTTTCTCCAAACACTGTACCTTATATATTGAGTACCAAAAAGTTATTTCAAGGGCTGTGTTGCTATGTGATTGCAGAAAAAGCAGTGCAGGGAGAAATGTCACCAATAAGAGCCTTTGGAAAATAGAAAACATTTAGCTGTTGTGAGATTACTTTTCTCTGTTTTCATTGTTTAGAAACATATAAAAAGACTGTAGTTTATATCTGCACTTTTGATAGGTTGTGTGACTCACACTGTGATTACAGCAAAAATATCAAAGAGGAAAAATATACATAACCCGTGGTTAGGATTAACCGTGGGTCACAAATAATCAGTGTTTACAGCACATTTAACCTGGGTGCAGTACAGTTTGTTCAGATTTTATTTAAGGCTGAATATCTAGTGTTGTGTTTGGAGTAGTAAGCACACCACTGACATCAGCAAGGACAGGACTTGCCTGCTGAATGCCAAACAGAATTTTGCTGACTTCAACAGTCTGGAAGTTCACAGTACAAGAAGCATTTCTTGCCATTATTAAACTGCAAAAATCATTTGCTTATGAAAAAGTTTTAATTACAACTGGCATTTCCAATCCCAGTGCTGGAAGCGACTGTCTTACTGGAAACTGATGTCCTTCGTGGCGCTGGCAATAGACAAATAGAGTGGAAAAGTCCACAAAAAAATTTCTTGCTGGATTAAATATTGGTTTAACCACTGGAGAAAGCATTTGGTTGTTATTCTGTTATTAAAACAGGTTGAAAATGGATTCACATACTCTCCTCTGCTGAGTTAATTGTCGTATGGTTGGCTCACAAACATTTTCAGCAGCATAGCTACCTCTAGCACAAAGCACACAAATGCCAACTGTATCTGAAAAATGGCTTTTCAGATCTATTATCCACATTAACAATTTGTAGTTTATTTGTGATGAAAGACAATTCTTCTCTAAGAACAATGGAACATTGGTTTAAGCAAAAGAAAGGAAGCCAGGAACCAGATTTTCAAGTCCACTTGAATTATCAAATAGATTGCTGAGTACTTAACTGTTGGGTAAACTTGGGCCTCATTTGAAGGTGTGAATATTAGAAACTCACTCCATGCAGCACATCAAAGAACCTGTGTTTGGACTGATGATCATTTATATTGAGTTGCCAGCTCCAGAAGTGTGCAGATGAGTGCCATGGCCAACCTGTGTGTCACTCTGCTGGATTCTGCTGCCGCCCCACAGATGCCTCTTGACTCGTGCTGGATTCCCGCACTGGAGGCGCGCAGGTGCTCCAGATGGCAGCTCCAAGTCAAACCATTTCTATATCCTATGATACTGAAAAACGGTCTTTTTTTCATTGCTGATGAAATTGCTGAAACCTGCTATTCATCACTGCCCAGGTTCACCAGAAGATTACAGATCTTGCAATACATTGATAATTAAGTTTTCTTTAGCTAATCGTACACAGGGGGTAAAGTAGACTCTATATGTAGGCAATATTAACAAAAAGGATTATTACATCTTCTGCCGTATCTAGCTGGGATTCTGGGTGCTAACCAGAATAAAGATGGATGGCAATTTTAATTTTCATGTATATAGCTTTTCTCCATGCTAGAGATGTAATCCAGACTGAAACGAATAAGATGCGGCACAATACATTAGATACAGCTTGACTAATTAACTAGTCTGGGTGAAGATGTCTAGGGATAGAAAGACTCTCACCAGTGCTCATACTGGATCTCCTCCCCATGGGCCGCACTCTGGGCCTCCCCATCAGATAACACTGAGGCGCAGAGGCAAGGTTTCATTTAGCGTGGGACAGAGACCACTGTAGGAAATAAGAGAAGAGACGGAGGGCTGACAGATCTTTAACCAATTGATGGGGATCAAATTTTGTATTTGGCGACTGTTAACCTGGTCTTTGGCCACCAGTACAAAAACAAGAGAGCTGGTCATTGCACCAACTGTTCGGCCAAGAGCAGTTAACTGGGATGGTCACAACACATGGTGTAACTACACTGATTATTTGATACCTTAAACAAATTTGCTGAAATGGTTCCCTCACAAGTTAAGAAACATCATGTTTACAGATCATAATACCTGCAAAGCACATTTCCAAATGAAACACATACATAAGGTGTATCCAAGCTGGCAATGGAAGCTCTGCAACCAGGTCACACAGCCGCTAACAAATGAACAATCTGATAAAGTAATGGATTAACATTTCTTAGAAGAGATTTGGCTAAACAAACACAAATGGTAAAAAGACACAAGGCAATGTGATCAGCCCACACACATGCTCTCTGAGACAAACGAATGAACGTTATTCAAGGTCCATTTGTAGTCACAGTACTGAACTTGGACAGATCTGGACTGTTACTGTAGCCTCAAAATGACCTATTTTAGGAGAGAATTAGAGAGGTGAGGCCTCTCTGTCCTTTTCCTTGAGATAACAGTCTCCTTTTTGAATGTTTAATATACGTTTTAAAGAAATTGATGGTCTGAAGCTTAGTATACAGAAACAGTCCTACAGTGACATGCCAGGGAATGTGTCAGATGAAATAAAAATAAGATCTATGAGGAGGCAGGTTTCACTCGTGGGCTTCTAACATTCACTGTAAACCCCACTAAAGAAAAATATATGAAAAAACAGCTTAGGTTATATCCTCAGCTGATGCAAACGGATGTAACATCACTGCAACTCATAATTATGCAACTCATAATTCAGAAGAAAATATTTTTCTCATCTTTGGTGTTCCGATATTAACTCAGTATTATTTTAAACACTTCCATTCACACACTTCTTCACATTAGATGTAAGTTTGCTATAAACAGCATTATTTCTGCCTAAAATCCTTACCCATAATTTCTACAGAATGGACCTGAGATCACTCCTATATATATGTGTTTGAAATCCATTGTTTAAATGAATCAGGCTGGATTAAGCATAGTCTGCAACACGGTGGGTGGTTCTGCTGCCCCAAGAACTGCTTTGCTGCACTGAAGAGTCATGGCCCCTGTACCCTGACCTCCCCCTCACTGTGGCTCCAGAATTAACTCAGTATCACACAGCTGGTCACAAGCCCTGCATCCCTTAACACCTCCTCATGATTCCCATGCCATGCTTTGTATCTTGTTTAGTGGCATTTACATGTCCACAAAGAAAGCATGTTTGATTTTCAGGGCAATTTGACAACATTTTACATAAGCACATGTGACAAGTCTTAAGAAAAGCAAGAAAAAAATCATGCATTGGTCCCATGGGAAGAGTCTTTTCACGAGGCTCTGAACCAAAAAGCATGGCAGTTTGGCTCATTAAAACGCTCAACAAGGAATAAATCTGACAATAACTTCAAATTCCTTTGTCTTAACTGAGGAAACAGCAGAAGTTGTGATGGTTGCTGTTCCAAGAAGAACATGTAGCTCATTGAATTAAGGAACATAAATTCATATCCAAATCAAACGACACGGATATCATCCCATCTACATCCAACAAAATGAGGTTAAGTATGACACAGATAAAATGAGGTCTTCCTTCTCCTCCTGTAGGAGGACCACTGGCAGCAGGCTGTGTGCAGAGGTCTTTGCCCAGGCCGCAAGGACCCATGCTATTGCAGGAGCCCCCGGCATCCCAGCACTGTGCATTACAATCCCCATTCAGGAAACAACCTGGGCTATGTGGCACTCATACTGCTCAGGAGTGGGTTTGAAATGGTTTGCAGCCCTTGGGCACTCCCCCACTGAGTGGGGTGCAGTGTAAGCAGGGTGCTGGATTTGTCATTTCTGTCTAGGCTCAGAAGTGCCCTTAACGTCTGCCAAAAGCAAATGAGGAGTTGGCAGAGCCTGTGGAGAGTGGAAGTTTATATGAATCACATCTTTATTTGTGAGAAGTTTGAGGAAGAACATGATGTCAGGTTAAAACATGCTCTGAAAGGAATGTAGCTTGCAGGACTAAACTGAATTAATGTGTGCCTCTACAAATCCTGCTACAGTTCTTGGCTCATGTGACTGCAAAAGGGGAGCAAGGACAGTTCTGGAAATACCAAACTATAGCTCAAATGCCACCAACTAACACTGCAGTAAATGTGTGGGAGAAATAAGAAGGATGAACATACAGAACTCCACGGAATACCTCATAACATTTTTACTGTGATTTTACGCATTTTTTTTTCAAACTACGTACAGATCACAGGATGTTCATTCTGTCATTAATAAGCAGTAATGATCCTCAAAGCAGCCACCACTTCATATGAATTCCACTGCATCCCAGTGCCATTGCACAGAACAGAAAATCTCCTTTAGTTGCTGACACCTTATTCTTCTGGTAACTGGGAATACTTGTTGCTGTATTATGGATTTCTTTTTCAAAAGAGTTTCAGAGAGAAAGAGGATGCCAGAGAGAGCTTCAGAGATAATTCTACAAGGAAATGACAGAAAGAGAGGGAGGAAGAGCTTTCTCTTAATGACAGGCTGTATTGTTTTCTCATTCAAATAAAGTTTTTTTGTTCAAAGACAAGTGAAAACGACTTTTAGATACTGTTACTGCACCACCTGGCACATGTACAGGCTAGTACACATTTAGACTCTTACAGCAGAAGGAAGTTGTGAAAGGTACATGAGACAGTTGCTTTTCCTATCACCTCTTAGCTAATCACAAAAGAAAATCCAGGTGGCAAATCCCAACTCCAACACCTTTTGTATAGATCGCTCTTTTTTCAGTAAACATTTGTGCTTGTTTTTTTCTAATTCTAAATATGCCAAACATTGGTTTTAAACTACTCGCGTGAAGCTGCAGGATTGCCCCTTCTTCTAAATTTGCCCACATTTAACTTTGAAAAGGCTTTGATGGGAACAATCCATAGAAAGAAGAGATGTGCTTCATTTTGCCCATAAATGCAACTGCATTCATGGTTCCGGGATAGGTGGAATGCACATGGGATACTGCTTACCCTGCCTACGCACAAACCGCGTACAGATCGCAAGAGCTCTGTTCAGAGCTCATTTTTATTACGTGTAATACTACAGGAATGTCAATCATACTCATAAGTTCACATCACAGTGGACACGTATTGCTTTAAAACTTTCCAACAAGGTGAAACGTCCTAGGCCAAGATGATGTACTTTTCAGAAAGCCATCGTTTCTTCTCTAGTCCCCTGTTCTAAAGATAGTGTCTAACAGAACTTATCATGTGGTGATAGCTAGATGGTACGTTTACAGAACATTCTAAACACTGAAAACCTCATGTTGCTGAACACCAAAGATTACCACGGGAAAGGATCTGTTCCCGGAAAATCATAGTTATGTTCCCATTTACAGAGAACAGACCATCTAATTTTTCAGGGACTTTGGATTCAACACTGACTTTGTTCAAATCAGCTTTGTCTATCTGATCTTAGTCCCAGTTTACATCATTTCTAAAAGGATTCTTCTCTCTGGCTTGCATTGTATTTCAGCACAGTAGGCAATTTAAACTTCAGCTGATATGATACAGATACACCTTAACAGATGTGTTAACATGCTCCGTTACACCAGCTGCACCGTTGTTTCTCCTAAAGCACAACATACACAGTAGGACCATCTAAATAACTAGCATTCCTATTACTCTAGAATACCTTTTGATTATCACATACCTGCCAACATGTACGTGCTCCCTGTCTCCTCAGCTCCTTGTTTTTTTCTCCTTAACCAAGAAGCTGGGACACAGAATGCAGACTTCTTCCACTCCATCCTTTGAAAGATGCACCCTGAAAGATGTAGGGTGTGAGGAACTAGACATTTACTGAACACATAACAGGACCTTCCTAGGGACTGCTCCAGGTCTCCTTGGCAGGCACCAGTGTGGATATTGCAAAGGAGGGCAATATGAAATGGAGATGTGAGAACAGCTTCAAGCAATCAAGCCCATTTTCTCATTGCAGTTAGGGCTGAATAAAGGAGCACTCTAATCCTACTTAAATTGCTGCACAGGTGTTACAATGCATGGTTTACAGTGACTCCACCTTGCCCTCCTCAGTGAACAATACCCTTTCCTGAAGTGCACCTGGGCTTGCAGCAGTTGAGCACACAAAGCCTCCTGTGGAAACACCCACCAGACAAACACTGTATACAGTAATCCAGAAGGAATAAACCTAACAGTTACTGCTTGATATTTGAACATCGTTTAATGAGTGCCCAGAATTCATCTGTAAATGCACATTGTTAATTTAGGGCCTGCTATTCATTAATTAGAGGCTTAGTGGCAAGTGCCATTGAGCTATCTGCAATGTTTAAGGTTACATCAAGCCCTAGTAAATGGCTTGCTGATAACAAGATGCATCCATCTTCATTACTTGGCCACTCCTGTCTGAGTTTGCTCTGCTTCCTGTAAGGGCTATGTCACTTGGAACTGAAGAATTAAACTTTTATCCAAACCAGATTCTGCACTTTCACCTCTTTTTATTCCTTGAGTAGTTCCAATTTATTTTACTTAAATGACATTGGATTACCTAACATGGAGAGGAGCAGTAACTTAACCTAAAACAGTCTGCAAATCTTTAGTTCTGGGATAGTGTTGCAGTGGGTTAACATTTACAGAAACCATTACATTTATATTTCATCTGATACCGGTCTCAGTGCAAAGAAATAGTTTCTCATTTTTCTTCTCATAAGGCTACAGCTTAGATAGGATAAAAAAACAGTGGAATACAGGAAATTAATTTTAAATCTGAAGAATAAATATCCCTTTTTGTTAAAGTTTACTTTCGCGATGTTACACTCTCAAAATATATATCATTCAAGGCAATCATAATTCAAGTTAAATAATTCACAAACAACATAAAGACATTTCCACGTAGATCCTCAGCTATACACGTGTCTGTGTGTGTTCATCCGGGGCAAGCTCACTGCAGCTCGTCTTTCCCCAGTTTCTATTAAACATGCTCCATTTTGAGCAATAATGCTACTGCCTGGGTCTAGGGACATGTAATTGAATCTATTCATTGACTTTTTAAACTCACTGTTATCTCTTAAAACTGCATGTATGAGAACCTAAAATAAGAAACCACCTTCTTTTGGCAGATGGTCTTTTTAAGTGGCTGCTGCAAGATACAAGTAATGCTACCTGGCATGGTTGTTTAACACATGAGGATGCTCGCAGGTAGAAGCTATTGTTCTCATGAACCATAGTTCAATTTTAAGCATCACTGCTTGGGATAGATAATTGTAATCAAAGTGGAAAGCAACTTTCTGGATGTCGATGCTCAAATTGTGTATGTAGAAGGGAAGGAGAGGTTGCTTGTTGGAATGGATACTCAAGGGAGGGCACCAGAAAATCCTCGTGCCATTGAGCTGGCATGCTTATCACAGAGTGGCAGAATAGATGGCAAGTATAAGTGGAGAAAAATCTTCCAGGGTACTACTACTTGGTGTCCTTCTGCCAGCTGGTTCACAGAACATTTGTAACTTTTTTTGCATATAAGCAAGCAGAAGAATTGTCAGCTGACAGGGCAGGCAGATGTAGGGACCACAGCTACAGCCAAAGCAGCACCACGCTTGCTTGGGCAGGTCTGTGACAGTAGGAACACGCCGCCAACTCTGTTGGTGTTGCACTGTCAGAGACCCCTCCCCCACACCCCCACACACTGCATCTAAGACACACACAGCTAGCAAATGCTGGTGAATAGCAACTTTAACATTTACAGTCAAATTCCAGGAGGTTTAGTTGTAATCATGTATCACTCTTCCATTAGTCCGCATTTTCGTTAGATGCTAAATGAGAAAATAAAACCAAAAGGGTGGGGAGAAAAGGCAAAGCAGACATAAAGCTTCCTTTAGGCACAAAGTTATCTACATTATCCATGATTGAAAAAGACAATCTTAAGCTGAGTATTTCTTAAATTTACCAGAAGGATGAGCTGGACTCTTGAGGAAAGTGCTCTTTGAAGCTAATGTGCTACTGTACAAAGAAAGCTTTATTTTCCTTTAAAAACATAGAGCTAATATTGTGGTGGCACAGGCTACAATGCTGCCTCTGAAATGGAGGTCAGAGCTGAAGGTTCTTTGCTAGCAGAAAGCTAGATAGACGTATTTTAATTTTAGTTATTATTATTATTATTATTATTATTCAAACCAAACCTCTGTTCTAGCATCCTGAGCTATACTTGCAGGTCTCTGGCTAGGAAATCACTCATCTGTCCAATTTCTATTATTCAATATTGCATTAAAAATATCAGAGGAGGGGGAAGAAAAAACTTTGGGCATTCTCAGGTCAAGGCGATTTTTAAAAAGGTTAAAAGCTGTTCAGAAGGGTTACAGTATCCATAAAAGCAAATGAGATTATATTTAAAGACTGATGGAGAAAAAGCAATAATTGAGATAAAATGCTACTGTCTGAAAAAGGTTTAGACTGAGGAAATGCTGATATTAAAGCAAAGAAAATTGAAAGACTTACAGACCAGCCATCACATCAAAGACAGCAGAGTATTTCATTAAATTTGCAACAATTATGTTTACTTTTATTGTTTAGTAGGTTTTTGACTTTCTTCCATCATTGTTCAGCTAAATATTTTTGTAATAACTTGGGGAATATTGTGATTGTGTGTCTCCAACCGCCAGCTGTCAACTGCTGACCTCTCTGTTCCTTGCATCTGTAACATTACAAGCCTTTGTCCTGGAAAGAGTTACGATGTTTCAATCAAATTCATTGTGAAGTTACAAAACCCATAACATGATCTGGATAATGACTGCCTGGATACACTTATAAAATATATTTTAGAACCCCTCAGGGAATAGAGATTGGAAAAAAAAATCACAGACATTACTCCCTGCTGTTTGCCACTAATTGAATGAATGATCATTGCATGAGCTGAGTGTTGAACGTGAAGCCATCTGCAAAGGTGTGTGGTAAATAAAATGCGCAGAAGCCTAAAACCTCCAAATAACAGGGCCAAAACAGAGTGCTGAGCTGGGCACAAGGTCTTTGCTTAGCCCACACAACTCTGGCATCTGATTGAGAAATTACTATTTGGATTTCAAACTCTGCCCTTTTCTCTCCTGTGACTTTTACCCAAGATTTACTAAGTCTCAAAGGCCGTAGTAATTATTGCCACAGGGAGCTGTGATAGAGAATTGGTTCGCAACCAATCAAAAATCACAGCAACAGCCACTGAAGAGCTGTATTTGTCTTTTCTGTCTGTGACTCAGGAGCTTGCTCACATTCTGGGACACTGGCAGCCTCGTGACAGATGCAACCAGTTTCCTAAAACCTGAGGAATATGACAAGAAGGCTGTCTAGAATACAAATGCCCAACCTAGCACACAGACCAGTTCAAAGTGGTGCCTAATAAGTGTTGGCCCTTGTTTTTCCTCACCAGTACTCATGGTGCCAGGTTTGGGCATTGCTAGTAACATGACCTGCTACAATTGCTTCTGCAAAAGACTGTGGGGTGACACATCGGTTAGAAAACACTGTTAAAATTAGTTAAAAATTAGTTAAAAACCCATTGAACTAAGCCTTTCACTGCATGCAAAGGTTTATAAACTGAGAGTGATTTCTGTAATATTAAATTCCTCCTCCCTTCTTTTTCATATAGATGCAAACAAATTTTCACAGATGCTAATTTCTTTATCAGGGATGGCTTGGGATCTCTTTCATTCCAGTGTCTGGTGTGGGTGATTGGCCTCTTCACTCTCTTGGGTTTGATTCTGCACATTTGCTGAAATGCCAAAACATTTGAAGTAAGACAGTGACAAAAGGTGGATTACAAATTGTGCACTGTCGGTAATGAATTTTCACAGGAGTCATTTGTGATCAAATATCTGGTGGTCTGCAATGTGCTTGTGAGGGGCTATTGTGAAAAGTTTCCTGGTTGTCTGAATAATGTGATAAACGGACAGCAATGCCATGAATTCACCACCTGAGCTGGAAAAAAACGCTTGCACATTTCTTTTTATATTATTTATACCTTTTTGTGGTAGGCTTTCTCTGTCATCCTTTGTCAAGGTGTCCAAGAACTTGGCTGAAGGAAATTTCTTTTATATTAAAAAAAGTTCTTAGAATGATTTTCTGGACTTGCATGCTTTGTTTTATTTTAGCCTCTGGGATTTTCAAACAGGTGAGTTACCATCTACTAAAACCATAAAGAAATAGAAATGATGCTCAAAAAAAAGGAATTGCTGCAAGCCTTCTTACTTGCTACAGGTAAACTAGTCCTGCAATGAGATGCTCTCTATTCTCGCTCCAAGATCCAGAATGAAGAAACTCATTGCTTATGCTGCAATTTTGATAACCTAACTGGCAGAACAGTTATTCAAATTTTAAGCTTCTAAATGCGGCAAGATCAACCTGGCCATCCACATAAATAATTTTGACATGATAAGTATGCGAGTGTGATGATAACTGATAAGTGAAGCAATTACCTTGCTTTTTTGGATTATATTAAATGAAGATTCTGATAGAGTAATGAAAAGAGACAAAGCAGACAAAAAGGCGGCTGTAGAGCTTTTGGGCACTGTGTTATCTCTATTATACCATATTGAAATAGAGAAGCTATCACCAATCATGCTTCCTATGTAACTTCTAGCTTCTAACGGTGAACAATGAATAAATTGTCACAAGACAGTAACTGATAAATTGGGATTGGCAGTGATTTTTAAAAGTGTAAATAAACTTATCAGCCCCCTCACCCTCCCAGCTAGGCAGTGCAGTTTGCATAGGATTTTTTATTTTGGTATGTAGCAGTTTGCAAGGTCTCCTTTCATTTACCCACCTCAATCATCTTTTGTTTGGCCATCAGTTTTAAGTAGCCACTTCAGCATAAGAGTTTACTCCTGCAGTAGCATCCTTTTTGTGGTACACAATAGAGCAATTTGCTTTTGTGCCTATATATTTTTTTACTCCAGTTGTTGTCCTCTCCTAATTCCTGCCATTCCAATTAGGAGGCACTCTAATTGTATGCTTTTACGCTGGCTTCTATTTGCATGCAGAGGCATACAGAGATATAAATAGCACTTCCAAGCAAAGGTGCCCAGTTCTTAGTTTCTAAGACAACTTTGAAGACACTCAGTACCTCATGGATTAATTAGAGTTCTCCAGATCTGTGCTATTTCTTTCCAAGACAGATCCTGATTTTTTCTGCAGTTAGTGGGAATTCTGCTACTGATCTTGGCAGGATCTAGCTCAACATTCTTTTTGGTGGGGATCATGTGCTGAAACTGATATTTGTACATTGCATCCTTTCAAGACAAGGCACAAATGGAAGGGGAATGTCATTCCCCTGTTAAAATTAATTAAGTAACCTAACACCGTACATCTGGGGAGAGGACAGAAGGGGAAAGGAAGTTCTCCTTGTTCTCTGTTTACCGTTTGAGGACTGCTTCATGCTGCAATAGCATAGCAGTGCTGTTACTAAGGTCTCTTACGGTCTGCAGCCAGCTAGGCCTAAAGGCAGTGGCAGAGATCCTGCTTTGTGGGGCTCATTGCTTTAGGGTGACCACATCTTATCCCAGCAAGAACTTTTTTTTTTTTTTTTTTTTTTTTTTTTTTTTTTTTTTTTTTGGACAGATCATATCTGCACTGCAGAAATTGGTGGGTAAAGCAGGCAGTTTGGAGATCTTGGTGGAAAAACGCTGGGATTTCAGAAACCCTGCGCAGCCTGGGAAGCAGTTGAGAATTTTGGAATGCTGAATGGACTCAACTTCCTTCCCCACTGTCAGGAACAACAGAGGTGATCTGTGACCAGCAAACTCTGACAGCAAGCATCTGTCACCCTTCAGCTTCCCACCTTGATATCTGCAGCTGAAAATCTCTGATAACGAAGGCTAAATGCATACTGACAAACTATAGTCCCTGCTGAGTGCTTCACATTGGTGTTATTAGACTTTGGGATTAATGCTCCACAAGGGTGTATTGTTCTCACACGTTGTTTACTTATTCAGAAAGAATTTTTGGTTTGGAAGTCTATTTGTGCAAACCAGGGAGATCACAAACTGAATTTTACTTCAGGAAAATGAAAGCCTCTTTTTCCTGCTATTTTACAGGAGTTGGTGGATTATGTGGCAAATTCTATGGCTGTGGAACTGCATTAAAAAAAGCTTTGACTACTCCCATTGTTCTACGGGATCAATTGCTCAGTTCCATCTCCCACTGAAGTCAATGTCGAACCTCGCAGTGAATTCAATGCTGCTGTTACTTATTTCAAAAGAAAGCATTTCAATTGACTCAGAACTATCCAAGCACATATACATCTTGCCTATGTAAACACATTTTTGTTTCTATTATCCCAATATCTGTTTCCACCCATACTGTTTCTTTACCTATGTGCTTAGTTTGCACTAAATTGGCGAAAACTTTCATTGTAAAGATTATAGGTTTTTCAGAATTTCAAGTTTCAAGCTCGAGAAAGTATGAAAATGTCTTACAAGCCCTTTGGGTGCTAAAAGAGAATACAGCTCGGCTGATGGTAGACAGTGTAAGGCCCTGGCTGCCTCTGTAATGTGGCAGAAGTGCTCATGTCCCCATGCTTTGGTCTGATAGGGGAACTGACCTGACAGTGGGTAACTCTTTTTGTTGGGCTGGGTCAGTTTCCAGCGAAATCAATGGCTGTGTCTCTCTTGGCTGTGTCTTTCTCAGCTGTGCAGCCACCTGTGCAAGGGCAGTAGAAGGAGGGCACAGCTATGGGTGGGAGAGACCACCCAGGACACCCCTTCTAATGGTTGCCTGCTGGTTCGATGGCCTCATTTAAGGTGTAGATAAGGCCACGGCCTCAGAGAGCACAGTGCCATGATGAAGGACATGAGAAATAAATAAAGGAAAATCATTACTCATTTTTCATCAGAACTGTAGCAAACCCTTTGACTAATGTACGTATTTGAGCTAGGATACATTCCTGGGGTTCATTGTCCCATATCTGGCTGCTGACTGTGCTCACACCCAGCACTCCACCAGATCTAGATCAGCTACCATGAGCTGTGGGAAGCAAGTAATAGCGAGGGTCAACACTCTTCCCAAGCTGCCCAGAGCAATTTACAGGTTATTTCCTGGCAGTTGCCTGGAAGGCCAATGACGTAACCAGGAATGTCAGCAAACATAACATGTCACATTTCAAATTCAATTTACTGAAACCTATTTTTAATCATGTAAAGAGTCTGATGGGATGCATCAGTAGAATTGGGCTTATGGCAGTATCCATTTTCAAAAGTACTCACGAGTTAGAAATTTAAAGTTCCCAACATAAGGGCATTAGTAGCATAAATATCTTCAGTTTTCAATGGAATTCAGACCCCAGAGTCGCTGAGGTGCTTCCAGAGTTCTGTATTTTGCCCTTGAGAAATTGTACTTTCCCAGTCTATTTTCTACTGAAACATGGAATAGACAGAATTACTAAGATATGAGAATTGATTCTCATACAAAAGATTACATGATTTGCTAGATCTGTTTTTTTATGATCATTGATAAAATCAAGGAGAAAGACTAACTGCTGCTTCTTGACGGGAACTGTGGAACACAGAGGAAGGGCTGATAGAAGAGGGTGGAGGTAGTTTTCAAAGCAATAGATCAGATCAACTTCGTGTCACCTAACACACTGACCACATTTTCCTTTCATCTTTACTTTCAGCATTTTTGGCCTGCAAAAGATAGAAAAACAGACCGATTCCCTACAATTAGAGCTGGGTTTCTGTGTGATGGTACAGAAACTGGTAAGAAATTGCTTTGCATATGCAGATTTCTCCTGGGACACGTTTCTAGTGCTGGAACCTTTTCAGGATGAGCATGCATTACAGAGGCCCGAGTTGAGAAGCACATGCACATTTCTCTGGAACAGGTATTTCCAAAGAGTTCTGGACTATCACAGCTACTTATAATGCTAGAACCTCACCGTTATCTGAACCTTATTTTTAGGAGTCCATCCATGCAGAGATTTTTCTTTCTGTATTACACAGGTCAGAGCTGCCCAGCACAGTTACTTTCCAGTGAGGATGTGCTTTGTAGCACTCTTTCTCCTCATCGGAAGTATCCCACATGCAGCAGGACGCCAAGCCCTGAAGAGTAGAATATGATGTAAGACTTCAGAGCTATCTGGCTGAAGATACACATTCAGGGATGGGAGCCGCAGAGCAACTGGCTGTTGAGGTAATATTTTCCCATAGCTTCGCATGATTTGGAAAACTGATACATGACTTTTGGTCTGGGCCTGCAGTAATAATCAGATAAGTACAGAAAGACATTTGGTATTGATCTACTCCTAATCAGAAATCAAACTTAACCTTATCTTATGACAAAGTGTAATTAACTATTTTGTTAATTACTATAATTATCCTCACCACGTTTATTTTGACAGCAGTGTCAGTAGCAGAAAACTATTTACTTAAATTGCTGTTGCCTATTATGAATTACAAATTCTTACAATTTTGACAAATGATTTTATTCTCTTTTTAGCAGCATGTTTCACAACAGACAGCTTTCCGGGAAAAAAAGGGCCATCTACTTGAAAACCAAGCTAGAAAGGTCACACACAGATTAGCTATACTGGAGCTAACAAGCAGCACATTTGACTGAATACAAAAAACTCTTTTCCTCCTCTTCTATTTGGGATTCTTTGGACATCTACACTACATTACAGGATGTGGAAAGGAAGAACAAAAAGAAAAAGAAGACAAAACTGGAATGACCCAGAGGTAGCCAAGGGACTAAATGTGACCCATGAAATTCTACAATATGTTTTACTCATTGAAAATTATCCCTATCCCTTTTCTCTGTCTATGGCATCACAAGGAGAGGGAGAATACACAGAAGCAGCATGGCACCTTGGTGGTGCTCCAGAAAACAGTACTGGTTTTAATTCTACCATATCCCAAATAGGTGACTTGGATATGAAACATGGTTGCGGCCAGAAATCTTTGAAAATGCAGGAATTCAGGTGGGAGCTCTTCATATGCTTTTAAAACTGGAATCAGACATCTGCTCCGTGCTTCATTTAGCATCTTCTATTCTTAACTAAAATACTTTTTGAGCCAACTGCTTCAGCACTGCAATTCCTCCTTTCTGCCCAGCAGAGCTCAACCTCTGGGGAGAACTGACAGAGCTTTTAATACAGCACATTGTCAAAGCAACTGAAGTTCTGTTGCTGGGACAAGGCTTACCCAACAGAAAACAAGGACTTGCAGCACTGCTGGAAAAACTGTTTGCATTAAGATTGGTCTGTATTTTCTGGGAGTTTCGTCTTCTACTAGGAAAAGGAAGGAATAGAGAAGAAAGTAACTGAACCACATATGGCTGTAGTACCCTGCATGGCTGCCGACTTGCAGAGTCTGCTTGCTCCTGAGTTGGATTCTTTCTTTCTTGTCTGTAAACAAACTTCTAGGCTGCTGCTGATTCTTCAGAGGTGCCAGTATTAGATTTTGAAATGTCAAAATGAGTGAGAAAAGCTGGACCACAGAAGCGTGTAAGCTGATACATCCCCTTTGTAGAATGGCATTGATGGAGTTAACTGAGTTGGCACCTCTGCTGTGATAGTAGAACACACACAGTGTTTCCTAAGTGGTAATGACTAACATGGTCAGCAGTTGGTGCCAATACTGAGCATTTGGTTAACCTCCTAGTTTGCTTGTAGCAAAAGTAATTTACTCAGTACACAGATATCTTCCCCAGTCTAATCTCCTTGATGAGAGATTACAATGGGGTGGCAGGCTGAAGTGGCAAAAAATTCCAAATACCATATCTATTTTTACTCATTGACAATAGAATAATATCCGTGGGACAAGGATTATGAAACTGAGAAAAATATTGTTTAAAAGCTAGCTTTTTTCCTGGTTTAAAATTACATTGGAGCACATCTTAAAAAATGAAATACAAAGTTCATTAATGTGCCATCCTAGGATGGATTTCTGCAGCATGTGTCTGCAGGAGGGGGAGTTCAAACTTACACAAAGCCACATGGAAATGAATGTGTTATTCAGATGTGGGGCTATTTATACTGTATGTATCTGCTTGATTTGAGAGTAAGAAACAAAAAGATCAGAGCATGTGACATGTGACTAATCACAAAGGGACCTGGGAGCTTGATTTTACTGAAATACTGATGTGGCTTTTGATACTTGATGAGTTTCTACAGTCACATGACAAGATAAAAAATTCAGTTGTCATTAAAAAAAAAGTAATTCTGGCCTTTATTAGAGAAGACAATTTCAAAAAATGACTGACTGTACACATTGTGTATTCTGAGTATCCAGTGTGTATATGCACTGTATACAAATACTGGAGAGAAAAAAAACAGCCAAAATACACTTAATATAAACCTTGTGATTTAGCCTACTTTTAGAATTTTACAGCCTCTGAATCATGATTTTTGAATGCATGGAATTGGCAAAATACCATCATCATAACTAAGCAACAGCCTAATAGATAAATCTAGATGCATTAACAGGATGTGGAATGTAATGTCAATAAATACTAGATAGGAAATGAAATTCAAATAATGAATACATTTGAAAAAATGAATCATTTCAGAGATATATCAAGAATAAAGACAGAGAGAAGGGCCTAGTGCTTAATTGCTCTATTTTCTTTGCATACAGCAGAAATTTACCAATTATATTAATTGGATTAGGATCAACAAGCAATTTTAAAAAGTATAACTTTAATATATCTATGTAATATTGGTTATTGATTATTTACTTGGGTTAAGGTTGTCATTGGTACTTGTAATATCATTTTGCAAGTTTTTGTTTAGTTCTTAAACATCTATTAAGTCTAAATATCTAAATATTTGAGACCATCAACAGGCTGACAGTAATCCTCACTCCCATTGTGCATTTCTACAACTCTACTCCAAAATATGCATTGCAAGCAACAGAATAGCCAAGGAATACCTTCTCACAGACCTAGAATACTGAGATGCAGCCTGGTGAAGAACACAGTCATGTGGAATGTTCCTGCTCTCACTGCCTGCTCTGCAAACTCATTGGCATTTCTGCTCTGCTTTTCTCTTTTCCTTGGATGCCAAAGAGAACATTTCTAGCCCTGATTACATTCCTGAAGCCTAAGCACCACCACTATCAAGATAATGATTTATTTGCATGAAAGAAAATCTCTTGCAAGCACTCTGCCACAAGCAAGACTTGCAAACCTTGTACTTGCCCACCCTGGTCCTATGGCTTTTCACAACTCCCATGAGGATGGCTGGCCATCCCCTCCACCCCACTCCTGGTTTTGGCCCCTGGCAGTCCCTGTGCTTGCAGGAGGCCCATTGCCACCCCACGGTTCTGGTGGCTGTGGGGAAGCAGATGTGCCACTGGACCACTGCTCCAACCCAGCCACTGTGGAACGTGGGACTGCTCATTTCCTCCAGTGCCTTATGAGGGAAAAGTCCCAGATTTTGCTGTCAGTCATTCTCTGTGTTTTCATCAACAGACTGTAACACATTTGCTTTACCTCCCTCGTTTGCCCTTTCTGTTTTTTCTTTAAAAACAATTTCTCTGTATTGGTCTTATGATTTAATAAAGCTATTCTCCTGTTAAGTGCAAAAGGTTTCTTTCTTTTTGCCACCATTGTGCTCACTTCTGCAGCTTCCCATTACCACAGCTCCTGCTTCAAACTATCATCTTTAAAGGTCACTTGTTTCTTTACACGTGCAGTCAAGCCCAACAATGATTTAATGACACCTGAACAAGCCCATATTAAAATTACCACACTGCGATCATAAATAATTATTAAGCAAAAGAAGTAGAAAGCAAACACATTTCTTTTTGAGAAACCAACACCAAAGATATTAGTTAGAATGTTAAAGTATATTAACCAATTACATAAAACCCTTTCATATTGCCTTGCTTCATTTCAAACACGGCACGGGCTATTTTGTATGTGAACTCGAGTGGAACGAAAAGCTGCAGAATGCAATTTGTGTCAGGAGCCGGACTGCAGTGGGACAACTAATTCTAATTAGCGCTGGTTCCCTGGGGCCACCGCTAGGCCTCGCGCGCTGCCGCTGCTCAGCCCCAATGCCCGCAACAGGTGGGCTGGGCCTGCCACCGCCGTGCCGACAGCTGAGGGCAGCCCCTGGCTGGACACCCCTAATGAAGGGCCCAAACAGGCAGCCGCTGGGCGCGATGCCTTCAACAGGCTTCTCCATCCACTGAAGGATGTTGGCTCTGTTAATTGGTTGAAATTAAAGTGGCAGAAGGATTTGCCAAGAACCGCTAGGCTGCAATGCTGGGCTCATTTCAACCTTGCAGCCGAAAATTCTCTGCCTGTCAGCACAATAAGGGCGTGATGAGGAACAGAAATTAGCAGGGGGAAAAGTCTTGGCCATCTGATAGTGCTGGTATTCTATTCAGCATGTCCCTAATGAAAAAGATTTCTGCCACTCATTAATATTCAACCTTTGACGCATATTAGAACTATGCCTTTAAAGCTGTGCTGGTAGTGTCCGGCAGCAGTGGGCAGGAAGGCACCAGCTGTTAACCTGCCTGTTGTACTTCCCAGCTAAGCCTCATTTCAAACCGTTCTCTCCAAAGCAAAATGAGGTAAGACATGCGTCAGACCTGATGCCGCGCACGAAGGCCACCTTTGAACGAGCATGGCCAGCCCTGCTGGAGGGAGGCAAGGCAGGCGGAGGTGCAGTAGGGTTTCACAGAACGTGCCAGAAGAGGTGGTTTGGAAACTACAGAGCAATGAAGTGCATTTCATGCAGATTAGGATTTGCATAGTCCTCAACAGCTGAACAACAGTGAATAACTTAGTTTAATTCTGCTGAATTATACATACCAAGTAATATCAGAAGAATGCTTAGCTACCAGAGATTTCAGCATCTAGGGGTTTGACATACGAACTGCAAAGCATTCGCTCACCCTGCTTTTCTCCAAATACTGGACGATGCGAAGCTATGGCCGAAGGGGAGCAGGAGAAGCCTTGGAGCAGCTCTGCTCTCACAGGGACCCACCCAGCATGCTGCGTGTACTACCCACGTGTTTTATCCAGACTACACTCCCAGTTGCACTGAACAGCCCTCAGTTCCTCTAAGATGAGGGCTTTATATGGGAGCTTGAGATATTCATCATTTCTCACCAGTCTTAAACTCACTCAGAGTTTGTTTCTCTATCTTTACTACATTTACTTTTGCTATGCTTTTCAGTTAAAAAGCTCCAGAGGGGTGTGCCAACTACTAGTATGTCACAAGAATGATTTTATTAAGAAAATGCCTCAGATACTACCTCGTAGCATTTTCCACTACTATTGTTTAGGTTGCACCAGGGGCTACAATGTGGCTTCCTTTAATGGTACATTTGCATAAGTTGATCTGAAAGATCCCCATGTAATGACATTACTCCAGGGTTGGCCTGTCATCTCATAAAAGCCTGAGGTGCTGGTCCCAAGGAGATCAAACTCAAGAATTAACTAGTCTTCATAAAACAGAAACATCTCTACAAGCAGTAAAACTAATGATTATCATTTCTTTTTGGCGATGGTCTATGCCAAGCTAGAAAAAAACGGAGCTTTCAAACACTGACAATCTGGTATATTGAAGTATGACCATTATTTTTTATTTTCCACATTTTTGGTCCAAAGACAGTTCTGAGTAATTGATTCCCATAATGAGCTATGGTTCGTTAGTCAATTTAATTTATAATTGAATTGGATGGATGTAACTCTGTGTAAAATTGTCTCTGAAGAATCTGTTTTGTTCGTCTGTTCAACTTCTGACAGGGATGGAAGAAAATCTAAATTATTCCCTTCTGCAAGAGGGACAAATTCTGAAAGTCTCAGCATCCCTTGTGAAATTAAGAGGAAAAATATTTTTAATAGTTGCCATGCAAAGAATAATATGGCTTTACTAAAATTTACACAACCCTGACAATTAACACATCAATGCCTGGAACAGTGGCCTAAAAAGAAGACCAAAACATGGAGAAATATATGGATCAGCACTCCTGCTTGAACATTTGGAATGTTTGGAAAGATCATGAAAAACATGGATAGATTTTTACTAATAAATCAGGTTTCACTTCTTTGCAAATGCTGCAAGATCTGGAGAATCTGCTTCTCCATGCTTTTATACCCATATTCTGATGATGTAACTTCACCAGGAAATGCCCAGTGTGAAGAATCAGACCTAGCAGGTTAATTTTTTCTTCTGTTTACAGCTTGGAAACTCAAGATTGCTCCTCCTGACATTAAACATGGGAGAGCTTAATTCTAGTTTGGGTTTGGAAAATGTTTTGAGACTAACTGCTCTACCCTCTGTGGGTCTTCTCTCATCCATTGTGGAGTTCATGAAATAAAATACTGGTATATGAGAATGGCTCCTGCTTAAGAGTAGAGTCAGGGAAGAAACGTTGGTTTAGGATTTTGAAGATGAACACAAGGTCCCATTTTTAAGTTAATTTTGCCCTGGGGTTTCCTGGTTTCAGGGCTTACATACAAAACCACTTTCAGAGACAATATTCAGGTTCACATTATGTGCTGAATACACTTCCCTCATCATTTTTCATGTCTAAAGATAATCACTGAGAGTCTCTGTCTCTATTACTGGTCTTAGCAAGACATACTTGTTTTGAATGATACATTTAGCTTATAAGGAAAAGGAAGTGAATTAATTCATTCAATATTTTTTATTTTTCTATATAGAGATATAGATATTTGTCATTGAATGTGAGCTAGCAGACATACAAGCTAGCTGTAAAAGAATTGCTACACTGTTATGTAGGCGTAGTATTTCTTGTAATCTAGCCCCACGCAAAAGCAAAATATACATTCACTGTTTGCTGAAAAAAAATAAAATGTACTGAGAAGCACTGAAATGGGATAGGTGATGATGATCAGCTATTATCAGTCCCAGCAGGCACATATTTTTTCTTAACAGCCACAGGACTGCTGTTCTGAAAGCCAGGCACAAGGAATTTTTAGTTTAGAACATTTCACACTGCTTTTTAGAGGCAGGCATGACACACGGCTGCACAAACTCTTATGGCCTCCAGTTAAGGGGTCGCATAACAACCTCATTTGTCTACTTTTGCATCAAGTCCTCAATAAATTCTGACGGGCAACAGGCTCCTAGGCTCCTTAGGTTATCCAGATAATGTTTTGTTTTGTTTTTTTTTTTTGCTTTTCCTATAATAGTAATAGCAGAAGTGCTGTGTCCAATCTTTGTCCTATTTTGGAGTTTGTTTATAACATTTCTGACCTTTTCTTCCACACAACTGTTTGCTGTGGAAGAAAGGCTATGAGGTAAACTCAGCAACTGGTCACACCTACCCACCTTGACTAATATGAATGAGGCAAAAAAGTGGAGACAAGGAGAAAACTTGGCCTGTTATATGCTCTTCTGTATTGCCACAGGCTGCTTATTTCTGAGCAAAGCCTGACACGTAATAGCAGAAGGAGGCTAAAGCTATTGAACTCCGTTTTTATTCTTAATTATTATATGCTTGCTGAGAAATTATTTAATATAAATAACTTTCAACACTGTGAAGGCACAGGAGACTATGAAAGTGGTTTCTAAAAAATGTTAAAGCTGACATCAATCATTTATACATAATGCACAAAGCAATGAGGGCAAACTCTTCAGCACAGATAAGAGATGTCACAGTAAACTTATGTTCCAAGGCAGTGGTATCAGTTACAATCGATCACTTGGTAGCCAGTGCAAGTTACATTTTTACTTTAGTCTTTAAACTCTTTTGACTGCACTACCAAAAGTATTGTTTTAATCTAAAGTGCTAGATCAATATTTCTGATCAATAAGCATTCATTTCCAACTAACAAGGACAATGGTTAGTGGATTCCTTTAAACATTTTCATTTCAAGGAAATCTCTGCTGTTCTAGAAATCAGATCTCTAACAAAGTGTACAAGAGAAAAGAAAATGAGCACAAAATGTTGAAGAGAACTGCCAGATAATTTCAGCTTTTCCCCAGCACAATTTTTCTTTCTCCTATAATGCTAAATCAGTACATCTTCTGAATGACCTTTGTATATTAAGGGATTATGAAATTCAATAGCATCACCATTAATTCTTTCCATCAAAGTACACAAAGCCAAACCAAGCCAAACTCAAATTACAAATGCACACAACTAAACAGACAAACCTCAGCTTAGAGAATTACACCTGATTCACTTGGTAGAGCCAAATGATATAGCTCTGTGGGTTTCAGAGGAATTCCCTTTACTTTCAGTTCAGATGAGTATGGCCACAAGACCAGGACCAAAGTGGTGGCAACCTCTGTCCCAGCTGACAGCGAAGAGCTGACCTCCTTAAGGAAGGGTGAATCTTTCTTCCTGGCCTCTGACAGACATTGCAGACGGGGCTCTCCTTCCCCGTTCCCTGGAAAGTCCAGACACCATCTTGCCAAAACATCTGGAAGGTCTTTCTGTCCCCCTTAATTACTACTGGGCTTTTCAGAGCAGGACATAGTTATGCTTTAAATGTCCCAGGACTCTGATACATATTAGAGACAGGTCTGGCTATAGAAAAATTAGGACTTTTGCCACAGTGGTGTTCATAGACCACTTCCTTTCATTTTACAAGCCTAGCTAGGGGAGAACACGTTTTCAGTGCCTGCAGCTGTGCTTAGCAGTCACCACTAAACTCAATGTTCTCCAACTTTCCATCATCCCCACACAATGATTTGCTTCTTCTCACACTCTCTTCTCTTCAAGGCTAGCTATTGTTTACATGACAAGAAATACTACAGCTAAAATTAAAAAATGAGAGGATTCCTTCAGGCTGGGCTGTCTACATCCCACACTGCAGCAACTACGCATCTGGTGCCCTCCTTTCCCTCCCAGCAGTCTTAGTAATGAGACAATGGAAGCTGTTCACTCGCCCACAAACATCTCTTACACAAGGTGCGAAGGCAGCTGATGCAGCCACTGCCTGTTCCCTGAACTGCCATCTCCCCCAGAAGATGGGTGCTGAGGGGACTTGAAGCCATGACTGGTGTGCCCTGTGTCTGGTGACTTCTGCACTCACAATGGCACTCACCCGTTGTCATCCCACAACATGACATTGGCTTGAAAGCACAGTTCAGACAGAGCAAGGCAGAAAGCCCCCCACACTGTACCTTCTTCATGGCTGGTGACAGAGCTGTGGTTTGGACTGCGTGCAATTAAAGCACTGCTTTGTACTGTTCACACAGTCTTCACTCCCCTTTGCATATTCACGGCATTGTTTTGGGTTTTTAATTTATCCCCCAAAAAATCAAAGATAAGCCAAACAATTTGTCTGTTTTTATTTGTATTTATCACAACCACTGAATTTCATCTGGTTTTCCCCTGGAAAGATAAATCAGGCAAAATTTACTCAAACTGTTGCTGAAATACATGCATCCCAGTGAACTTTCTGAGGATTTTGGTCAAGTTCAGGGGTTCATACCATCTTTGCCCTTAATTCCATAGATGAAATATAGGAAAAGCCAGCAGCTAAAGTGGGTTGCATGCTGATTATACTTTTCTCACTGGGAAATGATGGGAAAAGAATTTTGGCTCCATTAAATACAAAGTGTCCCTTCAGACAGAAAGCTTAACACAAAATGAATGGAAGGTCAAACTTTTGTAGGGCTATTAATCTGTACTGCGACTTATGCAGATTGGAAAATATATGAGAAATGTAAACACAGTGTTCACTCTGCATTAGATAGCAGAAGATATGCAGAGCCTGAATAGATAACCTTTTGTGAACACTGGGAAGCTGGATTTTATGTGAGAGCTGTACAAGTCACTACTCTATGGTGCCAATTCATCCAGTACAGGACTGAAATATGAAGGAGTGGGTGAAGGAGGAGGGACAAGAGGAATAGGGCTGCTGGATGGATGCATAAATTTACCAAAAATGGTAAAACCCTCATTGACTTTGACTAAGCCAAGAAATCAGTCCTGTTTTTAAAGGCAATACAGCCAACCAACGATACTAGAAACACAGGAATTTGAGCAGTTCTAATTTACATGAAAATGCAGCTCATTTATGAACACCTCAAATTACACTAAACCTTATTACAATGTAACACATAATAAAGTGCTTATATTATTGTTTTCTTCTCTCTTTTTCAATCAATTTCTTTTTCCCCAGTTATTTTGGCATTGTTTTCCAGTCACAATTATTCCCTTACCGCAAAACACTGGTTCATGTTATTTCCCTGATCATGATTTTTCCATCCTTTACTGCTATGACTCTCCTCAGCTGGTCATGATTCTTTCTTCTGCTTCACTTCTGGGCTATTTCATTTATTTTGCTTCTTTCATTCCCCTTCTTTCCCTTCTGCTTTGCTTCTAGACTCCTTATCTGTCATCTATTTTCTTTTGTGTGATTTTCATTTTATTTATCTCATTATTAATTTCTTTTTACTTTTTGCACTTCTCCTGCTTCTATACTCACTTTCTCTCTGTTATTTCCTTATATACTCCAGTTCTTATGTGAAGAACTGGATTTAGAAGAACCAGTGGGAGTTTCTGTGACTGTGTAACCATTTTCAAATTTGTACTAAAAGTACAAATCAAACAAAGTTATTAGTAAGTAAAGACTAATTTAGTAGTTTCCTGCCACCCTCTGCAGCTAGGCTTACCTATAACTGAGTCCAGGAGAAAAAGATATTGCATGTTTTCCACCTTTCCACATTTCAGCCTGTAACACAGGTACCCTGAAGGCACCAGGATCTCTCCTTTTCACGGACAGGTTAGCTCTCAGGTGCTCTGCTTGAATCACAGTTCACAGAGATGTGTAAAACTGTGACTAATTTTCCTCAAGCTCACCATATCCCTGGTGCGATGTACCAGCACTGGGTCTGCAGTGCCTTTTGCCATTGCTGACACCAAAACAAAGCAGAGGGAAAGAAGGCAGAAGAGAAGCTAAATCTATATGACAAGTGTTCTGTACATGACCAGCCACAGCCTCACTGGAATGCAAAGCCTGCTAGTGACTCACACACTGGAATTTGGGATTCTCACAGTTAGGTATTGGAGGTACAGCAAAACTAGAAGTATGTTCAGTACACACAGTATATTAAGCAGCTGATGTTACATGCTTTGGGGGAATATTTCCCCCCAAATAACTGTGGGAAGTATTAATTATTTATGGAATATTTGCATAACTGCATAATGTGTCTAGATATAAATAACAGATTATTTGCATAACTGCATAATGCCACTAATCACGGGAAGAAAAAAAAGAATCAAATATTTCTGGCATTTGATCACACAGTGTCATATATGCTCCCTTATCCTTCCTCAAGCTCTCCTAGAGAGAACCCAAAGCACAGCTAACCTCAATTCTCCATACTCTCATGCCCCATAAAAGGAATAAGAGAGAGATTTTCAAATAATTCTAAATATCATGTAATAATAGCCCAGTTGCAAGGACCCCTACTGCAAGGACTACTATACTGGCTGGATAGTGTTTTGCACAGATTATTTGCCCAAAACTGTAAGAGAAAGACAGATCGCAAGCATGATGTGCATAAGTTTCTGGAGCAAAAATACACACCTCTCTCTCCTACCCTGGAAAATACCGTTCCCACCTGTATCATAGTGGCAGTTTTCAGCACTAATCACAGACTGCTTCACACAGGGAGGAAAGTGCTGCAGAAAAAGACACTTGGAGTCAAAAACATGAAGTGACTTTCAGTCAGACAGCAGATCAGGGCTGGAACTGGTAGCTCCAAGGCTGACCACCAGACCAGGCTGCATTTGCCAGCAGACAAATTATGTCTGCCCATTACAACCTGTGTTTGGTGCACAATGCTCAGCAGGCCCAGGCCACTCTGTGCAGAGCAATCCACCTCTCCCCCTTCATTTAAGCTGGATCCTTTGCAACCATCCAGCAACACATCAGCAAGGAGGAGGCCAAAACCAGCTGCATCCCTCTGGCCACAGCTTGGTGGTGTGGGCTTGGGCGTTGGGCTGGGAACAGGCTGGTGGCCTGGCTGAAGGAAGGGCAGGGAGCCTGTGCCATGGGGAAAGATGTCAATCTGGAGGGATGGCTGCATGCACACTCCTTCCGCCCACCATCAGGGAGCTTGGAGAAACTTAGGAATCATCCCACTCTAGCCCAAAGACTAGACCACTAAACAGAAACAAGTCTGAAATTACGAGCTTGGTTCATCAAGCTTTAATATTCCTAATAGGCACTGTTCTTTTCTCTGTTAAAGATTTCCTGATAAGTGCTGTTTCTTTTCTGTTAAATTCTATTTACCTCAATACTGGTGTTTTAACATACACAACACTGACTTCATTTTTAATGGTATTTTGGTCTAATTTCAGAGCCTGATTTCCCAGTACAAACTCAAGTAACAAATGTGTAATTATTCTCATAAATAACTCAGCACCTTACAGTATGTTTCAAACAAGTTTCCCCACAAGGCGCAAGTGCCTTATATTAAATTCTTTTAAAGTGTAAGTTGATTAAGGTAAAAATTAGTTGTTATTACCTTGTGGACATTTTAGTTTTCACAGCATTTCTAAGTCAGTTCTATCAGAAGTAGATTTGTTGCCGCCCACTGGTACAATCATCAGGAAAATTAATAATCATGTTCAGTCTGCATATAAATCATTGTGGTACAGGCAATTAATTTCTGTAGAAAAATGAAACATCTATACGTATCATTATTGTGCAAACTACACGTTATGAAAACTCAGATCCAGCACAGTCAAATTACAAATGAAACACTCCTAATTTCAGAGTGTGATAATGCAGGGTCATCTAAGACTGGGAGGCCAGAGATTCTGAATAAATAATGCTGGCAACTCCTAGTAGTTTGTGGCTGTTATGCTGTGTTTATGCTGCATTTGTAATTCCTGAACCTGATACAAGCAAGCATGCTAACATTAAGCGAGTAAGTCTGGATGAAAAAAAAAAAAAAGATAATAGCTCAGGTTTTTTTTAATACATCTTTTACTACTAAAATTAGGCTGCTTGTTGCATTTACTGGACCTCGCCATTGCACAGGGTAGGTTTCTATATAGCGTGTTTCATTTTGGTTAAGGCCATGGTGGTCCTGGTGTGAACAGAAGAACGATGATGTGTACACATGCACACTACCATATGCCCCTTGTAAGCTGGATTTATATTTCTCTACCAACACGTGCTACAATCGTGCAGAGACATGTGTTTGCCAAAAGTTAGATAAACTTAGTATCAAGGCTATGAAGTTTAGTTTATGTTTAAAATAAGAGAAAGTAAAGCGGTGAAACATTAAATATTTTTATGGACTTACATATTAAGATAGTATGTCCTGCAGCACTGTGAGAGATATTGTTAGAGAAGACTGAAACTCAATTTCATTTGTTATAAATAAATAAAATGATTCCCCAAATCTCTAGATTTGAGTTTTCAATATTTAGGAAATCAATCAAGCAAAATTCACATACAAGAGAAAAATAATAATACTTCGCCACCAGCTTTTAGTCCATTAGATAAATTATTCTCTAGGGATTGATTTCAGTCCAATTCACCACACCTGAAAACGTCTGGACAACATTTAATAATGCCTTGCACTTGAGGCTAAAGGCTGGCTGAATGGTAAAATCTTTACACGTTTGTTGTTGCGTTTTCAAAAGCCAGAATAAAAATGTGTAACAATAGAAGCATCCAGGAAGGGAAGCAACTGTACGAATGAAAATAGATAAAATAATTCACATAGTGATTATTCACACTGAAAAAGTGTAAAATACTATGAGTAAAATGTTTTCTATAGGCATTTTAAAAAGATGAATGGGCTTCTTTATAATTCCCTCATGAAACTCCTTGTGCCACCTGATCCAGCTTTGAAATCAGGTACTTTGAGGTGTATGCATTCGAACTTCACTATGAAGTTTATTACTGAAAAACAGCATGTATCCATGAACAAGCAAACTCTCTCCTGAAAAATCTTGCAGGACATTTTTAACAGTTTCTAAGATGAAAGCAGAGTCAACAAATAATTATCGAATATACGGAGCTCGTCTCATTTTGTAAGATCCAAAATAATTTAACAGGCCATATAAATTGCATTTGTCACCTAGTAAATGTTCCTATAGATGTGTACAAATGAAGCTATGAACTAAATGAGATATCATAGACAAAATATACCTAAATGCCTTACTGGATGGAACAGCACACTACCAGGGAGCTACTGCTGATAGTCAGAAAAGGGAGCCCAATTTCCTCATTAGGAAATAGATGTAAATAATTCAGGAATGATTTCCAGTGAGATACGTGATGCATTTAATGCATTTTAAATAGTAGAAAGAAACTCCAAATAAATGGTTCCGGCTTCCAGAAAGATATACACAGATTTTTATATTAACATATCGGATTTTGGACTACACTGACATTCGCAACAGTATAACAACAATAACAGTAACAGCATAAAGACAAGTTTTCGCTTGAGACATTGGGAAAACTAACTCTGGAACTTTCTGTAAGCCTGGAAACAAACTCATCAGTTCGGTTGAAACAAATTTTCATGTCACTTTTGCCTCTTGCCTTTTCTTCCCCAAATCCCAAACGAAATCTGGATCTTGCAAATGTACCTAGCCACATCCATAGCTACTTCTGAGTAATGATTCAAATAACTGCTCTTAACAAAATTTGGCAATTTGTCAGCTAACCTGTTGGCTTTACTGGGCAATCAGTGACCTATTTCAGGAAGTTCAAAGGCCATTCCCATGCCGGGATGAGTTGTCTGTGCCTATCTGTGCTACTCCTACTTACACAGGTTTAGTGTACACTTGTACATTTGTATACAGAGGTCTAAAATGGTCACACACCACCCACATACAGCCCAAAACCGCTCTAGACTGTTAAAAGTGTAGCTGCATTCTTTCATTGGGGTTCCAAATGACATTTTCATTTTAAACTTAAGTATTGAGCTGTGTCCAAATCTGTGTTATCATCTAGGTTTATATGGTCATTACAAAGCTTTGATAAACATCTAGGCCTATCATATAGTTGAGTATGATCTATCTAATCTATCTGTCTATCTTCTTGCAATTCTTCCCATATACAGGACATAAATCTTAAGCAGGGATTTGAGGATGTATTAGGATAGTATCAAAAGAGATGAAAATCACAGCTGTTCCAGCTAAAAGCCCTTCCTGATTTGTTAAACAAACATAAAACTGAGTTGAGAATTTCCCAGATTCACCTGGTTCAGCTGTATACAAAGAGCAGTTAAATTAAATGATCTTTCTCACAAAGGTCAAAAGTTAAGTGTCCCTGGTTACATGAAGCCTTATGCCTAATGGGATGATAATCCAATTCTATGGCATCTAGAAGGAATCTTTTTCCTGGTTATTAAAAATGCGTGTCTATCCCAAGCAAAATATATTGGAACAGTGAGAAGTGGATCTAAAATACAACACCAGAGCAGAGCTGCAAAAATGTCAGCTTGGAACAGACGAGAAAAAAAAACAAACCAACAACAAACTAAACCTCCCACAGACAATTCCAAGGGATAAAATAAAAATAATTAGAAAATTACTTGCAAAGTCAAATGCTCATAACAAAAACAGAAAGAAGGCTGCTCTCACGCTGAAGTTACATGCCTTTTCCCTGGCAATGTTTATTCTAATTTTGATGTAACATTTTAATAATAGAATTAGCCACTGACAAAAGAAAGAACAGGAACTTCACATTGCAGGGTAGCAACTTCACAGCAGGTTCTGTTTCCATTGACAGTCACCCATATTATCAGTAATATTTTCCTGTTCTCATATGGATAAAATTGCCAGTCCCAGTTGCAAAGAAATTAAATGTCAGTGTGAAAATTAAAGCTCCTTTAACCAGAATCTTACAGACAATCAACCTTTCAATACTTCAGAGCTGTTAGCTGCCATGATTTCCTGGAGTTAAGAGTAGTCAAATTTACAAGAACTGTTATCAACACATTTTGGCGCATTTCCACTGCGTCACACTGCTTTCCATAAATAGTTTGGGAAATTTTGAACAGGTAAATAAAAGAGGCAGATATCAGGCTCCCCAGATAAAGGTGTGCATATGAGAATGCTAAGTGCATCTGAATGGCTTTCCAGGTGCAGGACATTTTCTGCAAATGAAAAAAGAATTGGAGACTGACATCAGTGACATACAAGTCTGGAAAAAGCCCAAGGATTGCACAAAGTCTTTGGAGACATGGTAGAATGCGACAAAAAGTTCATAATAATCTTATGCAAAATCCTCCAGTATCTTTGTTTTCATTGCTTAGGATGTAATCAGTTACAGCTATCTAGCTTCAGTCTGTAGACTGTCTTAAAGGCAAACAATGTCTTTGAGTGGACTGCTACAAAACAGACTGTCAGGAAGAGCAAGATAAATCTTTTCACAGCATTTAGTTAAATGCAAGTTATCCTGGGAGTTCCTATTACTCCTCCACGTGTTCTAGAAAACGATGAACCCAAAACCTCTCTCACCTTTATGTTCTACCCAGCTACCCCTGTATGTAGGCAGTGTAACCTGGATTTGGGAAAACATGCATTCCAGAAAGGTATCCAGTCCTGGTCTGGAGAAATTAAGGATTACAGATTTTATTCCTTCCCCTACTCTTTGAGTGGCTGATCTATTTTATCATTAAAAATACTGGCTTTGTTTATAATTTGACTCCCGGGCTTTGTCTGGGAAGCTACTGGTCCTTGATTTACCCTTCTCTACTAGCTTATGCAGTTTAATACCTGGAAATGTTTTTTCCTGGAACATACACTGTAGTGTTATCTCTCAATTGTCTTTCTGATATACTGATTTCTTGAAGGCCCACTCACCATAAAACATTTTGTTCTGTCTTTAATGAACTTGTAGTGTTATTCTTGCACTTAACATCCTTATTAAAATAGGAAAACAGATTAGGTTTAACACAGATTTCTGGCATAGCCGCACGCCAATGAGTACAAAAGTAAAAGCTCCTCTCTATTACTCACTTACTGTCCTGTTTATACAGTCAGGACTCCACCAGATATTTTTGCTATTTGGAGGTCAGAAGGAGTGCCTAAAATCTTCCTGAATTGGTGTGTTCCTCTGCACAATTTCCCCTTTCATACTCACAGTTGTCATTACTCATCCCTAGGTATGCAACTTTGCATCAGAACAGAGCAGTCTACCGCTGCCATAGCTCTATGAGCCACTCTGGCAGCAATTCTCTGAGGGCTGCTGATCATCCCTGTGCAGCCCTGGCTCTGCACCAACAACAACCACACCATCCCTCTGGAAGAGTTTTAGGGAGTGACCTTGCTCTAGTCATTGCACCAACACCCCAGAAAGCAGCACAGGAACAAGTACAGGGCTGAGAATGAGTACCACTGTAAAGGCATCAAATGGTTGTGAACACCAGCAGTCAGTGATTCAATTTCTCCTGTTCAAGGACATCAGCCTGCTAATTAGTTACCAGGTTACCAATGTGCTGTAAAGGAGGAGGTAAGAGGGAAAGGAGGCAAGCTCCAATGCCAACTGCCTGAAAGCGGCCTCCTTCATGGCTGTGCTGAACTCTCTGCTGCCAGCACTGTCACAGGGCTCTGCCTGAGAGAGTGATCTGAGCCGCTGAGCAGCAGCAGCACTCAGTGGGAAAAGTTCTGCTCTAGGCTGAGGCGCGTTGTGCCACCTGAGTGAGGAAGGAGGGTTTGAAGATTAACTTCACAGCTGCTTCCTTCCATCTTTCCCTTTACTACCAACAGTTTCTGTCCCCAGCATCTTGGCACCGTGCAGGGCCAGAGCCAGCTCACGTATGCAGGGCTATGCGGAGGCTGAGTGGCAGGATCTCACTGTCAGTGCTGGTTTGTCCCCTTCACCCTATCCCAGCATGGACTGATGATGAAGCAGACTGTGCTGGCAGTCAGGTGGCAGGGCGTTTCCCAACCTGCTTTGGCCCTCACTGCTTTGCAAATGGGTGCTGAATGGATGCTCCTACCAGGGGCTTCCCCATAGCAACCTACCACAGACTGAAATAAATATGGAAACACCGAAGGATCCAACAAACCCTCCAAAATTTGTATGCAACTTAACTGAAGGAGCTGGAAAAACCACCTGTGACTTTTTTTTTTCTTTCCAGTTGACCTTCTCCACTAGGCAACACAAACTCTGGCTTGTGCTAACACTGAATATCACTCAGTCCAAGGAATGAAATGCCAAGGAGCAATACAACAGAAACAGTGAGTGGTGTGACCTCTCACATGAAGGCTCTGATGACCACGAGGTGACCACCACACCCCATTTTGCAGCTCAACAGCAGCAGTGACAGAGCACCTTCCCCACTATGGATGGATTTGGGGGTGAACTGGAGCAGAGCTCAGTTGCAAATTCAACTGTGCTTATAAGCTGCCATTTCAGGATTTCTTTCACAACAGAAATTTAATGAGACTCACCAAGTTTCCCACATGCTAACACATTATTCATTGACAAGCACCTTAGACCAGTTGTTTCAGGGGAAACCCCCTGCCACAGGCCAAAATCTCAGGAGACTTTGAATGTATGTTAGTAGTTCCTGTTCAGTTTTGTGTTGAACACAGACTGCAGACAGCCAAGATGGTTCAAGGGCTGTAAATACAGAGGGTCAGCTTTGGACTGATCTTCCTTCCTTTACAAAAAATTCACTGTTTAGATAATTTCCACTGATGTCACTCTCTGTGCATCTGTCTTCTCCATCAATATATTCCCAGTGTGTACTTTGTTGCACACTGTTTTAATTAGTGTTACACAGTCTTGTACATTCAGCAAAAAAAAACAACCCTAAATATGACAAATGTGATTAAATGTTTCAGCTTTGAGAACATCAGCTTAGGTAAGCTTTTACACAATAAGGCATTAATAATCTTTTGCATATGATATAAAACAATTTTGTGTGATTGATTAACTATGCACCGATCCTAACAACGATAACAATGGATGAACACTTTACTCATTGTGTAGGCAGATGCAGTCAGAGAGATATACATAAAAATTACCATAGAATGAGGAAGTAAATAAATGTATAAGTCAAATATTTGTGTTCTTATCCTTGGAATCTAATGATGATAAAGTTTATCGGATATTTTACATTTTACTCAGCAGCAATCATGTGGTTATCATTGACAGATGAAAATAAAGAAGATCTGGGTTATGCATTCCAGTAAATAAAGCATTTTACTGAATTTGCATGCATCAGTATGCATGTGTTTGTTTTTCTCTAAATGAAACAGTGGAGGATAAAAAAAAAAAACTCAGGTCCCCCAAATGAAGAAACCAAGGCTCTCTGTACAAAAAGTTAATGTTATTGTAGTGTGTCTGGTGTGTATACACACCACTGCTCTCTACTGGGTTAAGTCAGAAATGCTTATCTTTGGCTCAAAATGCCTACACCACGACTAAGTGAAAATAATTTTTCCTTAGCTCACTTGATAAGAATTTTTTACAGAGCAGGTAACAGGTTTTAATCCTGATGCTCAGCATAAATTAAAGTGGCTATATTGTGTAACCTAGTGATGACAATCCCTATACGAAGGGCAATTGAACCTCAACCACAATTACTATAAACTGAACCTAAAATTACATTAAGAATTAAAACCAAATTTTTTAAAAACAACTCCTTCTGATTTAAATGGTACGAGCTTCCCACGCAAACTGCCTGTGTCTTTGTTTCATGTCTCTGGTCCCCATAGGCAGAGCCATCCCAAACACCAAGCAGTTCAAAGAAGCAGATAATTAACTACTGCCTATTGTACAAATTGCATATTTTCAATTAATGTTCTACCTCACAGGCAGGGCAGTTAGTTTTAATCAGTCTCATGACATCAACTATTGTGGTTACTGTTCTCAGATACCAGAAGGCACCTTGATGGTGCCACACAGGCAGACTGCAGCCCTTGATGTAGCCCCTTCAATTGTACTGTGTGGTGTGTAGTGCTCCTTCCTAAATACTTGAAAAGAAAGAAGTTACAAGATGATAGAATGGCTTCAGGTCACACTTCTTGGGAGATGCTGCGTATATAAAATCCAAATGCTCTCACATTCAGTTTTCAGAGATTCATGCCTACACTGTGCTAGTAAAGATGACATCGGAAATGAGATGGACACAGGAAAGTTTCAGAGTCATTTTGGTTTGGCATTTGGCTTGCAGCTTGCCCCATCAGTACCACTGCAGATGGTTACAGTTTGGAGCAACTTTGGGACTACGCTAATGAACTTCCGTGGCCTCTTGAAACTGTAAAAAGGCTTTCCCTCCTGCTTTCTTTGTATCCTGCACTGTTCACAGTGTGCTGTAGAGCCAGGGTTAATCCCCTAGCTTTTTTTTTTTTTTTTAAATAGCCTTCAAAATTTCAACACTCTAAGTGAATTAAAAATATAAAGTGTTTGGGTTTGGGGTGGGAGTTGGAGGAGAGAACAGAAAACTCAGAGAGTAGAGCAAAAAAATACACTTCATTTTCACAAATAAGAGAATGACCTTTATAATGCAGTTGGAGCCTTGCTTCTTGTCAGTTATGGGTCAGTGCCCTATTACTGTATTGCCCACACACTGTTATTGCAGCAATGCAATTGCACCCCTAGAGGGAGGTTGTGTCAACATTTCTATTACAAACCCCTCTTTCCAGAAGGTTAAAGCCTGCCTGTCAGCAAGGAAATAACTTTATTAAAAACAAACCCTGATAAAAATCCACTTGGCCACTTTCAAATGACTACAGCTATGTCTCAACATAAGAAACACACTGGGTTCAAATGCTCTTGTGCAAATTCAGAGTGGTTTTGCTCAAAGCCCTCACTCAGCCTGGTTGCACCCAAGAGGCACTGGGAAGAAAGGTCCTCAAGTAAGCCCCAGGCTTCCTCCAGCTTCTCATGACATTCATGCCCTGGGTCATCCCTGGAGAGGCTGGAGCCTGGAGAAGCCAAGGAAGGTAAGATTTTCCCTGAGACCCAATCTTGTACCCTTTGTGAACTGGAAACTGGAAGCAAAAGACTGGTGAAATGTTTCGCATCACCACAGACATCCTCAGATGCCTACTTCTAGTGGAGGCTACTTTTGGGGTCCTGGTACAGAAATAGCAACAGTGACCTTTATAGCCACCCATCTGTAATGTTGGGTGAAGGCTAAGGTTACAAATGCATAAATATAAAAAGAATTATAATAAACTTGTATTTGGCTCCATTTGTTTAAAAAAAACCCTCATAAATGTACATTGAAGCCATACACAAAAAATGCTTTTAGAGGACTCAAAGGGGTCTTTTGGTTGTAATAGGTACATTTACTTGGATTTTCAGTTAAAAAAAAATCATTTTATGTGTATATCTGACTAGTAGATATACAAATCCAGGCAGCTTTTTAGGGAGTCAGTTTTGTGTGTGTAAATAAGAAATGTCATTTTTTAAGATCTAATAAAAAAAATCTTTAAATCAAGTACTTTATATTCAAACCTCCCCCTTTAAAATGAAAACAAGAGTCTGAAACCAGCCAAGCCAGAGGAGCTATTTATTCTACTGTGCAAACTCTCTCACTTTATGGGAATTTTCTCCTTAAGACAGACAGCTAAATAATAAATAAATAAAATAAACAGCGACATATTAAAAGGAAGAGGCTGTGTTCAGAACAGCTGAGGTTCACATGCACTCCTTACAATGTTTTGCTTTTGAGCTGTCTTCATCACAAATAAAAGCACCTTGGCCCAAAACTCCAGGTCAAAACAAGGCCAAAAGAGTAAGCCCTCAACACAAGTGCATGGCAAAGAAGTAAATGAGTTTCTTCCTAATATAGAATTCAGCTGGAAATTATAGTGCCCTCATACAGCATCAGAGACCTGCAAGCCCTTGTGAAATATTAACAAAGTAGAAAATCCCAAGATAAGACCCTAGAAGGAAGAATATACTAGTAGAAAGAGGGATCAGGGTGCATTGAATGGCTTCTCAGCTTGCCCTCTGAAAAACACTATGCAAATCACACTATATTCTCTAAATCCCAACCCACTTGGCAGCAAGAACAGGAAAAGGTACACCAGAGATGGCAGGAGGCTCTGCTCCCCAGTCTGCTCATAGGCACTGCATGAGCACCAGACTGATGCCATGAGCAGAAGAGAGAAATGCAAGATGAGGACAAGAAAAAAAAATGTCCCTTTGCTGTTCTGTTCATTGAGATTACAGTTGTTTTACATGAATTCCCAAGATTGCTCTGTAAATACAGCATCCAATGTTGACAGCAAGACCTGCAGGTGTCTAATGGCTCCACAGTTCTGTGGATCTTGATTTTTTCCTTTCCTCCTCAATCCTTTTCTTCACTTAACTATTAGAATTCTGAATTCTGGCATTAGGTGTTTACCAATGACGTGACCTTACTCTGCAAATCTGGCCACTTTCAACACAATCAAGAGCTTTTCAAGTACATAGATCCTTAAACAGTTTAAAAAAATTATCAGGACAGATCTGCAAACTGAAACCCTTTCTCTAAGGTAGTGTCGTTTCAGCCGAAGTTAAAATTATGCAGACCCTTCTAAAACCCTGCTTTTACACAGCCATGTCACTCCAGAGTCTATAAGCAACACTTTAATGTTTGGATCAAACACACAAATGAAATCTGAAGGAATGAAGGCTGATTCAGGAATGCAAGTCCATTAAACTATGCAAGTATGCATGAACTGTAAAAAGTAGATCCCATACATATCAGCCATAGCCCTTAGCTGTTAGCAGGTGTGAATCAGTCAGTTGTACAATTCATTTGTCTACCTAATTGCACTGAAGATAGGCTTTTACTTTGCCTATAACATCACTAATGAGTAGGTTTTTAGTTCGATCTAACTAATTAATTCTTGTTAACTTCCTTTGCATTGCTGTTCTTTTAATTTAACCAGAGACAGCGCCAGAGTTGCTACTAGTGTTTAGTCTCAACTAGATTACTCCTATTCATTAAGGGCTGTAATTGTTGGTCATACCCTCCCAAATGGTCATTACAACCTCTGGCTTGCATATTGAATAACAGCAATTTCCTGACTCCAACAGACTCTCATGTGAGGGAGGAGAAAATGCTAATAAAGAAAGAATAAATGATTCTCTGCTTCATTCAGTGCTGTGTAGATTTCCTTTACAGCAGAAATTGTACAGAGGTGGTAAAACGGGTTTCTTGCAGGCCCCCTACCTCCACCCGGAGCGAAAACAATAAGAACCAAGTCAAGCATTCCCTGCTACTGTGATTACAGCATCCGTAAAAGTGATTATATGGCTGCTGTAATCAACTTCAATGAAAGCTGCCTGTTAGAGCTTCAATAATTACTCATTTCTGTTAACAGCTTGCTTTCAGTTTAGTACTTTGTGGCCTAGGAAAAAAAAAAACAACACGGTGTTTTAATAAAAGGTCCTGTGAACGCTGTATTTTGGGGGGTAAGAGCTTGTGTGTGGGCAAATAAAAAAAATGCACACCCAACTTTTTTGTCCTGTTCTCAATAGCAGTTCCTTTTCATTTCAGCTCTGAATCTATTTAGCCAGCAACAAGCACAAGTTCATACAGGGTTCAGTCATGTACTGAATGTTTACTGAAGGAGGCACAATAGTTTAAATAAAGTGGTGGTTTAAAATATTTTACCCATTTCTTTAAACAAATTGCCAATCCTTAAACTCTGTGTTAAACACATTTCAAAAGCAAAATACCATAAAGTTCTCTTTCAATAAAACCACTGCTTTTGTCATCTTTTGCCTCCTCCTTCTTCATGCATTTTACTTTTGCAAAGCTCTGGAGAAGAATGGATCTTACAGAAGTTAGGGGCTCATTTTTAAAACAAAGGAAAAGGATCGTTTAGTCTGAGATTAAAACAACACAGATCACTACTGCCCTCTGCAATGTTTGATGTTCTGCAGAGTGATACCACAAGTGAAGAGGAGGGAGGTAGACTGCAGGGAACTAACACTGACCACCTCTTCAACCCAAAATTACAGTCCCAATCAACCTTCTCTTGAGGTTCAGATGAACCCCAAACAACAAAATGCACAGAAACCACTCCTCTTGCCTGGAAAACTTTAAGACCACAGCTTTATTTTTCAGGTGTATCTATCTGCTTCTTTTGAGCCAAAGAAAGCCCACCCAACTCAAACCAGCAAGGTAGATCTTGTGATATGTTAGGAACAGATAATATATTTTAAAATGCTGAAGATCCCACTAGAAGCCCAGTGAAGTCTTCATCAGCATAATTAAGGTTGTATTCCTGAAAAGATTTTCAACCAGAATCTTCCACACCTCACTTTGGGGAGGTTGGCAGCAACACTGTCTGCATTTGGCAGTGCTGGGAAGGGGCTCCTGCTTGGGATTCCTGCCCTGCAGGTAGGTGTCTAAGAAGCAATGCAGGCCTCTAGGAAAGTGGACAGGACATACAGCTGCTCCCTTAACACAGGATTGTGCCTCCTGCAAAGATCTGCAGCAGATGGCAGCATTCATGCTGGCCAAATGAGGGCTGGAGGAGCAAACCTGTCCCTCAACTACAGATTCCAAGGGAAGGAAGCTAGCATCTGTCTTGCCATCCTTGTACATTAGGCCAAAGCACTAATATTGATCTGATGTGTGAATGGGAGAGGAAACACTCTGCTTTAGCACTTGATCAGTAGCATCACGAGAGCTCAGCTCTGCCACCAAGACATTCGCTTTTTAAAAAATTGCCTAGGCCCAAAACTGCATAACGTGCTCTCTGTCCTCTATTAGTATATCTGATAGGTGAAGTATCAGGAAAAAAAAAAACAAAACGTTATGTCTTGAATGCAATACAATGTATGACATTTACATAGCATCTTTCATCCTGAAGGATTCCAAAGCACTTTATAAATGATATGCTTATGGAAATCACTTCACTGTTGGCATGTAGCCAGCACTGGGGTTTAAGGCAGCAGCCAGCTGGACAAATGATCAGCAGCAGAGTTTTGGTCAAGGACAACAGCTGGAATTATCTACTCTTGCAAAGAGTGACATGAACTCTAGAGAGCTAATTTTCCTTGGTACCTGCAATCACAGCTTTACTGTGCATACACTATTTGGTTGCATCAACTGTCATTTCCATAAACCTTCCACTATTTCTGAGGACAGAGCATCCTCAGATCGCATAGAACTAGAAATTGCTTTTCCTAGTAGTCCATCAGAATGCAGCTCTGCTAAGAAAGAAGGCAGTCAGTATACTAGCACCTGCTGCCTCGATATGATATGCCCCAGAGTAGGGCAGTGTTCTCAGCAGGTAGACTGCCATTTACTTCAATGGATCTGTTCCAAAGTATATCCTCTGGGGTTTCATTTCATAAAATGATTCTATTTTACAATTTCTTTACAGCAAGGTACGTAGAAATTCTGACAGTGAATATCACAAACATTTACAAAATATGTTATTTTCCTGCACATAACAGAGGATTCCTGGTGCTGATCATCTCCTTCTATCACCTTGTGTGCACGGTGGAGCTGTAGTATCAGTTTCATCACATTTTCTTCACCTACTTTCTGTACAAGAAACTTCACTGAGGGCAGCCAGCTTTGCCACCAGGTCAGAGGCTATCTGTGAACGTCCATAGCACTCCAGAAACCTACAGGCCACTGGTGCAAGATGGAAGACATTCTCACCTACCTTATGTTGTGTGAAGCAACCTGACCAGTGCAGATCAACGCCTGGCTCTTAGAGGAGTACATCTGTCACATCTGTTCCATTATTCTGTTTTACTCAGTCATGATTTAAATGCAGTGTGGTTAGAACAAGGTACTTGGGCACAAAAGGGATGTATAAAACAGTGAGCATAAATCTTGAAGATACTTGGTACTACATATTCAGCCCCAAAAGAGGAAATTTTGTGTACTTGTTTCCTCTGAAAATCAAGGCAGGAGTCTGCAAGCTCTCGATCAGAAACTTCCCCCATGGAGGAATTGTCAATTTACTGCAGGATAAGGAGAGTCCAGAAAACCTAGCACAGAGTTTCTGCCTCAGCAGCCTCTTCGGTGCAGAGTAGGAGTCTCACTGAAATTAGTGGTAATCCTTTTTCCTATAATTCAACTAAACTTTGTATATTTTTATAAGTAATTTAATGTTAAACAAAATTACAAGTAACCCCAAGTTCTCTATTGGTAGAAAGGCACTGGAACAGGTTGCCCAGAGAGACGGTATGTGCCACATTCTAGGAGACATTCAAGGTCAGGCTGAACGGGGCTTTGAGCACCCGATAGAGCTGTAGGCATCCTTGTTCAGTGCAAGGGTGTTGGAGCAGATGACCTTTAAGTGTCCCTTCCAACTCAAAAAGATTCTATGATTCTATTACCTATCTGATGGGCTGTCTCTGTAACAAAATTACTAAGAACAAATTCTGTGTGTCTTTGGCTACAGGAATGGAGTTTTTCGTTTTTTTTTTTTTTTTCTTTCTGGCCTTAATATACTGGTACAAAGAAGATTCGGTATGGCCCATAACTGCTAAAACATCATAACTTAACTTATTATAACCTGTCTCCAGAACTTTGTGTTAAACAAACTAACGCACAAGCCTCAAAACTCTTAAAGCAACTATTGTGCTATATATTAGGAGAGTGCTGTAAATAAAATGCTTGTACTTGTCAAAATAAAGCCGAAAAAACTGAAAAATGTAGGACATAATTTTTCTCGAGGACAGCCACTTTTGCAAACTACCGTAACAAAATTCAGCATTAAACTTCTCACCATCACCGACAAATAGGAAGGCTTGATGAAAAGTCCTGGAGAGCTCCCTGGGAATTGTGTTTTCAGCTCCACAAATAGTTTGTGCTGTGTCCCACAGGTATTAAAGTAAGAATAAATGTTAAAACAGAAATCCTAAGCCATGATCAAACTTCTTTGTACATGCAAGAAACCTATCCCCACAAATAAATGTTTTAGAAAATGAAGTATGAAGTATTTCCTTTCAGTTGTTAATGACAGACCATCATGCCCAACATTAGCATCAAGGACAAGAGGCATCAAAAGCTGCAATTCTTTTCCTTTGTTGATGTAAAGTAGTACCACACAGGTGTCTCTGGTGTCAGCTGGATCTCAAACTTCCAACCCACTGCCAAAGCAGATGAATAAGTTGTGTGGCATTCTGACACATATTCCTCTAAAGATGAGAGACTGTCTTTAAATCTTTTAGCTTGAGGAGATGATTAAGGCAGACTGAACGATGTTACGCGCAAGAAGTATGCAAAAAGCAATATCTTTCTGGAGACCAGCTTCTGGCTATTGGATAGAATTACAGACATTGAGATCTTCCCAACAGCCCAGCTGGATTTTTTAAGAAAGCAAAAAACCCTCAGAGGATAAAAATAGTTCTTTTTTTTTTTTTCCTATAGTTTTAACAATTTCATTGGCTAGGTGACCTATATTCTGACAAAGAAAGAATTATCTGACACAGATCTTTGCCTGTGTAAATGATCATTAAAATAATGTTAATAAAGTATTTGACACTTTTCATAGAGGTGAAGGTGGTGTGAATGATAGACACCATATGTCAGTGCACAAGTTGACTTACAGTACAGTTGTGTATGTGGCCCTAAATGCAGCATACACCATGCAGCTCCTACATAAGTACCTGTACCCACAGATATAATTGCTCTGCAGTGCTTTCATTTTACAGATGGAGAAATCATACTCAGAGAACTGAAGCCACGTGGGCCAGGTCACATCACAGGGCAGTCAAGCAGCAAGGAACAGTGCTGTATGCTGGTTCCCAGCCAACAGATCACTTGAAAAGCTTACTGTAACCGCCCCTTTCACTTTTCTGCTCTTATAGAGATGTTTGGTAAATAAAATGTTTGCAGAGACTGTTTCTTACAAATTCTGCAACAAAACCTCCATAAAACGCACTTGAAAACTTGCATTTGACATCAGTTCCTAAAGCAGAACAACTCTACATGGCGTAAGATTCAGCTAAGTCTGACTTGTTACATCTTGTTGTAGTTACCACCTTCTTAGCATACCTATAGCAGCAGCAGCAGCTGGTGGCAGGACATAATAAAATCCATCAAATATTAACTGCTCACAGAAACCAGAAATGCACTTTGAGAGCTATCAGGGACAGCACCGACACTGACAGTAGGGTCTGGGTACAACAGCTATTGCTAAGCTGAGTACGTGGGTCTCAAAATACTTGTGACTTTCTGATTAAATCCAAGAGCTTGAATCACATTCAGACCCAGAGAAGAGGCCAGAGCTGTACAAGTGAAACGCATTCAAACTGGCCCACACAGCCTCACTGGCAAACCATGAGCTTTTGTATGGCTTTGCACAGCATGCAGTGCAGGAATCCAACTCAGAAGTGGCAGTGTGTGGGATTATTCGGGCAGTTGAGCGCCACCAAGACGTCTCTTAGCTCAGTATAGAACAAACAAAAAGTGGAAGAAGTTACTATTGTGACCAGGAGCTGCTGAAGTTAAAGAGAATGGCAATATCACAAAGCCCTGCAGCAAAAGATGAAAAAGACTGCATAAGGGCACATGAAACATGGTTACTTGTGTACCAACTAATGATGACACTAGGACTACAGGTGGTAATCATTCTGCCTTCCTTGGAAGAAGCATTTACTAGTAACATTATTAGTAAGGAATTCAAAACCACCTGATCAGACATGAAGGATATTTGTCCAGTTCACAGTAACAACTCACAGCCCATTCCAGAAATCTACACACAGTTTAAAATTCTGCCAGGAAAGATAGATGTACATCCTTCCTTGCCTTTCTATTGCTCACATGGAAACAAAAGAGAAAATATTTTATTTTTTTCCCCCCATGATGAAATTGGTAGTACCAGAGAAGTAGTTAGATGTCCTTCCAAATGGAGAAAGTGAAAATCCGCCAGGTAGTTGATGCTACCAAGCCATAGTCAAGCCTCCAGAAACACTCCATCAGGGAGTAAAATATCAGCTTAAAAAAACCCAATATTATTTATAATTAAAAGAGAAAACAAGAAACAAACACCAAACCAAAACAGTGAAATGTCAGTAAGTTTTCTCTTGCTGGCGGGCACAGATAAGATTTAATTGGCCAGAAGACAATCAGTCTTTAGTTTGTGGAGGCTGAAGAAGAGGTAGTAAGAGAGCTGGCATAGTTATGCAGAAGGGCAGAGGGGCTCCCTAACGGGCTCCACAGTAAACTTGTTTGACAGCTAAACTTCATGATCTTACAGAAATTATAGAAAAATCTTGTTCTGCCACTATGTATGCTCTCATGGCTTAAATGAGAAAACACTCCAACAGAAACAACAGGAAAGACAATACATCATCTCTGACTTCAGTAAGAAGATAGCAGCAGTACAACTATGGTCCATATTCAGAACTAAGGTTAAGCAGTACCTCAAAAACATAAATCAATTATTTAACACGTTCACATTATATTATGGGATTTGGTGAGCAACAGTTTGGTCCATTCTCTGTCTTTGTGATTTTGAAAACTTTTACCATTTCCCTCCCATCCTTCTCCTCCTCAAACTAAAGACTTGTTCGTCTCTCCTTATCAATATAGTTCTCTAACTTGGCTATGTTGTTTCTGAGATGTTGTTTCTGAGATGTTTCCAGAATTATACATTAAGGTGTGGGTGCACTGTAGTTTTGTACAATGATGAAATGACACCCTCTATCATGCACCAACACTCCTGCTGATGCCCAACCTTTTGCACTCTTTTGTCTGTCACTGCTCAGAGAGCTGATGACTTCAGAGAACTGTCAACGATGACTCCAAAAATCTCTCTCCTGCATTGCACCTGTCAGTTCTGAGCTCAGTTTCACATAGGCAGTTGCAATTATTTTTCTACATTTATCTATATGGCAGCTCCTTTGCCAACTTATTTACAATTTATTTGGTTTTGTGACGTCATTCTGCACATCCTCACCAGTTTGATGCAACATCTGGCAACTCAAGAGAGAACAGTATGACAGGAAAACTTGGAGATGTAACTGCTCACTCCTTTTTCCAGACCACTAATGACTTTTGAACGGACTGTTCATTTTTTGACAGGATCTATCCCAGCACCAGCCCCTGGAAGATAATGCTGCCAGCCCTTCCCCATGTTGAAAAAGCCTTGGTTATGCCTTACCCTTTGATTACTTGATCCTTCCATCAGATTTCAGTCTACAAAAGAAACTCCTCCCCAAATCAATGTAGAGGAGATCAGTGTGCTGGGATTTTTGTCTGGAGAAGCCATGATGACTCTTTCCCAGTACATCATCATGTTTAAAACTGCGTGCTCAGAGATCTTTCTCTCTGAGATAGGCTTTTACAGGAATTGAAGTCAGACCCAGTTGTATGCATTTTCCAGGATCCCTTGTACAGCCATTTTTTTAAACATCAAAAAGAAAACAGAACCATAAACTGTTTGTATTAGAGCAGGATTACGGGAATATCACACAATCTCAGGTGAAAACCAGCATCATTGGCAGTAAGGCAGAAATTATTTGGCAAGACAAGTTGAAATGCCGTAAGAGTAAGCCAGATCTTGTACACCAATCATACATACACATCCTTCAGCAAAGCCACTCCTGTACCTAGTGGCAGAGGTATATAAGTGCAGGTAATGTTTTCTTGTGCTACTGTGCTATTCATTTGCAGGTGGGTTTTTACCCAAAGGAGACTCGATCAACAAATTAACCCTACCACCTCTCCTGCTCCTCTGGCTAATGCTGGCCCCTTCTGGATTCATGGCATCACTTCTCACAAGCAGCATGGCACCTAAGCCAAATGTAAGGTATTAAAAAAATTCAGTACAGGTCCAGAAGTAAAAGCGATGCCTGCAAATGGGGAGGAGATGTAGGTGACCACTCATCCTTGTTGAAGGCCAGTGCTGGGGACCCATGAACCAAACAATAAAATGTTACTAGCTTGGAATCATAGCTCAGCTAAAACAGTTTCCATCAGCTGGATCTGACCCAGAACAGGTTCAAAACATACTGGTTCAATTCTCTGGTTATAAGTGTCTTCTTGTAATGATAAGATGTAATCAGCAATTAGGAAGTGTTCACAGCAAGGCAGTGCCAGAATTCATGTAAGAAGGTCGGGCCTGGGCCCAGGTCTCATAAAAATTCCAAACTGGAATAATAATCTCTATGTAGAGCAAACATTTCAATATTGACACAGCTAAAGCACAGCAGAGATAGAGTGGAGGAAAAAAAAAAAGCAGGAAGCATTTGTCATTTATATGAGGACAACAAGATACACGTGTTTCTTAAAATAAAGTTTTTATAGATTCCACTGAGCACTGTGGCAGTTGTAAAGTCCTTGTACTAATCCCTACCTATATTCTGTGGGGTATATCAATAGATTTAAGTATTTATGAGCTACAAATATGACAGGATACAGATACACCCTGTGTAAGTAATATATGACGCTGCTAGTTTTCCTCATAAACACTCTATTGATGTTCACAGCTAAGCTCAGATAAAAGATACTTAATGAGTGAAAGTACAGCTTTAAAATTTCTGATACTGTTTCCTCTTAGGGAATCTTCTCTAGGGCTTTCTCCCTAACAATTCACCTTCATCCTCTAATTGACTAGATCAGGGTTTCCAGATGACCATAAGAATTGCAGAAAGCACATGCAGCTAAATAAAACGTGGTTAGTGCACTGCTCTCCCTTAGGCTGCTGGGCAGCTCAAGACCAGCTCTCTACTGCCTTTTTTCTCTTTTGTTGACAGCTTTCCAGTTTGAAGAATTTTTTTTCCTATTTGAGAAATTATCGCTTTCAAAAAGGTTCTGAACATGGAAAGAAACAAATACTGCAATTAGTGCAGAGTGAGGGCTACAGGTTGCCTTGGAAAGCACACTACTCAGAAACATGCAAGCGAGCAATGGACATGAAAAGTACTTTAAAGTGGAGAAGAAGAGTTATGAGAAAAGACTTAAAGCCTACCCTGGAATTATCATAAGACAAAGTGCATTCTTTTCAGCACTTCTTAAAAGGCAACTTCTTCAGTTTGTGGTTGGTGATTCTCAAGAGTGCTGTTCCATTGGGATGTTCCATTTTACACGCCATCTTTTAAGACTACAGGTCAAAACAATATTTGTGAACAGCAGTAGAAGAATTTGTCTATAATTTGTATCACAACAATTCATACTGTTAAGAATTTTCAGATAATTTTGGAAGACATGTTTTGGAGTGTGGTGGGCTTTGTTGTTCACTTTGTTTGTATTGTTTATAATGGTGCAATCCTAGCTTTTTCCATCTAATTGAATCGCAAGCTCCATTCTCATTATACTCTCACTTTCTCTATGCCATCCTGCCATCTCTCAGCTAAAGGTCTGTTCAATTCACTTGTAAGAGACAATGCACAAGAAATTAAATAACTAAATAATAAGAAATGAATATGTAAACTTGGCTAGTTTGGACTTTATCATTCCATGTTCACATACTTAGATCAAGAAATTTTCATAAAACACCCTTGAGTGCAGACATACCAAGAGCACACCTTTTCCCTGAAAGACCTTCGTAATTCTCAAATAAACTTCTCTCCCTCTGGCAGATCTAAAATACTTTGGTTCTGGGGCAGGAGATGAAGAAATCTTGCTGGTATTTCACAGAGAAAAAATGAAGCGAGGGTGAATATTAATGTGATGATATAAAAGCAGGACTCATTAAGATTGATTATAGGAAAAGTTCTGCAGATTGGAATTTTTTTAACTTGGTCTTTAGAAAACATAGGCTCTGAAGGCCAGAATTTCAAATGTGTTAAATAGCACTGGATAAGACTTTTCAAGGAACCAAAAGAAGCTGCGATTCTGATTTCAACCAATGGGATTTCTATCAATGGGATTTAAGCACTTACTTCAGTAACTTTGAAAATTCCACTAAACATTTATCTTTTCAAAAGCCTAAACAAGTACTTTAGAGAATCTTTTGTCCGATGACTTATGATGTATTTGTTACAGAATGGGAAGAAAAAAGTGAGAACAGAGTAAAAGAAGGCTTTAAAAAGTAGGAGCTGGGCTTTTTGCTGGCATGGTTGATAATATTGAGAGGCTGTTAGAGAATGGAGTTCCTGGCAAACTCTGAGCAATTGCAATGCCACATGTGAGCAAATGCCAGTGATACCTTCTCTATGGCAGAGGCCTCTGTTCTTCTGAACGACTGTCCAGGCAAAAATTGCCACTAATTCACAGTTGCCTATTGAGCAACTAACAGTACAGAGAAAGAAGTGCTGAATATGAAAAATCCTGCCTTCTCTGATGTTAATCGTTTGCTCAAATTTGATCACGTTTCCTAATCTGAACAAAAGTAGGCAAGCCATATTCACTGCAGTCAATTTAAACAGTGCTAAAAATCTTCCAGACCGCTAGAGACAGGTAACAGACTACCCCCAGCAGTAAGGAACACAAACGGTAATGATACTGACTCTGAAGTATCTCACCATCATTTCGTCACAGAAAATCTGAGAACTTCTTTAGATTCCCACCTCATATTCATATACACAGGGACGTAGCTAGGCTTAGAGTGCATTCAGCTACAGAAGCAATCTTCCATGTGACCTGAACAGGTACAGAAGGTCATGAAAGAAGAGTATCAGTATGTTGTAGTGGTTAAATCTGAGATGGCATGTGCCAATTCAGTGCTGTCATAGGCACTTCCTAAGTATGAAGCATTATCACTCATCACTTTGTTTTCACCAAGCAAGGGAGAGAATTCAGAGATAACAACAATCTCTAGCTACTTGTAACAACACAATTAAAATCTCCAGTAAATCACTGATGCAAGTCTGTAGGAGCTGCACAACAGCAGAAAACCCAACCTTTTTCATTCTTAAACAAAGATTATATCATCATGCACATGCCTAAAAGATACCTATCCTCATTCAATGCATAACATATTCTTTACACTGATAAGCTATGACAAAACAAAACAAAACAAAACAAAACAAGTTTTGTTTTAACAAGTTGAAATGAAAAAACATCTAGTCTCAAAGGAGGCTAGTATTTTGACATACTATACCTAGCAATTTTTTTATAGTGATGTAGCTTAAATATCACAATAAAATCTTGCACAGTATTTTAAAACAGACTAAAGCACATACAGATATCTGCAGAAACAAGGAAGTGTCATTGTGAGCATTGTTTAAACAGTGTTTTATTAACTCTTGTGTACCTAAAAAATTATTCCGACGGAAAGGTTTGCATTTCCTTAACAAAATCAACTCTTCAACTATATTACTATTATTATATTATATATATAGTAATAATGATAATTATATTATTTCTTTATTTACTTCTGCCATTTATTAACGTAGCTAGAATCTTGATTTCAGTGTATGAAAGTTTTGAAGTTGTTCAGTGTTGAAATTAAGAGGCCAATCACTTATGCCTGAGTTGTAGAGCTTTCTGCTTTCAGATATAGCTGCAATTCATTTGCCCCACTGAACTGGATTTAGCAAGTTTTGAATAATCAAGGTTCAGCTTCAGCTCTTCAATCATAACAATGTGTGTCTAGTTTCAGTATCTTTTAAATTAATTCAGAAACCTGCACAGTTTCAAAAATGATATTAACATCCTCTTAATTTTTTGATACAATGAATAATAGAGCTATTAAAAATGAGTAAGATCAGGAAACTTTGGGCGGTCAGTTCTGGGAACTCAACATAGTTGTGTGAAAGTTCTTTCAAACTCTACAGTATTAAATACTGTAATAAAATAGCAGTATAACAGTACTTCTCCTTGAAGCTTTATTTGGCCAACAGACAAAATTTAATTTATTTCTTATATTTTTCACCAAATTGTATGTCCATGCAAAATAGAAATGCTTAACCAACCAGAGCAGAGAACCAGAACTAACATAACTGCCAATATCTAGCTACAGTATGACCTACTATGAAAGCAAATGTTTCTTATAAAAATATAGAAGAAAATTTCATGAGGAACATCTTCCTTTGGTCCAGTGAAATCAAAACTGGGACAGAGGGCATTTCTTAATCTGCAACATCTATTCATCCAGAGCAGTTGGCATTCCAAGTAGCGCTTCTGCTGCTGGCAGCAGTGTGTGCAGTAGACTCTATGGTCATCTTTTGAGAATTAGCACATATCTTTTAGAATAACCACTACAATTAATGCATGCTTTCTAGTGGTACGGAACCTGTCACAGATCTTGAACTGTTGTGATGGCCAGGTATCTCGATTGTTAAAAATCTAAAACTTCTGATGAATTTGAACTTATTTGATGTGGATCTCTTTATTCTTCATCTTACAGAGCTTCCCCTCAAAATTCCTTTCCCAACAGTAGATGCCTACTGACTCTCATCATGTGATCCTTACCCTTTTTACAGGCTTGCCAAACAGTTATATAAGGAAGTGGATTTATCCTAATTTTCTTCATTGTAATGAGCCCAGGAATGAACAAGTCAGTTTTCGTCATCAAAGCTTATGCTCCTGACAGCAACGTGTCAATGGGAAAAAACTATCATGCACTTAAAACTTTTTTTCAATGCCTTCAAGCTCTATCTCCTCATCCACCCTCTATGTTATAACCTATTTCAATACAACTCCCCAAATTGCATTTGATTGCTCTTTTCCTTTGTATTGACCTTCAGCAAAGTCCACAGGCATTGAGCACCACAGGAGGAAATGAGGAAGTCATCTGGTCAGAATAATGTGTGAATTAGGGCAAGACTGTTCTAACTAGGAATTTTGAGCAATTCAGCAAAATTCTGTCTGTGAGTCATCAGATCAATTCCATAAAACAAACACAAAACACAAAGAATACAATACCCTGAAAACATCTGCTAAATATACTGATTTATGCCCAGAAAGTTGCCAAATGCTAAATTCCTGCTGAATGTTGTTCAGCAATATTATTTCACTAGACTCTTGTCAATGTAATTATGAGTTTTATTAGAGAATTCACATATTGTCTTTATAGCTTCAACATCTATTTCTGCTTCGGCTAGAATTCATGAAAACACATGCCCACCCCTTAAAATGCGTTGCATGAAGCATGTTCTGGGTCAGAGTCAACTCTCATACAAGTAAATCTGGATTAACAAAATCCACAGAGGCTAATGTACTGGTACTAGCACAAAGCAAATTCTAGAAAAAATGGACTCAGGTCCACATATTTTAAGGCTAAGAGCTCCACCTTACTGAACTGTACTTGAGTGAGTGAAATCCTTGAGTGTGGGACAGAGCAATGCAGAAAATGAAAATAAAAAATTAATGCTCCCCTAAAGAGACAAAAAGGGTAATGAATTAAAAGTGACTTCATTGTTCTATTTTCTTTATGCCAGTTACCATGGAAGGAGAAGAGTAGCAGAAGGCTGAACTTTATCTTTTTCCACTCTCTTTCAGTCTCAATGAACTTGATGTGACAGTCCTGTGCTCAGTTGTTTGAACAGCTTAAAACACATGCTATACAGCTTAAGGAAGGAAATTTATACAGTTCATCTAGCTTGCTCATTCCATGGGAAAGATGAATGAAGAACAGAGCTTGGGACACATGTTGGAAAAACGGCTGAGTGCAATTAGCAAAAAGACCATTTATATACTGCATCACGTGAAGCAACAGATAAAGTATAAGCAGAGGAAGAAAGAAGACATATCAGTTCACAACCTAAGTATCAATATAGTACTGAGGTAGTTTGGCATTGATTCCTGACTGAAGTTTGAAACAGGTATGGCTGAACTGAATTCATAAATGCTTCAACTTCAGAGAAAGGATGTTCCAGCTTCCATGTGAGCATGCAATGTGGTGGGGGAATGAAAAGGGATGAAGGCTTGTGCTCCTGCAAAGCACTGGTTAAATGGGTCCATATTTTTAATCAATATGCATCTATCTCTGTTAGCGTTCTCTTGTAGAAGCATTAAAATCCACAGCAAAGCAGCATTTTGCACCTTTTTTTTTTTTTTTTTTTTTTTTTTTAAATGCAAACTGTAAGTACTCACACAAGCTTTGAGTTTCCACAGGCATTTGTTCTTGTTACTCAGAGGCCTCTATGTATGTATCAAAATAGCTATCCTCAGTTATGTCATCCATGGTACATAGGTATCCCTAATGGAAAGCAGCCCTGTATTCCAGTATAGCAAATGCACTCAACAGGGTATTGCATCACCCAGTTCACGTCCAGAAAATCTGAATAGTCTACTGAAATAATGAATCAGTAAGTGAATTGCTTTCCAAGTTCTCATTACAAACAAATTATTATATCCATTCCCACATTTAGACAATTCAGTTCAAAAACTTTAGTTACATTTCATGTGAAGCCAACTTCTAAGACATTCACAACAAAGAAGAGTAAATAAAAAGCTACACAAAGAGCACAAATGTACAAACTGTTAAACAAACTAGACAAAATATCTTTGCTGTCATGCACAGCAGCTTAGCAGAGCATAATCAGAGGTTTTGTTCTAAGATGGTACTATCATCCCACCTGGGGCTGCAGGAAACTTCATTGTAACTGCACAAAACCCAGAGAAACCCAACTAAGAAGTGAGTAAGAGTGAGTCAGATGCACTGGCTGTGTGAGACAGGGAGAAGCTGTGCTGGCCTCACAGCTGCTGTAACACAAATGGCTGAGAAAGTATACCAAAGTACAAACTGTCTGCCTCGGAGATGGACATTTTCTCCCAGTGCCACACAAGCTATGCAGCAACAGATTTGCATTTCTAGGTGTACACAAGGCAGAAGCCTGCTCACTGGGCAGCACCAGGAGGGGCTGTGCAGGCAGTGCCCCTCCAGCTGGCCCCAGCCCGTCCAGCACCACTCAGAAGGTGACTCCAACAGCTGTGGAAGAGCCTTCAAGATAAAGGAAGCTTCTATTAACTTCCAGTCCTGGCAAAGGCTTTAAATGTGCATGTTCTTACTGCCTGCACTCAAGACTTAAATCCTTTGTAAAATCTATTAGTCTTCATCTATGGTACCTTGTTACGATGAGGTTCACAGTAATGGACAAAAAAAAAACCACTTCACTTACAAATGTGTTGTTGTCTTTTTGTTTCACGAACAACTCACATCATCACCCTGATATTTATTAGCAGTTTGCAGTTTACAGAAGACTTTGTGGCCACCAGCCTCTAAGAAATATTGTTAACTAATTGACTAGAGGAGGCAAAGACTGCGGCACCACTGGTGGGTTCAGCTTTTGTAAGGGATGTCTGCAGCCACGGGTCAGATGTAGCCACCAGCCCATGAAATTCCTCACTGCAGTTTCTGTCACGTTTCACATTCACATCTGTGAGGCAGGATCCCAGCCAGCACCAGCTTCATACAGTCCTCAACAGCCACACAAACTCCCCAGGCCATGTCAAAAGTATATAGGGAGGAAATGGCAGGAGTGAAGACAGAAGTTTTTAGCTTTCCCAAGAGAAGGGATTATCAAAGCAAGTGCTACTCTGCTCCTTGTTTTCCTTGGAGGTACTTTGAGGGTATGACTGCAAGTCAATAGCATTTCTACAAAGACTGAATCCAAATGTTCACATATTTCCTTTAAATGATGAGTTAGTCAAGTCCACACTCAAAACATGATGCTTCTCTTTATATCACTTTGTAACACATAAACTGCCTATGAAATGCACATAGCCAAAGTAGATGGGTTTGTGAAGCATTCACAAGTGGAGAATAGCCTTCCAAATATAATGATTTTTCATCTTTTGCTGAACTTGGTACTCAGGCTTGTCTCTACAAAAAAAGCCATAACACAAAGGTAATGTCTACAATGATAAATCACTCACATTGAAAACGATTCAGTATCTAATGATGAAAGTAATAATATATTTTAAGCAACTACAAAATAATATGCATTGACAATATTTTCTTTTCAGGATTTTTCATTGTATTTTTTGTTTTGTTTACATGGGGCAAGCTTTCCTCAAGTCCTTTTCACTTCCTGACTGCCCGATCTCTGTTATAAGCAGGGTCATATTGCTGAAGGACAGTCCCACTGGAATCAATAACACATCATGATGGCAACCAATGTCCCTAAGGCAAAACCAAGCATCCCTATTGGATGTAAGCTCTCCCAGGACATGGAAAAGGTTAAAAACAAACAAAAAACATTACTTTGAAATCTTATTTTAAAAATCCTATAACGAGCAACATGGGAATGGAAGTTTGTATTACTGAGAATACCAGCTGAAAAGTTTGGGGAAAAATGCACACATACAAACAGACATTCTTTTTGATCTTCAAAGATACAGAAAATGGAGCAAGTTTTTAATCCTACTTTTCTGGAGCCCTACTTATCAGCACAAGCCAGCTGTGTCAATCGGACAGTGCTGAAGATGTCTCCCACTGACATCTTATGTCTAAGGTCAAGTGTTCTGTATCCTTTGCTGTATTAGGTGATTAACAAAACAAAGTTTTAGCTATAGACAGCTGGATGCTTACTGTGTTGCAAGCACTGACAGTTACCCTTGTCTTTGATTATATAAATTGACTTTGGTTTCAACAACAGTTGAGAATTCTGTAGAACTGGACAAACTACAAATAGATTGCTCCTCGTTTCCTGTTTTCATTCCAATGTGTACAAATTACCTCAACATGCCTTTTTTTTTTCTTTTTCTTTTTTTTTTTCCCCTGAAAACGCTAAAGTCTGAAAGAAACTCTTGTTATATTGTTGCCACTTAGGTTTCACTGAGCCTGCATTATCTACTCACAGCTTTAATGACTTCCTGCAGAGAGAGGCTCTGTAGAAGTCTTGGCAGCAGGGCTAAGAATAGCATTAAATGCAAGGTTATCTAGGCATTACACTCACTGTAACATGCAATTAACTCTCCTCTTCAATTTTCATTACACAATTATTCATTAATGTCAATTTAATTTTATGCATTGTTCTACATGACCGAAGGCTGATTACGGGCCTTTTCACTCCAATATCCCAAGTTAACTGGTGCCAGCCTCTCTCAGGGCTGCCTAATTGCAATTTAGCCCAGACAATTCCTCCCATTTTTGCCCTCCAGTAATGGAACAACAGATCATGGCCAGGTAAAGATTTTAAGGTGGAAATAAAGCCCACGCCTGAGCAGTACTGACAACAGTGGAGTCCTGTCCCTCTCTTCCCTTTAACATCTCACATTTTCTGAATTGTTCAGTGTGGCTACCAATGCTATAAAAAACTCATAATTTAAATTGGCCTCTGCACTCTCACAGAGCTTTCTCCAGTTATGTAACACAGTTTCAGCACAAAAACAACATTATGCATTGTAAAGGCTCAGTATATAATACAAGTAAATGATGTGCTCAACAAGAAGGTCTGTACTTTCACTGTATTTTCTTTCCCTCGCTGGTTAACTTTCAATGAAGTTTTTAAAAAGTTATCAGCATTTCCACATTTGAACTGCTTGTACCTGACTCAGTTCAGCTCCCTGAAACACCCCTCTAAATCAAGTACTTTTCTTAATGAAGTATGTGGAATGTCCTTCACTCAAGGCAATGCACATTGTAATCTGTTTTCACTGTAAACCACTTAATAAGCCACCTTAAAAAGTCAGGATATAAACACAACCCAAAACAATATGGATTCTTACACACCATCTTCTAGTAATTTGCATTGTACTTTAAATCTGCACAAGCAGCTCATCATTACTTTTTTCCAGTTTTACTGGCAGACCTTAGCCTAAAATAAGATTTAAAGAGCAGCTAAGACATAAGCTATGTGCCTTTCTATTTCCTCTACCAGGTGAGCCTGTACATTTCAGATTAAAAAAAAATCCCATTAAAAATCAAGAAATAATTCAGTGTCCTCTACTTGAGTGAGTTACTGGTTTCATTTCAGAAGTGGGTCTATGTGACGTCTTTTCCACACACACCTGGTAGTAAGACTGTATGAGACATGCTTTAAACATTGTCTGATGCCTAAGGGTAGACAACAAGCTGCTTCTTTTAAAGCAGTAATGAGAAAAAGAGCAAATATGAGAAAAAAGTTACGTGCATTACAGCACTCCTTTCTCTCCTTTCTTGACACTGTACTTAAGGCTGTGTCAGCATTCTCATTTGAAACCTCTGTTTTCAGGGACTTTCTAATTCAGTTGTAAAAATGAGTTCCAAGCTGAAACTTGGCATGTAAGGTTTCAGCCTAGGAGCAAATATTTTTTACAAATTGTCAAGAAACAAAAGCCTTTTGGTTGTTTTTAAGTTGAAAAGGCATGATTCCCTCTTTCTCCCCACCCAAACTGTAATGAACTGGCTGTGCAATCTGTTTTGTTCACCTATAAATAAAAAGCATTTGCAGGAGCTCAGTCTATTATGGGGACTTGGGTACTTTTGGTGGTTGCTTTCTTGGAGCACTCCATAACTCAGGGATGAAATACACTCTCTATGACATCTGTACATTTTTAATTCTTTCATTTTATTTTATCTCTTGTTATTTTTTACTTTGTTAAGCTTCATGGTGACTAAAACCCATAGAATAAAAGGTTATTAAGCATGCAGAATACCCAGCTCTGGTGATGTCTTAGATCAGGAACTTCACAAGACAAATTTGTAATGGTATAGCCCGTTTATTGCAATGGAGTTATACTATGACTGCTTAAAAATGCATAAATATGTTTTTAACAAACTAAACATGAATGGATACGATGAGGGTCTTATAGACTGCAATGCAATAAAATATATTTTAAAACTCCCTAAATAGGTTTTAACTTAATTAGGTCAGTGTGTGTTTAAGCTTTATACCAAGTCAATAACTGGTACTCAGGGGATTTTAAAACATAGATTTTATTATTTTTTAACAAAAGGGAAAAAAACCTGCAGCTGACAAAGTAAAGGGTAAGACACAAACCCAACGGAGTCAAGAAATTAAAACCGTAAAGGGCCAAGCATAGCATAGGATGTGTCAGCGCTGTATGTGCTGCACTGCTCTTGTGAATTGTATGAGTGAAGGATAAAGCAGTGAAGAATTAAAACAAGATTTGACCTAACTTTTGATAGCTATGTTTCTGTTGCACTTTGTATTGACCTGAGCCTTTTATTTTAAATTAGGAACCTTACACTTCCATATTTCGTTTTGAATTCAGCTTTTTCTTTTAGATGCACACAGATTTTAACAGCCAAACTTATAAATTAAGGCAAAAAAAATCAAAGTATCAAATATGTTACCAATAGTTTACTGCTTTCTAAAGCTTTTTGATTCATGCTCTGTTTGCTTTCCCTCTGTGAGGTTTATGGCCATGGGACCTAATTTGCTGGTTTCATTATGTATGTTAGACAAATCTGTATTGCTAACAGGGCTGAGTTTGGGTCTAAAAGTTTTATTTCTGAAGTTAAACCATTACTGTGTAACAAACAGTTACTCAGAAAAACGTTCTTGCATCTGTCAGTTCCCTGAAGTTGACAACTGATTTGAACTTTTTGTATTTAAACTAATTTAACCAGGCAATCACTTTACAAAGCAAAATAAGCCAATGGTTACTGCAGCACATCTCATCGGCCTTCGTGCACAACCTTCTAGGAAAACAGTTCCTTATCCAACCATAAAGCTGTCAATGCTCAGAAACAATTTGGTTGGGACTGATGAAACAGGGGAAGTTGCACAATGGGCATGGTTCCCCATGAAAGCTTTTAGTGCCAGCTTTTCTCTGGATGCTTCTGGCACGTTGAAATACATGCAATGCAATGAAACAGGCTATGTGTCCATGATTCCGAGGCTTGGAAGGATCCCATCCATGAACAATCCTATGCTATTACCTGCAAAGCCAGTAAAAAGTATTGCAGCTGCTCACATGTTCACTTTACAGCAGAAATTGAGTTTCATGAAATCAGAAAAAAATTCATAAGGAACCTCTCACTATCACAGAGTTGGTGATAGTATAAATAATAAAATAAAGCATTCATCAAACAGTTGTTAAAGGAATGTTAAAAATCAGACAAAATCAAGACAAAACTAGAGGTACCACAGGAGTCTAACAGCTAGGAAAGCCCTAGAAGTTTCAATATAATTATCTGGCACCTAAACACTAATCTCCAAACCAAATTTGGCTGGGAGCTATTTGGGGTTTTACAGCTGGTAGCCACACACTATTCCTTTCTGAGAGAGCAGTCTACCAAGTAGTGCTTTGACTTGTCTGAGCCGCACACGCATCTTGCACATTTCTGCAGCCAAAATGGTGAGGGGGCCATGGTGGTCTGCAGGTGGCAGCCCTGCTGGTTGCCTCAAAACAGAGTCGCCATGTGGCTGAGCCAAGGACATCCTTGCAGTCAGTCTCCACTGGAAATGTGACAGTATCGCTCTGCCTTATCATAATTCCTACTATTGTTAAAGTTGTAGACTATACCCAGGTACGAGGCATGCTCCCTGCTAAGGCAGCTTTTATAAGTATGCTGGCTGCTAAGATTGCCAAGCATATGTAAACAGTTTAAAAAAATGAAATAACCGTTCCAAATTAAATATATATTCATTTCACACACATACCAAAAAAAAAAAAAAAAAAAAGGAGGAAAAGCAATTGTTTTTCATTACAGGTTGCTTGCATGCCAAACTTCATTTGAGTGCATAAAGATATTTTTGAGGTATAGGATTTAAAAAAAAAAAAAACAAACAAAAACATTATAGTTATGTAAAATCTATGCTTCTATAATTTAAAACAATGCTACCCTGGAGTTTTAAACTTTCCAAAATGAGGATTTATAATGAAACACCTGATGAAACCCCAGCATACAGATACTAATAAGTTGTTCTGTAAACAATAGACCTGATTCAGATTTTTTAAAATATCATATTTAGTCTAGTGTGACTGCACGGACTCCAGTGGAGGAAAAGTTTTCCCCCATTTGCCTTGTTGTAACGGTTGCAATCGTGCATGGTATATGGTAAACATATGTTGGTGGGGCTGCATAGGTGACTTTAAGTTGTTTTTTTTTTTCCTTTTTGTGTTCTACATTGACAAAAAGGTTAGTAGATGAAGTGGGGTCTCTAATGAGTTAGCCAAAAGAATATTTAATGAATAAAAACAAATGTATGTTACTTCAAATGTCAATGTAAACCTGCATTTTTACCTTACAGCTGTTCAGTTTCTCAGCCCCCCACTCTCTTGCATTAAATCTGCCTGACATTCTTGACAACGTGCTTTTTGATTTCAGTATAATCCAGTCATTTTACTAATAAGGTTTAGAGAATCAATGCATTCTCTTTAGAGTTAGTGTGGCGTATAAGAAAATGGTGGTCGTGCAGCTATTCTGAAAGGCTAGAATGGCTCACTAAGGTATTATTGCAGCTGTTGTAGCCCTTGTAATGGTCATAGGTGCTGACTCAGAGAAGGATTTTGTGTTGCAGAATCCTTCTGTAGACTGTAATTTTAATGAGGCTCATGACAAGGAGATGGCTGCTGGGGTGAGAAGGTACAGACAGAGCTGGTAACTCAGCTGTCTGAGCTATCGCCTGACTCAACATCAAACGCTTGAGGACATTTTCACACTAAAAGAACGACCATGGGAGGAGACTGAACACGCTGTTACTTCCAGTCACATAAAAAACCAAAAATAAAGTGAATATCTGATATTTAACTAGATGTCACATGTATCCCCCAAAGTATTTTGCTAAGGACAGGTGGTTTTTGTTTTTTGTTGTTGTTGCTGTTTTTCAACTTTGAGGATGGCTCAGATCATCCCACTTACTGATTAGCTGGTAACTGCTTGATATCATTTAGGTAATGTGAGACTCCAAAGTGTAAAGACTTGAAAGATAGTAGTTACCTCTGTTCCCTGGGTTTTGTGTAAACATCAGAAAGACAATTCAGGATTTGTAGGACACTACATTTTTTTGTTTAGCTAATATTTACTTTATCATTAGAGACAAGGTTTATTAGAAAAGACATTTAATCAAGGGCATTTTAAAAATCCAGCAAATTAATCAATAGCTACTAGTGTCCTGAGTTACACGTAGCCATGCTGTACACCAACACCACGTCACTCCTTTCACTGGTTGAATCACTTTAGTTGCCATCACCCCCATTGAGATATAACATTCAGCTTTTGAAAAGTGGTGGCCAGGCTTTCAGTTGACTAGTTTGAGCAGTATCCAGTCAACACTTTATTCAGCTGATCTACCATTTTTTGCCCTCTATCAAATTTTATCTTCCCAGTTATTTTAGCAGAAAAGAAGCATGCTGCCAGGTAGTCTCCCTTCAATGTATGCATGCATCTCCCATTAACTCTAGAGGGAATTATGCACAACACATCAGGAGAAAAATATACCCCATAGTGATAATGGCTTGCATTTATATAATGCCTTTTATTCCAAAGCACTTTTCAAACTGCTCTATTGCTAATCTGATTAGGAGCTCCATCTGTAGAGTGTGCCTCCATTACTCTGCTCTGCTAGCAAGCATAACATTTTCAACATGGTCTGCGAGAACCCTTTAAAAAGGTGTAACCATGTATTTATGATCAAATTTTTTATTAGCAGTGATCACTACTTCTCTTCTTCCCTTCTTTTCTTTTAGGAACAGTAAGCAGTAAAGGTAGAGCTTTGTTCAATTTTTACAGTGGTCTGCAAAATCTACAATGAAAAGCAGAGACTACACAATATGACACCAGACATCAAAAAAACATTTGGTTTGCTCTCAGTGAAATCACCTGCCAAGTCACCAATGATTTCACTGGCACCCACTACAGCCTGGACCTTAGAGGTTTTAAGAAGAGATTTTATAATAAATATTGCTTTGTAGTACACATGGAATCAGATAAACACTGCTTTATAATACAGGTCCTGAGCAAAAAGGGAGTTGATCAGCACCTTCATAGTAGGGAAAGAATTTCCCATCAGTTGAAAAACTTATTTCATTCTCTCAGCTGTGGCAGAGTTGTGAGCCATTGGACTGCCAGGAACAGCTGCACGTCCAGGATCTTGGCATCCACCTAACAAAGGAGCACTGTACGCTATTTCATCCACAATAAAATCCCTCAGCTGCTCCGAGGCAACACACAAAAGGGAAGACTGCAAGTGTCCTTTCAGCAAAGCACTCTGTGCAGTTGGAGGTTCTCTCAATGCGCATTTGGAGGTTCTGGGGCTGGAAGGGATGAGGGAGAAGGACTACTGTGTACTCGTGGGTATGGGCTGCCAAAAATTACATAGCTCTTACACATCTCCAAAACAGAGCCTGAGTGCATTTCATAGGTGTACAAGCCATCTGCTTGTCTTCCGAAGGTAAATTTTACCCACTACACTTTAAAGATTCATGTTCATTGCTTTACAGTTACCACTGAGGCCTAATTCATGCCTAGGGATGGTAGCAGCAGCAAAAGGAGAAATTTTTTTCATGTATTATCTGTTACAACTTCTTCTCCTCCCACTCTGTCCCCATACGTCTATTTTTATTTCATGGACGGAAACGTTCTTAATAATGTGATAGGGAATCACAACAGCCACCCTGATGCACCAACAGAAACATGACATTTCCCAAGACATCTTCCTCATTTCTTTCAGTGATTTCTTTTCCTTAAGAGGGTATCATTATTATGTTCTATCTTTGCCTGTTAGTTTAATTTTCATTTGTCATTAAGTAACATTTTGCTTTTTAACATAAAGTATTCAGTGTGCTTGATGGAGCAGAGCTTCATGGAAAGTTAGTTCCTTCACAGCAACAACTGTTTGGAGAAGAGGAGTTTATTAATTTATCAGAGCCTTATGTTCAATTTCAGATTTTTCAGCTTAGGAACCAACAATCAGCTGCACCTGTTACCAATTAAAGTATTAATGGCACATCAATCAAAGAAAAATCACTGCAAAAGGAGTTTACACAAGCTCTGTACTCATGTCATTTCTTTGGAAGTTATCTTTTATTTCCAAAAAGAAATTAAATCCATAAACTATACACTAAAAGCCTTGTGCACAGCTCCTACCACAGTGCTCATTGTAACTTTGCATCAGAAACTGTGGGGGCAAGCTCTTTTGCTACTGAAAGACCTGGGTGCCTCGTATTTAAAATGCAATAATGTTGCTTTAAATGCAGAGGCCAGCAGGACCTGTTCATGTTTTTATGGAGCTTGACAAAAGTTAATTACTAGGTTGCAAAAAGCCGGTGAAGCACAAGCATGGTGCAAGATTGATGGAATCTCCCTGCTCTCCTTGCAAGTTTCTGTTGCTCCCTGTGCAGAGAAAGGAACCGAAGCAACAAAAGGACAGACACATCAGAAGACACCCAATTCTATCCTTTCTGTACAGAAAAAACATTATCACCTCCAGTTCATAGCAAATAGTGACATGGGTAAGCAATGCAGCTGTTGCAGCACAGCTGGTCTTTTGGAGGCATTGGTTCCATAACAACTCCTTTGGGGGCCTGGCCACTTGCTCAGGTCTTCCCACACCAACATCCTCACCTTCACGACAAGTGTCACTAGCACTGCATGGGCACAAGTGCTAAGGCCTTTGGATTACATTGGAGAACCATTTTTCACTATTATCTGAACTGCATATACAATGTGCATCAACATCATTACTTTATTGTACATTTTAAAACTACTAGAGTTCAAAATTGCTTTTTGGAAAATGAAATTGTCTAATTGTGTGCTGGAGAGGATGTATTTTTATCAAGATGAAAAGCCTCTCTCAAGCAGGTATGCCAAGTTGATTTATTTGGGGTGCCTTATTCTGTTGTTGCTTTCATGTTGGCAGCTCCCCAGAATTTAGCTAAAGCATATTTCTCTGAATTACAAGATGCCATTTTCACACAGCATGTTAATGGCACATAATTCCAATTTTCTTAGTGTATGTACTTGACTGTTGTTTTTACCCTTTCCCCATTTTGAAACTGCAACATATTAAGGTTTTAACACTTAAAACACTACAAAAAAAAAAAATAAAAAATCTAAGAACGTCTGTCAGATTCCTTCCTCTTGTTTGCTTCAGAAAGTGGTGCTTTGATTGTCCATTAGAGAGTTGTTTACATTTCTCCAAAAGCTCCATTTAGTTTTCCTGACAAGGTGGAATAAGTGACTGGCTGTGATG